>NC_132995.1:52181971-52485001 GCF_048564905.1 Vicugna pacos
ACATCTTAGAGGGGAAATGGTAAAGTCTGAAAGAACATGTACAACCGAAAGTATTGCTGTGGCCGTTTCTGGACAATACAATCTGACAGTTACCCAAAGTGAGAAGTGTGGAACAAGGGAACAGAGAAAAAAGATTTTTTTGAATAAACTTTGTTTTGTAAATTAGAAAATTAAACTAGATAACAAGGCAGTTATAAAATTCAAAAGTCAGAGAAAAAAACTGAACCTAAATGTGTACTCAGCAATGGCCATAACCCCCAGAGAGAACCCAACCCAAATCTCTCTAAAACACAGTAATTTGACTGCATCCATTAGGGGGTACACTTTATAAAGGTGTTTTTAAAAAAAACTGAAAAAGGAACTCTTAACTGTTTTTAGTAATACCATTGTTGAAAGTAGTGTTGGTATTGTTACTGCTTTTGTTGTGTTTATTGAGAGCTAAAACAAATGAGTAATCATGTTAGTTTTCAGGAGAGTTAGAATTTTAAAGTGTTAGAGTTAAAAAATATAGATGTAAGTTCAATGAGGTTAATCAACAATGTTAAAGGGCAGAATTGGAAGTAACATTATCAATATGAATTCATTACATATTTTCCTTAAAAATTCATGTATTCTATCTCTGTTAAAAAGGCCTACGAATACTGACCAACCCAGTAACGATGAGCTTCCTTAGCAAATAGATTATGATCTCTAATTACCATTTCCCAGCAAATGCAGCCATGCCTCCATGGGAAATGGTTCATTTCACATCTGGGGCAGAAAATGTACCAGATAAATATGTAAAATCTTGTCATATCAAAAAGCAAAGAAGTTACCTGATGTTACTAGTTCACGTCCTTGAGAGACACCGACATCACGAGGCCAAAGATGAGGCAATTTGAGCATCAAAACAGGATTAGTAATTTCAGTGGATTGAAACACATCAAATATGTTTAAATCCACAAGTACATAATGATAGGGAAAACACAAAAAGGCTTATTGGTCACCTTTCAAAGATGACAGAAACCTCTTATTATTTTAGAAACTGGTAAACTGAAAGGAAAGAAGCAAACACTTATCCTGCCTTCCCTTTAAGAATTGCTCATGGAGATAACTGCACAGTTGATAAAGGGAGTTTCTCTTTATAGCAAATAAGTGAAGAAGTGATAGAATATTATGAATTCTCAACCCTTGCTTAAAGAGTGGATCTAGGCCAATGGCCATCATTGGTTGCTAATGTCATAAAATAGCGAGAGAGACCAGCAGACATTTGTATTTCCTGAAGGAAATCTAGACCACCACCACCTATGAAGTGATCTTCAGCCAAAAATGTTGAACCTGTATCTGATCAGGCCTCCAGGATATAACCACTTAGTTGCAGGAAACACAGCAGACAGGGAACGTGTGCTGTGACACCATAGGAATGTACCAGCCAAATCTGCACTGTGAAAACAAGCCAGATAATGGATGAGGACTCTATGAATTAATATCACGTAAGAGATTTATCACTTAACTATAATATTTGGTTTCAGTTTGGACCTAATAAAAAAAATAAGCTGTAAAAATTGTAAGATAAGGTACTTAGGAAAATATGAACACAGACTGGATATTTAGTGACATTTACAGATTCTTGTTATTTTTGTTCAGGTGTGGTACTGTGCTCATGTTCAACAACAGAAAAAAAGGAGCTTCAATCTTTTACAGACATGTGATATATTTACAGATGATAGTATGATATCTGGAATTTTCTTTAAGGACACCTGGGGAAGAGGAAGGGTGTTCATTTGAACCAAGGGCAGCCATGAATTTTAATATTGAGATGGAGTGATAGAGACAGAGAGTTTCATTATATGACTCTCTCCACTTTTGATGTTTCTTTCAAATTTTCAATATGAAAACAGAAAAAAATTTTGACAGGGATAAATGACTTTTTTTCAAAGGGCTTCTCATCTATGATTTTCATCAGTAAACATCAGAAGGTGGTCAGACAACATGGGTATATCGCCCCTTCAGCTGCTAGAGCAGTGAAGGGGCACCCAGCTCTTCAGCCCCTATCCGTGACCCTATTTTCATAACCAGAATTCAGGAGTCCCCTTTGTGTCATGCCATCTTTAAATAATGCCTCACTTTCTAGGAATACAGCAATTCATTTTTGTTTTTGATGCTTCAAAATAAATGATAACAAACTTCTCATTAGCTGAAAAGTGTTTTTGATCCAATTTTAAATTTAGTGACTAGTGAGGACTTAAATTTCTTTGGCCTATTTCTCCTAGATCTAAACAATTTTAACAACTATTTTTGAGATACATTGTCTGCTGAGGGAGAGGTGATTCTGATTCTGAATCACTTTGCTATAAATAGCCACACAAGAGCCAGACGAAGACCTGAAAGCAGAGGGTTGCTTCCACGTGAAGTCAGACTGTGTGAGAACTGCAATGCCTCGTATATAGCAGGTTTACATCGTCCAAATTGAACTTCTGATTTTAATAATGACAGGACACTGATATAAAATACTCCTGTGGTTTTTATTTTCTACATACAATCTCAAATTCAATCCCAAACTTGCAGCACTGATAAAATTTTAAACATTTTAGTAATTTTAAATTGTTCAATGCTGCATGTGATCAGAGCTTCAGTCATTTTTAAAATAGGTGCTTCTACTATATGCTTCTACTACTGTATAAAGAGTTCTCCAGAAAAGTTAAATTATCTCTCTCACTCAGGAATAGAATCCCAATAACTTCCAGATTGAAGCATTTATGGAAAAATAAAAAAGGTGAAGTGCCCCAGTAATTTTAAATTGCTTTGTACAATGAAAAGTCTTTGTAAAATTACTGAATGTGGCAATTTGTTCCATAAGCTTTTTTTGATTTGTAAGTAACTTAGTGGATTTGCTGGTGAAAGACTTTGGCAGGCATCTTAGATAATTTCAGGATTAAGCATACACACCTAAAAGCGATTAAAATGTGGCATTAGCAGATATTGACCACAAGAAGGTGAGGTGGGTTTTCAAGTTTCAACAACTGGAGATGCTGAGAAAGACTACGGTTCGCTCTCAGGGGACTTGGGAAAGGTACTAAGAATGCAAAATTTAGCTAATTACAGAAGGATGCCACATGGCTGGGTTTGGAATGATTCATCAAGCCCTTGGCATGTTCTGCTTATCCTCTACCAGTTGATAAGGTAGGGGTTATTTCTGCCTGTGGACACATTTGGCTCATATCTTACCCAGGCAACACAGCCGTAGCCTTGCTCTGCTGGTGCTAATTTCTTTAAAAAAAGAATGATGTTAATTTAGTAAAATATGTCTGTTGGGCTATTAGGAGGGGGCAGAGAGAGTTTCAGTTTGTTATTGTCCAAGCAGATAG
The DNA here is from genome assembly GCF_048564905.1 of Vicugna pacos. NCBI lineage: Eukaryota > Metazoa > Chordata > Mammalia > Artiodactyla > Camelidae > Vicugna > Vicugna pacos. The sequence goes on from NC_132995.1 coordinate 52,185,319, forward strand.
TGCTTTAGTCATCTTGTGAACTTCTTTCTTATAGGATATCTTCATCTTTACTGTTTTGGATAAGGATTTATTGTATAGCCACAAGAGGTCTTTGGTTACTGGTTCCAGAGACAGCTGCAGTCTCCAAGGATACAAGGGGGTCAGTGTAGGGTCTGCAACCCAGACAGAGTTCTGACCAATGAGCCCTAGAAGATGATTGGGAAGGAGCCGAAAGAAAGTTTCATGATAGAGCGCCAAGTCCTGTGCTCTCAGTGAGGGTAGTTAGAGAAGCAGGTCCCACCCTTCTTGGAAGGACTCTACAGAGGCAAGGGAGTCAGTAGACTGAGCTAGGCTAGCTTCCTTCTGGGCGGTGTCTGAGCTCCTATCTTTGGCTTCACAAAATAGTCCCCCACTGTGAGGAAACAGAGACAAGGCATGGCACCTCTGGGGAGGATCGGGTCTAAAAACTGCTTTAAAAATATGCTCAGCATTGATGCCCTTTTCATTCCAAGGGAATAGGCCGGATATTGGTTGGGTTATTTGGACAGAACAATAATAGGTAAAGAGGGAAATAATTGTGACAACTTGTGGTGTAGGGACGATCAAGTGGGGTGTGAGTGTGGCATGGAGCCAGAGCCTCCTGTTTATTCATGATCATATCCGTATCCCTGTTGAAGATAGGACACTCTCCCTTAGAAGGTGAGAAGAATGGAGTGACCAGTCATCCTGGTTTATCTAAGACTGAAAGCCCTGCATCCTGAGAACCTTTCAGACCTGGGCAGAGACAGGTGATCATCCCATCTTGAAAGGTTAAAGAGGATGCATTTCTGGATGAATTTATTCTAGTAGTTTAGCTTGGCTATATTTGATGAGAAAGGCTTCCACTAGGATAAGACTCAGTGCCATCCAGGAACCATTTCTGAATCTGCATCTAGGAAGAGGGTGCAGGAGTTAGAGAGGAAGGTGGACCTCTGACATCTACTCCCTCTACAGTAACTCCTGTATCTAATTCATGGACAAGGTTTGTAGATAAATTTTCAAGGGTCAGAAGCTTCCATAGTGAACACAGGGTTGGAATTTTTAGGCTAGGGTGATGGACATTAGAAAAAGGTGGGGACAAGAGGTTTATGGGTACATAGCAACATATTGTCCATAAGTAAGGATGGTACATGGAAAACTGTTAGAAGTGGTTGGGAGAACTCAGTTAAGTCAGCCAGAGGCTTGGCAATATACATGTATATGTGGACACGGGGACTGGGGAGAGATGGAGAAATCACCATCAATGAGCAACATCTTTGATTTTGACCCAATTTTCTTATTATTCCTTCCCCAAATTTCTTCTCTGTGAAAATCTTTAAAACAAGGGAGCGTATCACTTTTAACACCACCTAACTAGGGTGATGGATGTGGAATATGGGAGCCCTGCCTGCATCCTTGTTAAACCACTTGTACATTCTTGGGCTCAGAGCACCTCCCAGGCAAGAGGGGCCAGAATTGCATTTGCCTTCATCCCACTCCTCTTTTTGCTGCTACCCAAGAGGAAAGAATTTGATTTGGGTCTGCAGGGGGTAAGGTGGGAAAATGCAGTAGGAAGCCAGAGAAAATCAGCAAGAAAATTACTGAAAGAAAAAATACAACTGGCTGCATATTTCCTACAACAAGGGTTAATGAAATTCTGTTCCTTCTTACACAGCTGTATTCAGTTTGTTTTACATTGTCTGGTATGTAAAAGGATTTGGCTTTGTGTTACAGAACTAATTGCTTACTAGATATTACATGTATATCAAAATACTTTATAAATATTAATTAATCTTCACCTAATTCCCTGGCAAGCACAAATAACCAATGGCATATTTATTGAATGTGTAAGCAATAATCTGATTCTTAAAGAAATTTTCTCTGTAGAACCTTTCTCATCATCTCCTTGTGTCAAAATCCTTCATCTCCTTTGAGGGTTGTATCATATGCCACTTCTATAATAATCATTAGAAAAATAATAATAAAGATGCCATTACGAGTAACCGGCATTCTTACTTAATGAATATTCACTGTTTGCCAGACCACGGAGTCAGCATTTCACAGATATTATCTCATTTAATCCCCACAACAATCCTATGGGGAAAATAATGTTACCTTTTTTTTTTTTTCTTCCTCCAAAAGCAAGAACAAAGTTTCCAAGAGCTGGATGATGACAGGGTGGGATCTATACCCTACTCTGTCTGCCCGTAAAGCTAATAAGAGCCACTGTGTGGCACCTTTTCTGATTCTCACTATGGAGAACACACTTGACCTTGTACTTGTTGACACTTTCATTTATTTATTCACTCAACACTGCCTATTTGAATGCCAACTTCGAGAGAGAGAGACGCCATTCTAGGCTTTGTCATGCACACACCACGCTGAACCCTGAGAGTAATTTTGAAAGTCAGTAATTTTGGAAGTCCTCCCCCATCCCTTGGAGTGCAGCCCCATCCCAAGAGCAGCGAGCAGTGTTGTTTGCATCAGGCACAGGGCCTGGCATAGTGAATGTTCTAGAACAAGTGGATAGTGACACAATAGAAGCAAAAAAGAGGATCTAGTTTCCTTTGCTTGTAAATGGGTGAGGAGTGGGAGCACAAAGAAGATAAGAGAATGCATTCCCTTTTTTCCTAAGGCTTATATATTATACTTATACATATATATGTAATTACATACTTCTTTGTGTTCTTACCAGTCAGAGTCTTTCTAGCTCGAAACTCCCTGAGGGCAGGAACTGTATCTATTTCTCTTAGCACCATATACCTACTGCTTAGCATAGTGTCTGGCACATAAATGTTTGTTAATTAATCTGTAAATTATTCCATGCATGAAGGAAGGCCAGTTAAAGTGATGTTATGTGCATACTATAATGGCTGTGGAAATAATCCCAATCCCAAGCACAGTCTTGCTCTTTTCTGGATTGCACAGAAATTTTATGCAGCAAGATGTGGGATGGGCCATTGAAGGAAAAATATTAATATATTTCCCCATTAACATAGTGCATGTAAAAATGCACATAGTGTTATAATGGGCCCAGCATACAGAAGGTACTTAACAAATCTTTCTTGGAGCTGAAACTGAATCATCTTGTGATCCAATTCCCTGTTTGGTCTCCTTTATTATCCAGAGCCTTGCTTCTCAAAGTGTGGTCCATGTACCAGCTTCATTAGCGTCACCTGGGAGCTTGTCAGAAAGGCAGAATCTCAGGCCCCACCCCAGGCCCGCTGAATCAGAATCTGCATTTGAACAGGATCCCTGGTGATTTGCATGCACAATGGTTTGGAGCTGCCTTAATGCAGGGACTTCTTTGCAGTCAGTGATTGTGATTTGCAAATTGTCTGCATTTCAAAAATCTTGACTGAACTCATACATTTATTCTGAACTAGGTTGACATCAAGTTTCTCTGCTTTGAGCCAGAATTCTATGATCTCAGCTTGGCTGGTTATCTAAGATGCTTCTATATGACAATTTGTATGTCTTTGATTTTTTTTTTTTAAGTGTCAGGGTAGGGAGGTGCTGGGAAATGAAGTAATTATTGCTTAATAACTATAGTTTGCTTGGAAGACTCACATTTTTCAAAGTGTGGGAAGCATCAGAAGGAAACAACCCAAACAACAACACAAAGCTTTCCTGATGATGAAAGGGCTGAGGACCCCAGCTGTGGATCGTGCCACCCCGAGAAAACCAGCCACAAAGTAAATCCAAGACAAAATAACAGTCACATCCAGGTCATTTCACTTGTGAAACAGAAGGGGAAAGAAAAAATATATTCTCAGTTACAAACATTTCTGTTGATCCATATGCTTCATTGGGGCTGCCATTGTGAAGACAACCTTTCTAACGATTAATTGAATTTCTCACCTTTTGTTCAAATGCCTTGGCTTCTTGGTTTTGAAATAACATCTAAGGGCAAAAAAGTCCCAGGACTTTGCCGAATGACTTTTCACGATGCAACGACAGACAGGAACACCCATGCTCTTAGGTTCTCTCTGTTAACGGTGAAATTATATCGAGGATGACCTTTTGAAGGAATAAAACCCATTATCACATGGAATGTGGTAGCCATAAAAGATCAACACTTGGAAGCCAAAGCAAAATCCCACATATGATAAATCAATTAGAGTAGAAGTTACACAAAACCTAGACCTTCTGTGTGACCCCTATCTTATAATTACCTCTTCTTTAAAAGCAGAATGGAATCTTTTATGTATGAAGATGTTACTGTTGACCCTAAATGCATTAAGAATCAAGGAGACATTTTTCACATATTGAAAATAAGATTTGATTGAGTGTTTGCAAGCAGCCTAGTGAAATCTCATTAAACCACTGTTTATTTTAGTTCCTTATAAATGGCAAAATATTAGCCATTAATTATGAACATGAGACCAGTTAGAAAATAAATTTTGCAAGGTCTAGAGCTTTAATTTCAACCCTAATTAATGCATAGTCTTTCTCATAGTTTTAAGTGTTTTAGGGTAAATAGGTACTTGCAGCTTGGGCATAACGTCATCTCATCCTTCTCCTCTTCTCCTCCTCATCGTCCTCCTCTTGTTCTTTGTTTTGTTGTGTTTTTTGTCTTTTATCAACATGGTTCAAAAATCCAGATGAAAATTAGAAAATGCAGTCTACCAAATACCTATATGCTATGTGAAGCCTGCTGTCACTATCCACAGTTATAATTAGATTTATAAATCATGTGCACGATTCACAGTGAAATATATGACTCTAATACTCTTTCGACTACTACCACCACAAAGAAACAAAACAAACAACAATTTGAAATAGTTTTGATAACATTGCCATGTTACAATAAGCTCATACATCTAGATCAGTCATCACTAAACAGTAACTATATATTCCAAAACACAAATGGATAGAAAGAAAATGAATTTCTTGATCATCTGCTGGATGCCAGCCACTGAAATGGTATACAAATTTGACTGCACCAAGGAAGATGGGCAGATTTTGATTCAAGTGACAACTCCAATTATTTGGCAGTAGGTGCTAAAAAAAACTGTGTTGGGAAGAATTCTGATGTTGGATTCAGACAACATCAGAGAAATAGATGTAGCAATGGGTTGGCATTTTCTGTTACATTGGTGAGCTAGAAAGATGACACATTTGCTACAAAATTCCCACCCTGGATTATACTTTCTTAGTCCTAAAATGAGTCAGTTGTTTATGGCAGCATTCCCAGAGAGCAGGCAGAGGCAGAACTGATATGAGAGACCAGCTGACACAGATCAGACTCCTAAGAGCCTTCTTTAATTTGTATAGCAGCCAAACATCTCAGACTTTCTCGGGCTTTCTGATTTCATGTTAATAATATGAGTTATTAGGTAGCACTTCCTTTCTATGCTCCAAGCACATTAAAGTGCCCGTTCTTCACTGACCCTGCAGGAAGCCAACCTGACCTTATCATGGATGTACCGAACTTCAGCCCTGGAGAAGGAAATGCCTCAGCAGAAACTGCATAGGTAGAAAATGGTGGCATGAAAATTCATATCTGGGTCTGCTTGACTTCAATGTCTCACCTCATCCAAGAATCCAACAGCTTCTTGTTCTACCATTCTGCTTCCCATGGAGTCTCTGCCTTGTCAAATTGTTTTGGAAAACATGCTCCAACTGCATCCCTTTTGACCTTCTCTCTATTAACTACTCAAGGGCCTTGTGTTGCTTTGCAATCAGTGGAAATGGAAAATGATTCCTTTCCCTCCTTCTCTGTTCTTCTGTGTGTCCAGGAAAGAGCCTAATGCAACCTAGACACTTGATGGGGTCTGTCTTCAATCCACTCCAATCCCATAGTCTTAGGGGGGTACCTGAGCCACAACCAAGGCTTGAAGGAAGCCCCAGCTCTAAGGAAGCTGACAACACAGGGGCCACTTAGAGGAGGAAGTGGGATTTGACCATGTAGAGGGTCTTTTCACAGTTGCTGCCATTATACTGTGAAAAGATCTCACGTGAGAGCCTAGAGCAGATGAATAACAATGCTATTGGCACTTTGTATTTGACAAAACACCTTTCTGAAAAATGTATTACTTGCCTAGTGGGTGGGGAATTGTCTCTGAACCCAATCAGGATTAGTCACTGGCCCGTGACTATCTCAGTTTTAATAAATAATAATTTTCTCAATTCAGTGCTAGCCAGCTCATCTGCTTGCAGAAGATAGGATACGACTGCTTTGTATTTCCTGTATTAATAACCTGCAGCATCAGAGGATTAACTCTTGATGCACTGAATGCAGTTCTTGCTACTGGACTCTTAGAGGTCTTCCCCCCCCCCCCCACCTGGCAGGCTGCTTGCATCTTTCAAATGAATTTAAAGGTCAGTGCTTCATGCATGAAAGTAGGGGCCTGTACTAGATGGCTGAGCTACATAATCCTTGGTCATTTGTGCTGAAAAAGAAGCTAGAGAGAGATTTTAAAACCACTGGGAGGCCCCAGCACTTATGCATTCTCTTTGTTTATTTGTTTTAAGAGCATCTATTTGGGACCAAATATGGTCAGGGCTAATCTGACATAGTCATACAACCATAAGAAAGATTCTCTCTAAAAAATGAGAAAAGGAGAACATAAAAGGGGCTTGTATTGGTGAAGCATGGTGCTTAAGAACATGAACTTTGCAGCTCTGCACACCTTGGTGCAGGTTCCACCTGTCTCCTTAGCTCAGCTTTGACTCTGAGCCTCAGTCTCCACACACCCGATATATGTCTGCTCACACAGCCAGTTCCATGCAAGTGACCTGCTGGGTCCGTGAAGCTGTGCGTGTTGGATGTTTTGAGGCACGTTATGCTCTAGAACAGAAGTCTGCGTACTGTGATTGGTGGGCCAAATCCAGCCTGCTACCTGTTCGTTTATAGCCACAAGCTAAGAATGGTTTTTACATTTTTAAACAGTTCCATTTTAAATGCTTATTTAAGTACCTACATACTATCGTCCATTTTGCTTCTTGGTCCACAAAACCTAAAATATTTACTACCTGACCTTTTAAGAAAAAGTTAGCAGACCCCTGCTCTGGAGCAGTGCTGTGCAATAGAAATCTAATCCAAGTCACGTCCATGATTTTAAATTTTATGGTAACCACATTAAAAGATGTAAAAAGAAACAGGTAACATTCATTGTAATATATTTTCTTTAACCTGGTATATCTAAAATAGTGCCATTTCAACATGTAAGCAGTATAAATATTACAAATGAAATCTTTTACATTCTATTTTCATACCAAGTTGTTGAAATCCAGTGTGCGTTATGCTCTTGCAGCACATCTTATAGGCACATGTGGCTTCTGTACTGGACCAGTCTATGCTTCTTCCAACATTCACAGAAAATATGCACTATAGATTGCCATCTCTTCTCTCTTTTCGAGGTCACATAGTGCCTGGATTTAAAATCCATAGCTGCCCTACGTTCGGATGCAGGGGCTGCATTTTAAGCTGCAAATGTGGTCCCCACCCAGCCAACTTCCTGGGGAAAGTGAACTCAGTTGCTGTAACCCTTGATGAGACAAAATGATCCTCTTTCTGCCCTTCCTCTTGCTCTATCATTCTCGAATCCACTTCCAGCAAGTTGACCCACAAGGACTATCACCTAGGATATGGCCCTAGAGGGTGAGGAATTGCCCTGCCATGGCAGGGCTGACCAGTGAGTGGCCTCATCACTCCTAGCCTCCAGCCAGATACAAGATGCCCCCGCCTCTGGGGGTCTCAGCTCACACACAGGAGGAGGCCGGGCGTGCCTCGCTGTGATGATCAATCTGTATGCGTGCTTGCCTACAGCAAACCAAGGACATTTATTCTTGGCCAGAGTTTCATCAGCTTGATCAGTCTATGACAATAAAATGAATATATGTCCTGGGCACACCAGGAAGTCTCCCTTGCAAACACCCCGGGAAGATCCTGCTCCAAGCCCCAGAGCCTCTGTGTACAGCAGAGACCCATTTGCTCAGGCTCTGCTTATCAGAATTCACCATAATTCACTCACAGCATGTGTCCTGCGTCTTTAGTAAAATGTTTGAAATGTCTTTTTCCTTTGTGGCTTCCCAGGGTTTTGAGTGTGAAGTGAGCCTTGTGTGTGGAAGGTGTTTCATTTGCATTTATTGAATGAATGAGTGATTGGTGAATCATCTCATGCTGTGGTTCTCAAACCTGAGTGAGCCTTGGCACCTCTCCCCCTCCCTCAAGGGCTTGTGAAAACACAGATTGCTGGGTACCCCCTCCAGAGTGTCTGACTCAGTGGGTCCAAGGTGGGGCCTGAGAATCTGCATTAGTAACAAGCTCACAGCTACTAGGGAAGCTTCTGGACCAGAGACCACACTTTGAGAAACACTGATGTAAAATTTAGCATGGCTTTACTGTCTTCTGATTCTGATTAATACCTACTTTCATCTCACTCTTACTGCCTTTTGTTGAAATTCCCTGTCTGCAAACCTTCCCAGAACAAGTTATCAAGTTCAAGATTTCTCCGACTTTAATCTCCTCTCTCTCTCTCTCTATATATATATATATTTTTTTTAAATAGAACCACATTTTTTTTGTGTTTACTTTTATTTAAATCAATTTGCTATTTGGTACAAATACATTAAGAAAGGACATTATCTGTCACTACCATAAATAGAAAATCGGTATTGCTTAATAAAAAAAATATATTGCTGACTATATATAGGAAGCAAACATTAAAATTAAGACATAATTATCAAATTTAAAAAAATGTTCATCTAAGTATACTGCCTAAAATTATCTCACAAACCACAGTGGTGTGTGTAACCCACTTTGAGAAATATTGATTACAAAGAAAGTCAGACCTAAAGAGATTTTTTTTTTCCCCAAAAGAATACAAGTACATTCCAGAGTAATGGAAATAGTAGCACCTTGGCATTTTCTGCTGATGTCTTTAACAGCAGACATCACACTCCATTATGAGGCTGCTGATGCGAGTGCCTGCATCCTATAACGCCTCGGACTCGGCTTGGTAGGAACCCACCCAACTCATACTTCTTTGTGACAAGACGAGCTGAATTCAACTCAACCAGTAAAGTCATTCTAATTTGCATTTTCATAACCCACCCTTCCATTCCCCAAGTGTGACGTTCATTTTTAGGACAGAGTTATTCAGTCAATGGATATGCAGTCCCTTTAAAGGGATATTTATCACCCTTGAAGAATCTTATTGCCAAATCGTAATAGTCTTTCTTACAACAAAGGCTCAAAATCACTATCAAGATTAAGAGGTGGAGCTTGAATGAGCTTTGCTGGAGCATCTCATGATAAAATAGATTAAAGTCTTAAAATGGGCAACCCGTTGTGGTCGAAATCAAATGTGCAGAAACATCCCTGAGTTTTCTGCAGGCTGTGTGCATACTGTGGGTGAGCCCAGAGGGCAAATCATAGGATTGGGAGTTAAACTACTTGGATTCTCCGTCAGGTTCAGCTCAGTGACCTTGAGCAAGGTATGAAAACTCTCTGAATCTTAATTAAGTCCATCTGTAAAATGGTGGCATTGATGACGGGGAGGGGTTGCCAACCTCAGAGACTTGTGGTGAAGATTACGTGAGAAAGTTTATGTAAAGTATGTTCCCTGGGTTCTGGCTCAGAGAAAATGAATGAAATGCCACCATTTGTGTTGAGGATCCCGAAGACCACCTCTACTGTCAGTGACCCCCTAGGAGGACTCACAGGACTCAGGATGTGGTCATACTCATGGCAAAGATTTACTATAGAATAAGGATGCTGAGCAACGTCAGCAAAGGGAAAAAGTACATGTGGTCAAGTCAGAGGAACCAGGCACAAGGGTCCTCCCCCAGGGGAGTCACAAGATGAGTATTCCTCCAGCAAAGAGTTGTGACAACACATGAGAAATTTGCCAACCAGGCAAACTCACTGGAGACTGAGTGCCCTGGGTTTGTGCTGATGCTGGTCCCATGGGCTCCTTCAAGCTGGTATGGAGCAAAATTCCAGGCTCCCAGAAGGATGCAGTTCAGCATAAACCACACTTTATGTGCAAACAGTTTAGGCACATTGAGACACCCATATCTGTTAGGGTGCTGGGAACCCTCCTGAAATCTATGTTCCCAGATGCCAGCCAAGGGCCAACCTTGCAAACAGGCCATTCCAAGGCTGCATTCCCAGATCTGCTCTGTTAACTCCTCTCTGCACAACATCATAGGCCATAAGGCCTCACCTAACTCTCTGGCCTCATTCACCATACTACCCTCCAGCTGACCTGGCCTTCCTCCCACTAAGGGGCATATCCCTGCAGCCAAGCCTTGCCTTTGTGCTTGCTGCTGCCTCTGCCTCAGATGACCTTCTCCAGCCTGGAAGACAAAGTCTTCATTGTTCTCCTCATTAAAGACACTTTCCCAACTGCCACTTAATGTCCTTCTCCTCACCCCATCATTCAGTTTTCATTTCTCTGTAGAATTTCTTTCTCTGAAATTATCCTCTTTATGTATTTTTCACTTGTTCATTGGTATCTCCTACACTAGAATTAAGTTGCATGAGGGTTGAAAAACGTATCTGTCCTACTTGCTATGTTGTCTCCAGTACCCACTACAGGACTGGCAGATAGTAAGTGCTCAATTAATATTTGTCACACAGATATTGAGAATTACTGTGAAATAGTTAATTGTTCTTGTCCCAAAGAATAAACCAAACCCCTACATCCTGTTTACTAACTTATAGTACTTTGTTTGGATGTTGAGAAAAAGGGTATTTTAAAACACTGAATTTACAAAAAATTCACCCAAATAATATTGTGAAGATGCTGAGTGCCTCTGGCCTTTTCAAATCCCATCTTTCCACAATTATACCTTCTCTGCAGGAGCCTAATTCAAAAAGGGCTGGTTCATGGATGGCTGCTTCAGAAGCTCATGATTTTGTTAGCACTCAAGGTAATTGACGGGTGCCTCTGTTTTCAACTCCTTGGCCTTGATTCTCCCAATTGTTCTCCAGACGTCACAGTTACAGAGTGAGCGGAGCTGCTTCGTCGGCCCCTCCAGGCCTACTCCTTCCCATTTTCCACCTCACTCTCTGCCCTAAGTGAAGCTCCCGTGCCTCCTGGCTTCTAGTGGGCTTAGTCCAGGAGTCGGCGACTTTTCCTTAGAAGGCCAGATCATACATATTTTAGGCTTTGGGAGACATCAGGTTTCTGTCACAGCCACTCAACTCTGCCATTGTAGTGTGAAAGCAGATATGACAATAGGTAAATCAGTGAGCCTGGCTGTGTTCCAATTAAACTTTATTTACAAAAACAGGCAGTGGGCTGGATTTGGCCTGTGGGCTGTGATTTGCTAACCAGTACTTGAGCCAATGGGGGACTAAGGCAAGAGCTCAGAGGGGGAGAGGAGAGTAAGTTTCTGCAGCTGGTACTATGTCCCTCCACTGGGGTTCACAGCTCCTCCCAGGGAGCTCCCTCTACGCAGCTCTCTTTGTTGGGTCTGGAAACTATCTCTTCTCCTGGACCTTCAGGCTTAGATGAGATAAAGGTGCCCGACTCTTCCTGGGATGCTGTCCCGTGCCCTGTGCTCCTTCTCAACCCTGCCCATCCTTTTCTAGTTTCTATATCCTTCTCTCTCCAAGTGACTCAGTCTGAGTATGAAATTAATTTCCTGCTGGGGCCAGGGTACCTGGGACTGAGGTGTTTCTTGGCATATGGGACTTTATGGGCTGAATCCCAAACAGTCTCAGGGAAACCAGATCACCTTAGCTGCTACCCAGCTTTCCCTCATCTGCAGTCTTTTCCACCACCTTAGTTCTGCCCTCGGTACCTCCCACTTGGCTGCTGTCCTTACCGGCCATGTAACAGACAGAATGTCCAGGTAGGGCCTGTGGATATCACATCAGCCTGCACCTCTCTGCTTGAGCTTCTTTCCCCTAGAATAAAGTCCACAGCAGATGTCTGACTATCTGGAGAAACTCGACTGTACTCTCCAGGCTAGTGTGAAGGCCCTTTTACACTGTGTAATTTTTGAAGAAGATCGCTACTTCTCCAGATATTACTATGGAGATATATAGTATTTTTCCATTAGAAGACTCAAACTTACTTTGAAAGAGGAGTAGGATTAGCAGAAACTTTGACTATTGCTTTAATCCAACTTGAATTTAAAATAGTCCAAAGACCAACTCATGAAATTTCTGGTAATAGAACTTCTGGACTCAAACAGACATGAGAAAAAAGTGTGTGTGTGTGTGTGTGTGTGTGTGTGTGTAATGTCCTCTTTAAAGAACATTATTGTGGCACAGATGTTTTCTTCTTAGTTCAAAGCCTAATAGATGCTTGCTTGATGGAGAGAAGAGACTGGCTCATTCACACCCAAATTTAATACAGTAATAAAAATGAGGCAGTTTGTGACTTAGTGTATTTGTATCTAGGGCCTTTTTTGTTTGTTTTTAGTGAGAAGCAGGTTGAAGAAGCTTCCTGCTTATTGTAGAGATTGGTGGGGGGGTGATCATTTGACACTGCAATGAAGTTGACGGAAGGGATATCTTCAGTCTTTGGAAACCAGCAATAAGCCACTTTTATCACCCTAAAATGTCTGTGCCTTGGAACAAGTGGGCTAAGGGGAAGGGTCTGATGCTCTGAAAAAGTGTGAACTTGAATAACGAGGCAGGCTGACTCAGCTCCTCAGAATACAGAAGACAGTAAACATGAAAGCAGTTTCAAGAAGAGAATACTGGGGACTCTTTTATGGTGGTTGTAGTCTCACTACAACACAGATGACTTCCCTGCGACACATTCAAGGGAGACCCTTTTCCTGGATTTATTAGTGGATAAGGAATGGAAGCTCAGGTGCTCAGCATGGCCAGGAAGGTAATGTAAAAGAATGAAGAGGCCTGGGATTAAGAAAATCTATATACAGACATGAATGCAAACCAGAAATCACTTTAAAACTTAATTTAGGAAAAGTAAGAGCTCAACTGGGGTAATGAAGGCAGATGTTATTTGTTGCTGGGACAAATAAAGAGGGGCGTGGACGGTGGTCACGTAGAGATGAAGTTCTACCCATCAGGAGGATATGCTTATCATGCATGGAGTGTTGTTCTGTTTGACTCCAATCCCAGTGCTATCTCAAACCCAGGTACTTAGTGTAAAATCCTTGGTATTTAAATGTTAGCAATTAATCCATGAATTAAAGGCCATCTAACAAATATAGTGGCCATATGGGGCCTGCTGGCCATCATAATTTGCACCCTCTCTGTTAGAGCCTGTTTGTCCTTGGAACAAAGTCTGTAGCTGATGTTTGAGTATCTAGGGAAACACTAGTGTGGCTGTGTTCTGAACATTAGTATGGTACTAAAGACAAACTTTCAAGGTCAAATTGATTATCTTCCAGCTTAGCAGTGGCAGCTCCCTAATTATGTCAGAAGGCAGGATTATCTCTGATCATTTGAGCTAGGACTCTGGATAAAACATCAAAAGCAATATTTAAATAATACATGGTCACGAATCAAGGATTCATTGCATTTTCTCTTACTGTAAAACCAAATTATGGTGGGCCATTTTGCTCCATTAGTGAGGGTTTTCCAAGCTGTTTTAATTCATGTGTCATGTTACCCCATCCTTGATTGCAAGATGTCGCCCTGGGGAGGAGAGGAGCTCTACTTGGTGGCATGGTGGTTCATACTCATAAAGGCGCTGCAAAAAGTCCAGGCAAGTTCTTGGCCCTAATAACCCAGGATTCAGAACTGGCACCCCCAGCACAGTGCTGGAGCTGCTCAGGACGTAGGAACCCCTGTACTCATCTCTTCCCAATTCTGTATCCAATGACTTCACATTGGTAGCTCGAAATAAATCATGTGAGTAATTACACCATGGAAACTGGCAAAAGTTACAAATCGAAGCATTTCTTGGAGAGCTGGTTGTTAAACCCAGGACTCCCCTGGGTATCCCTCGCTGCTGCTGGAAGGCCTCTCTCAATCTCTCCCTTGAAGCCTGAGACCACATTGTGTCCCGCTTAGACATTGTGTCACTGTCTTGCTTGCTACTCTGAAAATATAAAGCAGAAAAAAGTTGCTTCTTAAATTATTTTTTGGTTCCTATCTTCTCAAGAATTTTTGCCTTTTAAAAATAAAGTTGTTTTCAAAGACTTTAGGAATTTTTTCATCATCAGGAATTTTTTTCATGTCTTCATCTTGAGACATCTGAGTCTTTCTGAGTGGTTCTAGCAGCAGCACTGAGGAGGGAGTTCAAGGATTTCCATCATTGCTAGTCCTTCCCGCTGTGCGTCGTCTTCTGTTTAAAAGATAAGGGTACACAAGCAAAATCGACCAAAATGATGTCTAGGATGACAGTTTCTAGTGATCTTATTCCCAACACCCCCCAAATTGTTCTTTTTTTCACTTTTTCTATTAGATTACTATTCTAGTAGATTTTTACACTTTTGTGTTTTAAAATTAGTTATTTACATACCAGTCTTTCCTACTATGCTGTCTGTTCCTAAAGGGTGGGGACCTTGTTTTCACTAATTTTTGTCTCTCTTGGCACTGACACATAATAAGCACTCAATAAGTGTTACTTTCACAAGTGAATGAGTCCTTCAGAATGTGATTAATTGGCACATAACAAGGAGTCATTGTAATTCCTTCTGATGCAGGCAAACGAGAATTTGGAGAGATTGTTCTCTTAACTGTATATTAATTAGGCAGCTAGATTTTAAAGAAAGATGCATATTATACTCTATGCCAAGAGAGGATACGATGTGTTCTATTTAACACAATCCACTCCTTGACTTTAACACCAGTTTCTTCTGGGTTTATTTCTTTTCTTCTGAGACTTTTCGAAGTAAGAAACTTTAGCAGTAAGAAAAACAATTTAACAAGATAGGCATTTAGTTCAATATAAGAATTTTCCTGGTGTGAAAAAATAAATTACAAAAAGGACTTTGCCTCCGAAAGATAATTAATAAAAACCTTCCGGTGTGATGACAGATCTGACATCTTGTCTAATGTCTGGCAGAGAAGAAAGTGTTGAGAGTTGCGTAGTTAGAATAAAATGTTCCACTTCACAGCAAGGCCAGGCAGGATCTGATAATTATTTCTAAGCAAGAAAAGGTCATAGTTGGTTGTTAAATGACAGAACATCAGGTCTGGATGTGTAACTATTGACCGTCAGAGGGGTCTGCATTTAGATTTTCCTGATTTCATATATTTCCAGGAATGTGGGTGATTGTGGAATGACACCCCCTTAGATATTTTTGGTTTTGCTTTTTAATTTCAGCTTTATTGAGGTGTAATTGATAAGCAAAATTATAAGCTATTTAAATAAGACATCACAGTGACCTGACACATGTGTACATTGGGAAAGGATCCCCCTATCCAGTTAGTTAATCCATCATCTCACATGTCTGTCCCTTTGTATGTGTGTGAAAGAACATCTGAGTTCCTCTCTCACAGCAAACCTCAACCATACAACAGTGTTATCAGCCACAGTCACCATGCTTTATTTCAGCTCCTCAGACCTTATTCATCTTATACCTGAAAGTTTGTATCCTTTTACCAGCCTCTCTCTATGTTCCCCACACTCAAGCCTCTTACAACTACTTTTCAACTCTCTGATTCTATAAGTTTGATTTTTTTTTCCCAGATTCCACCTGTATATGATACCATGGAATATTTGTCTTCTCTGCCTGGCTTATTTCAGTTAGCATAGTACCCTCAGGTTCCATTCATGTTGTTGAAAATGGCAGATTTTCTTCTTTGTTTCTCATGGCAAAATAAAAGTTATAAATAAATATATAAATATGTATATAATTATATTTATATATAATTATATTATATATACATATGTATATATATAATCTTCTTTATTCATTTATTCATTGATGGGCATAGGTTGTTCCTATACCTCTTTGAACAATTTCAAGTGACATTGTATTTATACAACATTTTCCTTCCCTTGTATAAGCTATTCATGGGTGGTAGTAGGCTGAAAAACGGTCCCCTGGACATGCCGAGGTCCTAATTCCCAGAACACATGACTGTTACCTGATGTAATCACAACCATCCTTATAAAAGGGATGCATGAGGAGTCAGAATTGGAAAGCAGTATAATGATGGAAGAAGAGAGACAGAGAAAAAAAGAAGACACTATGCCTCTTCCTTTGAAGATGGAGGGAGGAAGTGTGAACTAAAGAATGTAGATGGCCTATGAGACCTGAAGTAGAAAGGAAACTGGAGCCTGCTGAAGGAACACAGCCTGTGGACCTGTTTTAGACTTCTGATACCCAGAACTGTAAAATAAACTATGTTGTAAGCCACTAAGATTGTGGCGATTTGTTACAGCAGCAGTACGTAACTAATACATGGAAGTTGTCTTATTTTGGATTCCCCTGAGGGCCAAGACAAAGGGCTAGATACAAGACAAAGGGTAGTTTCCTTTGGGAGGTGACTCAGGAAGCAGGAGGGAGGAGCTGGAGGGGGGAACAGGAAGATGGAGAAAGTCAATGTAACAAGGTGTCACTGAAGTCATTGCTGTGGACAGCGGGGCTCAATTCACTAGGACCTCTGGGTGGCACTCAAATCTCTCTCTCAGAGGAATCGGTCTGGAATAAGGCAGGTTGGAGCATTTAACGAGCTGCCACTTCCCAGCATCAAGGCCAACTTTGAGGGCTTAACTCCTCTGAATTTCCCAGCGCTGCCTGACCTCACATTAACCAGGCTCCTGCAGAATAGGAGCAAGCTCCAGAGCAGAGCATGAGGAGACTGAGGACTCCCGGCAGGGCAACTCTGAGCTCTTGGGGAACCTTCCACTGCAGCAGCGACTGAGACAGGAGGGTGGCCAAGGGGACTGATTCAGGCCCTGATCTACTGAGCTGAATCCTCAAACCCCAGGCCTATTCATTTAGTAAGCCTCCTGTGTTGTCTCCAGAGAATCCGGCTTTTACGTGTAGACAGAACTAGTCTTCTGGGGCCTGGCACCCAGTAGATATTTCGTGTTTGTTCAGCTGACCTTCCTGGGGCAGCTGAGCCTCACCCAAGAATATCTCATATGGGGACTGTTTTGCTTGCATTTTGCTTTGCTTAACGGACATTTGGCTGCACTGATTTAATTGCCACAGTTTCATCAATAGACACAAATACCATCAATTCTAGGGCAGGCACAGCCTCTAGTTTCTCCTAAGAGTCAGCCCAGTCTTCTTAATTTTGCATTAATGAAAATTCTTACAAAACTATTCTTGTTAAAAAAAATGTCCAATTCAGTCTAGTTGATTAATCCTGGAGTCTTTCAAGTGAAAAAGTCATTCTATTTAGACAAAAAAATTATGGTTTCATTGAGTGAATTATTTTGGGGCTCTGTTTTGGCCAGACTCAAGGAGGACATGCCTGGTCAATTCAGTCCTGTTTTAGACCACAACACATTTTCAAATAATCTTGGGAACAACCCAGAGCTTGTTATCCCTGTGAAATTGCTCCCTGTTTCTTCAGCTAGCATGCCTTAGTGTTTGCATTTACCAAAACCCTGCATGGAACAACATGCTTTCTTGTACTTTGCCACTTGAAAAATGTCAATCATCTTTCTGACATGGCCTTTTCTGTAACATGGTCCCATTTCCTATTCTCATCCAAAGAGTTTGTTGTTCCTTATTCTGAACACTTAATGCATATTCCTCTATATTAATATAAATGATAATAACAGTTCATAGCATGTGGTACCAATTATGAGCCTGTTCCTGTCCTAAAGCTTTTGATTTACGTTAACTCACTGACCCTCACAATCAGTAAGAATAGATGCAATTATTGGCTGTATTATACAAAGGAGGAAACTAAAACACGGAGACGTTAAGTAACTTGCCCAGGACCACACAGCAGCTAAGTGGTAGAACTGGGATTTTATGTTATATGCCTATGTGTCTGCCTTTCCTTCTAGATAATAAATTTATCAAGGGCTGTGTTTATTTCTCCATCTCCAGCACCTAGCCCAGGGCCTAGAAGATAATAGAAATGTTTAATTTTGACTAAAGGAATTAATGAGAAAAAAAAAGCCTAACCCCTCTGTCATGACAGCAAATCAAAACACCCCATCATTTAAAAGGAACAATTGCTAAGACAAAAGAAAAAGGACTGTTTATACTCAGGAATGGAGCATGTAGGCATTTATTTCTACATCGACTTTCTTATGGTCTTGTCCAGGGGTTCCAAAGCCATGACCCTTTTTCCATCTTCCCTCTCTTTCTCCTTCCCACAGTTTCCCTCTCCTCTTCCTTTTTCTTTCCCTCCTCGGTTTCCCCCTCTCCACTGATTTGCCCAAATTATATTTATATCTGGAATAGACAAGTAAGGGGAACCAACATTTTCTGAGTGCCCATTGTGGGGCCATCACTATGGTAACTGTACAAGTGGCCCATGGCTGCTGTAAAGCCTGACCACACTCTCAGCAACGTAGAACCACACACGTGGATTGCCATGCAGTTCTGAAGGTCAGAAGTCCAAAATGGGTCTTGCTGGGCTAAAATCAAGGTGTCAGCAGGGCTGCATTCTTTCTGGAGGCTCCATCCCCTGTTTTGGTGCCTTTTCCAGCTTCTTGAGGGCTCTTGCCTTTCTCAGCTGGTGGCCCTTTCTCCAACTTCAAGGCCAGTGATGGCAGGTTAAGTCCTTCTCACATGACATCGCTGTGACCTTTCACTGTCACATCACTTTCTCTAAATCTGCAGTTCTTCCTTCTATATACAAGGATTCTTGTGACTACACAGTGGGTCCATCTAATCCAGGATAATCACTATTTTAAGGTCAGGTGATTTTCAACCTTAATTCCCCTTTTCTGTGTAGTCTGACATATTCACAGTTTCTAGGGATTAGACTGAAGATATCTGTTGGGGACCATTATTCTGTCTACCAGATAGCCTTTCTTTTTGCGTTATCTCATTAAAGCCCCCAGCAACTGAATGTTGTAGGTGGTCTGTGCTCATGCAAAGAAAATAAACAGGCTGTCCAAGGTTAAGTAATTTGCCAAAAGTCAGAGAAATGGCGACATAGCCAGAATGCAGGCTCACATGAATTTTGGCTTCTTGTCCCATGCTCTTCCAAATATACTTAGCTTTCTTTTTAGTAACTGGAGGAAAAGATACTGAGTAGCATTCAACTCGAATTAAAGTCTTGAATGGTGGCCTCAAATTGTGTACGAAGGGAGCAACAGAACTCACCAAACTGTAAGGATTTTCCCCCTTTATATTCCCAGGAATCACAAAATCATGTCTAAGTGTCTTACATTAATGGCCAGGAAGGTGGCAGGTGTTCTGTGTCCGGAGGCTGAAAAGCACCAGGAGTTTTCAAGGAGGCCGGATTCAGAGGGAGTGTGGATGACATGAACTGACACAGTGAACATATCAATATGTGTGTGTGCACATGTACATGTATGTACGTGTGTGTGTGTGTGTGTGTCTTTGAAGTGCTTCTTTTCTCTGTGCTTCCCTGGCAGGCAGTGCGCCATTATAAACCCTTCCAGGACTCTAGGTTTTTGGTCCTGGCAGGATAAAGAATCAATCAAATACATTGCTGTAACGTTTTTATATCCTGCAAGTCAGAGATAGTAGCCTTTCTTCCCCACCAATCTAAGCCCCTCCAAACTGATTGCAATAGACCGACTTTGACAAGAGTAAACCAGAGGTGTTTTGTGGCAAGGATAAAGTAACTGTCCATCTACCCTAATAGCAAAAAGCCAGTGAGGCAGTGTAAGGAAAACAACAAGGGGCCAGCACACACTAGCGAGTTCATTTGGAAAATACCATTTTGAAGCTGGCTTAAGAGAGGATGAGATCCGGGGTTGTTCACAGCCTGCTGAGATAATTGTCTGTGGCAGGAAGTTTCTCTCTTTTTATTTATGGCTGTTTCAAATACAGTTGTGTTAAGCTTTTCTTCAGTTCTGGTATTTTTCTCTGGCCTCTGGGACAATCTGTGATACAGTGTATAGAAAACCCTCTGCTCTAGTGCTGAGTTTAGTGCATAGTCAGTCAAGTGGTGCTGTAACAAACAACCCCAGACCTTAGGGACTGCACCCTGCACGTGGAGTTTCCTTGTTGGGCAGTTCTCCCAGGTGCTTGTCCTCTAAGCAGTGACTGATTTCTGGGCTCTTTCTATTAGATGACTCCACCACCTCGGAATCCTTTCTTTCTGTTTCCTAGATGGCTAAGAGAAGGCATTGCAGGGGGCAGGTCTAGTGGTGAAAATCCTTCCACCTCCTTTGGTTTCCAGTGCTTAGTCATATGACCAAAATCACTGCAACAGAGCCAGGAGCACATAGCTGTGGGTACTATTATGAGAAGTAACTAGACACTCTTAACAAGGAGAATTCTTTGCTTGAAAATCTTATTTCCAAAGTCTAAAGCAGGGGTTGCAAACTCTAATGCCTAGAGGGAGCAGGAGCGGTAACATAGGGAATGGTGCAGACGAGGACAGGGCAAAGAGGTGCACTCGATGGAACATGATAATTTAACTTTTTTGACAGACTGCTCTGGCTGAACTAACCACATCTGCTGGCCAGATCCATCCCATATGCTGCCAGTTGGCAACCTGCAGTCTAGGGCAGAAAAAATCATTTTTTTCTGGAAGCAAATTCCAAAGTTGGCTATGCTCTTGAATCAGTACCTGTCAGGATAAACATAAACTCTTTCTTTTTAAAAGAGCATGCTGTGAACAGCAGCACGGAAGTGGAAGCTAAAAAAGAGAAGCAGGGATAAAGTGTGTGTTGTAAGGATTCACTGTCCGTGTGTAAGTTTAGGGCAGTGGCTCCTGCATAGAGGACAGAGCTCTGAGCTGCCATTTTAAAGGAGGCTGGGTACCCTGCAAAAGCAGGACAACTCAGCCCACAGCAGGCACTGATGTTCTCACTGTGCAGCTGACCCCCAGGTGCAGATTCCCTCCTGATCTTCTATCTGATTCAGGTCCCTGCTGTTCCCCTCTGAATATTTCCCAGCACAGTCTGTCCACTGAGCAGTTTTATAGTAGAAACAGAAGGAATATTTTGATGCTGTTTGTCAGTGTTGACCCTGGGGAAGATCAGTGAATCATGTATATTGTTTTAAATATAATATAGAGCAATAATAATAGTGATAATAATAATAGCAAATATTTATTGAGCAATTACTATGTGCCCAATACCATGTAAGGTTCTTTACAATTATTAGCTCACTTAATCCTCATAATAACCTGTAAGATACTTTCATTATTTCCATTTTCCATCTGAGGAAACTGAGACACAGAGGGTTACTTGCCCAAGGTTACAGCTGGTAAGTGACAGCTGGCAAACTGGGATACGTACAGAACCAGTGTGGCTCTGTCCTGTGTTTATAGTCTGTCTGAACTGAGTCTGCTTTCATAGCAGGCTGATTGCAGTTTTCACATAACAAAAATCCTTTGGTGGTCATAAAATATGATCATTGCTGAGCTTTCAAGGGTGTATTTGTTACCTGTTGTTTATGAGATGCAAACTAATGCATAAATGAACAAAAGAACCATACAGGAAGACCATTACTGCCAATGCCTTAAAGATGAATTTGGATTGTTGCTCATAGCATCTATTCTGGAAATGTTAAAGAGAGTTTGGGGAAAAGTATGCCCAGGTAGTATATTTATGAGTGACATCCGATAATGTTGGAGAAGGGGTTGCTTAGTTTTGGAGTGACGTCTGTGTACTCATCTCAAACCAATGAGGGACTTGTCTTCATATTTCCACCACCAAACTCAGTGCCACTGAAATTGAAAACACGGCAAGTTCATGGACAGATGCCATTTGAAATCTGCTAGAAAGTCAAAAGGCAGCCAATAGCAGTCACTAGAACATGCTGCCACGACTGCCCAGTCAGACATTCAGCTATGGGGGAGCTCTAAATTAGTCTGGATCCTTTTTTAAATGAAGTTTTGTCATTTCAGAGATCTGTGACGCGAAACCCGGAGAGGCATAAAGGAATTCACATGAAGACAAAGAGTGTGTTGGTTAAAAAGACAAGCCTATACTCCTCTCCATTTATCCAACTCATTCTGACCCAGCTTCAAGATCAAAGCAGAAATGTCCCTTCTGTGGGTTTGCTTTCTGCGATCCCTCTAGATGAAGCTAGACCTCCTCCCAGCTTTTACACGCTGCAAAAGAGACCTGTGAATTCCTTTCAAGTTAAAGTTTAATTTTAGTTTATCAGTTAGTTAAATTATGATTCATTAATGCCTCTCACTTTTTCTAGTCCATAGTAACAGTTAACACTAGTGACGACTTATCCTGCGCAGCACTAGTCTGATTGCTCCCAACACATCCCACCATTGAATCCACATGGCCACTCTCAGTACACATCTTGTTTTCCGTGTTTTTCTACATGAGAAAACTGAGATCAGAGTGACCATGAAAAACACCAAACTGCACAGTCATTAAAGGGCAGAGCCAAGGTTTATACCAAGTAAAATGACTCTGGAGTCTGTGCTTTTTTCTTTCTTTTTTTTTTTTTACCGTATTTCTGATTATTTCCTTTATTATTATTTTTTAATTGAAGTATAGTTAATTTACAATGTGTTCATTTCTGGCGTACAGCATAGTGATTCAGTTATACATACATACATTATTTTTCAGGTTCTTTTCCATGATAGTTTATTACAAGATATTGAATATAGTTCCTTATGCAATACCGTAGGACCTTGTTGTTTTATCTGTTTTTTATGTAGCAGTTTGTATCTGCTATCCCAAAGTCCTAATTTATCCTTCCCTTGCCTTTCACCTTTGGTAACCATAAGTTTGTTTTCTATGTCTATGAGTCTGTCTCTGTTTTTTAAATAAGTTCATTTGTATCATTTTTAAAAATTTTACATAAAAGTGATATTATATGATATTTGTCTTTGTCTGATTTACTTCACTTAGTATGATAATCTCTAGGTCCATCTATGTTGCTACAAATGCCAATAGTTCATTCTTTTTTAACAGCTGAGTAGTATTCCATTATATATACACCACATCTTCTTTATCCACTCATCTGTCAATGAACATTTAGTTTGCTTCCATGTCTTGGCTATTGTAAATAGTGCTGCTATGAACACTAGGATTCATGTATCTTTTTGATTTAGAATTTTCTGTGGGATGTATGCCCAGCAGTGAGATTGCCAGATCATATGGTTTAGAATGTGCTTTTAACAACTGCATTATAGGGCTTCTCTGTAAGCTCCAGGACAATGCCTAGTAAAGTGCTCACTGAATCCCATGAGTTTAATAAGTATTTGGAAACAAGTGAATGAATGGAAGGAGGAGGAAGTAAATGAATTATTTGACTAGTTATTACCTCGCTAGGTCACACTTGCCCAGGAGAGTGCTGTGTGTGTTCATGTTATAAAGCACTTAATTGGACTTTTGACTGGTGGATGGAGTAACCTAAGAATTTGCAAAAATAGAACTGAGCCTCTGGGAGTCCTCCTACCACTCTCACCCTCCCTGAGGGTCTGCAGTTGGAAAAGGTTTAATTTTCGTTTATGATGACTCCAGAGGAATCCTGAGTAGAACTTGCCAAAGAATCAGAACAGAGACTGAGCAGCAGAGAGACAAGCACCAGGAATTTAGCTCACCTGTACTCTTGGTCAGTCCTGGATTCTTAACTCAGGATCCCTGAAGAAATGCCATCTACCTTAGTTCCTATGGGATGACTGGTTTACTGGCCTGGAATTTGAGGGCAGAATTAGCTGATCAGAAGGTTAACATATAATTGTAGGCACAAGGTGCCTGGAGGCAACTCTTGGCCATTTGCTGTTTAACTGAATTAATGTTGGCCAGTTACAGATCTTCTGCTTGCAAAATTGCCAGCAAATTATTCTGAGTCCTGAATCTGCATTCTTTGTGTGTGCCACTTAGGATGTCAGTGTTATGATGGCCTCAGAAGGGACCTACCCAGAGCCTGCTCTCAAGGCAAGAGGAAGTTTTACACATAGAACTGCTCAGATATGGGACTGTCGCCTCCTTCCCCCTTTGATTTTTAGAAGGATGATGTCGATCAGGGTGATGACTCTCCCATTTCAATTCTTCTGATGTTTCTCGGGCCGGCCACATGTGAACCTTGGGAGATTGATTCTTGCTCTTGTTCCTTGGGTTCAGTGCATTTCAGAGGGCTGGTATTTAGACAGAAGCCCTGGTCCCACAGCTTCCAACCTTTTGTACACTCCTTTGAGTTCGCTGATGGAGATAATGAGTTTTCTTCAACAGCCTGTCTGTGGTGGTTAAAAGTTTGCATTCTGGTATCAAAGTTTAGTGTCCCAAGAAGCATATACTAAGTCAAAGACTTGAGTGTGAGTAGTTTTATTTGGAGGGTGGTGTCAGAAAAAATACCAACAGGCGGTGAGTAAATGAGTCAAAGAAGAGAAGGCAGCTAATGAAGGTGAGTTATGAGCCAGATACCACTGTGAGCGACTGCCCAAGTGGAAATTGGGAGACAGCACACTTGCCTCTGAGTTATCTCACCTGAGGGGTGAGGAAGCCAAGGTATTCATGCTCCAGTTCTCATCAATTATAGTTGAGGGCTGGTCCTGGGAATGTGAATTTCCAAACATTGCCTGCTGGCACCATACTCAGATAAAGCAGCCTCCCACAGTTTTCAGAGAAATGGCCCATGCAGGAAAAAAAAAAAACAAAACAAAAAACAAAGTCCTGCCCTATGATATGGAAGGACTGAAGGATGTGAGCAGAGGAGCTCTGACATTGTGCAGAATCAAAGGGCACTTAAACCTGGATTCAAATCCCGGTTCCACCCATTCTAACTGTGTAATTCAGGGCAAGATTGTTAGTCTCTCTAGAATGTCAGGACCTTTGTCTGTTAAATGTGTCTTATAATATGCTAAGTACATCACAGAATGGTTGTGGAGACTGGAGGAGTTAATGCTTGTAACAAACTGAGCACAGTGCTTGCCACATAGTGTTGTCTGAATGTTAGCAGTCCTAGTTTAAGTATTCTGGAGCGTCTTCTCTGTGCCAGGATAATATGTGGTTGGTACCTGGTATAAAAGGTGGAGAAAAAGATAATCTCCAACTTTACACTGCTTATAATCTTTGCCTACGACTGTTTCTTCCCTTATTAAAGTATCCGTTGTCCAAGAGTATTGCCATATACTTCTATGTTCCAAAAACCTAAATTTTTGACTTCTGGATGAAATGCCCCAAGAATTTGCAAAGACAGAGCTGAGCCTTCAGAGATATTGTAAATGTTAAATTTCCAAGTAGCCAAACATACTAAAATAAAACGAAAGGGGTGAAATTAATTTTAATAGCAAATCTATTTTGTCTAATCTGTAAAATATCATTTCAAAGTGTAATCCATATAAAATTATTAATTATAGATTTTACTTTATTTTTCTTTTCAGTGCTTAGTCTTCAAAATCCAGTGTGTATTTTCTACTGACAGTTTCAGTGCAGCTACATTCCAAGTGCTCAGTAGTCACCTGTGGCTCATGGGCACCATATTGGACTGTGAAGGTCTAGGGGGTCCTGGATTCTCGTGAGAAGTAACTTCCAATGGGATAGTTCTGTTTTCCTCTTCTTCATCGATCATGTCATTCCTTTGCATCTATGAAAGTGAAGTTGACTTTAGCTCAGATATCATATGAAATTGACAGTTTCTGTAATTAAATTTCACACATGGAAACCATGGTGAGCTTCTTAGCAGGTGTAAAAATCTGACGGAGTTATTTCTTTAACTGCAACTTAATGGAAACTGCAGCAGCTGCTCCCATTTGTGTGTTTTCCAAATCTCATTTCCAAAACGAATTGTTGGCAGCCATAGGTGATATCAACTTACCTCTTCATTTGGGAAATGAAATTAAAACTTTAGCTCATTTCTAAAAGTCACAGATTTGGTAAAAGTTAGCAGGGCAAACATATAAGCCTCTGTTAAAATATTGATGGCTTTGGTTTTCTCAGGTGCTGCTGCTAACATCTGCAGAAGATTTGGACTGCACTCCTGGGTTTCAGCAGAAAGTGTTCCATATCGATCAGCCAGCTGAATTCATTGAGGACCAGGCGATTCTAAACTGTAAGCAACTGATGGTGCTTTTTGCCTATTCACCCGTGTCTAAGAATGTGTCTCAGGGTATGGTATTCTAAACTAAATGATGTTTTCTGATCATTTTTCGTGTGTCACTATTTGACTCAAGGTGGAAGCTCTTGAATTAGGGCCTTGTCAGCTTAGAGGTGAATAGGGTGGTGTGTGCCTCTTTTGAGTATTTTATTACCTGTGAGCATTTCCTGACTGCTCCCAGGAAAAGGGGCTGCTGCCTCCAATGTGAGTGCTAGTCTGTGCGAAGGAAGTGAAATCTACTTCCTCTGGGAATATCCCAAAAGCAAACCATTGCCTTCCTATGGGCTTTAGTTCTACCTGGATTTCCCATACATAACATTAGATCAAAATAATGGTGCGAGCAGGATTTTGGCTTCTGGGAAATTTTAGGCACAGGAATTTAAAATTCGTATTCTTAAGGCTTTAAGGTGGAATTCTGAAAGATTCAAAATCTCTACTGACAATTCTGTGGATTAAACTCAAATCCCTCCAAATTCCCATTGATTTCCTTAAAATATGCCCTCCTCAGATCTGTAGTTATAATCTCTCCCTATTTTTAATGCCAGTGTTGTATTGTTTTAACTTTATGATGGCATAGAGTGCATTCCTAAATGCATAACAAGCATAGTTTTAGCACGATGGAGTTAAAATTAGTGGTAGACAAGTAACCAGTTAATTGCAGGCTCTTGAGTACTATTCTTTAACTTTTGGGAGTGAAAGATATAAGAGCAGTGGTTTATTTGGTCAGATGCTCTATGGTCCCTTTAGGGAAGATAATTGTACATTTGCCCTTATGGTCCCAGGTTTGCCTTCCAGGCTAACCACATTCCTTTATTCCTGTGGTATGTGGCTGGCATGTTTAAAGAAAAAGGAGGGAAAACCCCCCAGCTTGACTGAGTGGATTGTTCAGGGAGGCTGGAACACATTTTCAGAGTTGAAAGGAACACAATAATGAAGATGCAGTGTTGAGCATCCAGGGAGCTGTCCAAGGTGAAGCCCTTGCACATCTTGATGCAATTACACCAATGAAATCACTTCAATAATTAGAGTGTATAATGACAAGGTGCAGGACTGGCACAAGAAGTGAATTCCAATATGTGATTTCATGTTAATTTGATCCCTATGTGTGACTCCTGGGTCAGGCCATCAGGAACCCTCATTTGTCTTTTGATTCTTCCATTTATCAGAATCAATATATTTCAGATGGAACTAGGTTTAAGAGAACCACTTTTCTGGCTCTCCTCTCCTCTCCTCTGCCTCATCTCCTATCTTTTCTTTTCTCTTTTTTTTTTTCCAAGCGATTATCCCAAATGGCATCTGTATTAATATGTGTGGAAATGTGAAGCCACCCTGAGTATGGAAATTAATACAGTTGATATGCAAAGCAGGCCCATAAATGTGATTGCTTCTGTAATCTTCACGACACCAAACAGCTTTTAATTCACCTCTGAGAAGCTGGAAACAATCATACTTCGGGGGATCTTTTTAATTTAAACTAGACGACACTGTACATTCCAATATCACAGTTTTGTGTGTGTCTGTGTGTATGTGTATTTTTTAATCTCCTAATTTGCTGGGTTATGGTTGCTGATTCTGTGTAAGCTAGTAAGTGCTACATGGAACTGGGTGGGTTGATTATCAACGATGGCATATTCAGGAAAAGTCGGTGATATGGAGATTGAGGCTGTTTAAAATTCTATATGTGAATTTGTATGTGAATTGGCTGGATCAGCAAAATCTGACTAGCCCCCCTCAGTGAGATATATAAATAAGGGAGAAAAAACACAAAGAGCGGATTTAGTTCAATACTTTTGAGTTCACCTCAAAGCAATGAACATAGGTTGTCATGAATATAGACCCTGTGAATAAGGTGAATTGTGCCTGAATGAGGAAGAAAGTTTTCACAGACTTGAGAA
Source organism: Vicugna pacos (assembly GCF_048564905.1). Lineage (NCBI taxonomy): Eukaryota > Metazoa > Chordata > Mammalia > Artiodactyla > Camelidae > Vicugna > Vicugna pacos. Next base: position 52,213,227 of record NC_132995.1, read on the forward strand.
TACCTATTGAATATTGTGTGGGAAAATATGGCTTTCCAGAAGTCATAGCAATGTATTTTTCTCTATTTCATATGCAAGAGGAAATAAAAGGCCCCAAATTTTAAATAGACTTCTCCCCCTAGCCAACTAACATTTTAAGTCTCCCTCCCTCCCTCCTTCCCTCCTCTCTCCTCAGTTTTCTCCATGCATTTCCTTATGGTTCAACACAAGATCCTTCTATCTCTGAAAAATGTGACTAGCCAGGAAACCAGTGAGTGGTGTGTGCTCTCAGAATGAAAACCCAATTGTCACAAGGCTAACATCTAGGTGAAAACTGAAAAGAATCAAACAGAAATAGAATGTTTTAAAATACTTAGGTATTTGAGGTCACATACCAAGATCCAGGAAATGGTTAGGGATGGTTCAGTGACATGTAAATATAAGCTGATGTTCTAGGTAATAACAGAGGTTAAAAGGAACCAGGTTAGTAACATTACCTTGGACTCCAGTAGTGGCATTTGTGCTTTCCATTTTTCCTTTATCGTTGCAATATTTAAGAGCTTTAGTTTCCAATCATTGTGAATTTTTGCCTTGCAGAAAGTGTAAAACACAGCATAATCAGTCATTTGATGTCTACACTTTTCACCATTCTGTAAAGTTGTCTGGTGGAAGTGTTGTCTCTTTGCCTGACAGACAGAGCCTATCTGCCCACACCCCAGACTTCTATTCAACTGAGTCTGTGTTCAGCTTTTAGCACGTTGCAGGGAATGTTTATTCTGTCCACGGCTCCGTGCTCTCTTTGTTCAGACAGTAATATTTCCTTTTATCCTTTTTCATCTTTCTCCTCAATTCTCAATGACTTATCTTTTTCTGCTTTAACTGTTACTAATGGTCACCTCCACTCCTTTTATTTCCCTAATATTTTATTCACTCTTCACTCCAATACATCTTTCCCTCAGTTGTTCTAAAGCCTTTTATTTTCTTCACATCCAAATAAGTCTTTATTCTACTCTCCTTTCCACCAACTAGACTAGCTTTCGTCTTTAAAGGGCCATTTTTCAACAAGCTTCTAGGATCAAAACATGACATCCCACTATTTCTTCTCATATAACCAGGGGATCTTTTTCACCGTGTCTTTCACAGTGTGATGCAAAGCCCCCCACTCAACATAACTTGGAAAAGTTTTCTTGCTTCATCTCAGTCTTGAAAGGTGAGCTGGGAAGATGCGATTTTTCTCATTTTTGATGAAAAGTGTAAGAAGAAAGGAGGAGACAGTTTAGAAGGCAGAAAATCAGAAAGGAGACATCTGTTCAAAGTTTTTAGACTCAGGGAGAAATCAGTGAGGGATGTGTTCCTGGAGGTCCCTAGGGGTCTCCAACACCCAGAATTCTCTTAAATTGTTGATGTGGTTGCTTCTCTTACAACTCAAAAATCATGCGATTCTGGTAGTCACTGACTTGGTACCACAAGATTTGGATAGCGACCCTGGTTACAGCCTTGCAGCTGACACTCAGGCTTCAGAAGAATAGCTGGCCTGGAAAACTGACCAGCCACCCAGCTGATGTGGAAGAAGACCAAGTGTCCCTGCCTATCTTGTTTTCTGCAAAATTATAGAGCAGAATATTCTGCCCTGCCCACATCAGCTCAGACAGACCTCCTTGGCATTGTAGAGGGATCTATGATTATCTTGTTTGAGAGGGGAAACCACACTCATGATCCTCTACCTCTGTTAGTGAGAGATGTCTCCAACTTCTAGTGTCCAGAAAGGACATCCTATCAGCCACCAGCCACTATCAGGTCAGCACTTTTCTTCCCCCTTGTTCATCCTTCACGGATTGCTCCTCTTGGAGGACACACACACACAAACACAAATACACAGAGAGAAATCACCACATTTGAGTTCAACTAAAGTACAACCTGTGTAATTACACTTTTAATAAAGAACCTACATTGGTTAGCATAGACTTGGTAACAAACAACTCCAGTGATCTAACATAAAAGTTTATTTCTCATTCACATCATGTGGACGCAGGTTGGCTGCTCTCCTGGGTGGCTCTCCTTCAAGTAGCTGTCCTCCACGCAGGATCTTGAGGACCCGAGCTACTTCCTCCTTGGTCCTGCCATCTTGTGACTTGCAGTCTTTCTTAAGTCACAGAGCTGGCAGATGGATGGGCAAGAAAACATGTGAAAAAGGCACCACAGGTGCTTAACCACTTGAGCTCAAAGGGACATGTATCATTTCTGCTCACACTCAGTTAGCTGACCTAGGTGTACAGCCAGCCTAACTGGAAGAGAGGCTGGGGAATGTATCAGTGTACGCTCACAGTCTCTATGCAGATCCAAGCAAAACCATGTGACCCCAGTCAAAAACAGGCTCTTGAACGAGACAGAAATAGACCACAAAGGAGGCAGCTGTCTCTGAGTAACCTGGGTCTACATGGGAAAAAAAAGACAAAGTTGGTCATTCAAGCAGGAGAGCAAGTCATGCACTTGTGACTACCTCCTGCTTTTCTTATCAGGGATGCTTCCCACTGAGCAGAATCAGCTTCTTCCCTGCTTCTTCTTAGAAACACCCAAGGAGGGGACCTTCTGATGGCTTTAAAAAGGATGGGCTCCAGTTGCATCCTCCTGATGATTATAATATTGATTAAGATCACATAGTTTTAAACTCATGTTGACTAGGGTTCAAATATGTGACATCATCTTGTGTTAGCTGTGTGACCAGGAATGAGTTATTTGAATCCTGCAAGTTTGAATTATCTCATCTCTCTTAGAAGGATAATGGCAGTCCTTCCTTCTAGAGTTGATGTAGTAAAGATAATGGCAGTCCTTCCTTCTAGAGTTGATGGTAAAATGCTTAGAACATAGTTATGAATAAATGGAAGCCGGCATTATTATTACTGTAATTATTGCTATTGTTACTGCTGCTGTTGTTACTATTGTTACTATTATTCATAGATCTTAGATAGGTTCAATACCCTTATAATGACCATCTAAACCTGGCTTTTTAGAAACCAAATCATGGACATTAAAATTTGAAGAGATAAAAAAACATTTAAAGCAGTGATTTAGGATTTGGACTTCATGAACCAATAGAATTTATTAAAAAATTTTTGGATTGATAGAAGTGTATTTTTAAATATCTTCCTAAGTATGAATATGAAAAAAAGAAAAAGAAAAGCAAACTAATAAATGTGATAGAGTGAAAATATTGCCATCATTTACTGTGGTCAGACTTAAAAGTGAGATCAAAAAACAAACAAAACAGAAGTAAGAATTAATTACCAAAGGGAGGGCTGCCCTTTAATTTGAGTAAATTTTGCTTTGCAAAAAATGCACCAAATGTCTTTATTTACCTCATTTTGGTGAGAAATCACTGATCTAAGGCATTAGGTTGATGTTACTTAATTTGCTCTTGACTTTTCTGATATTCTTCTGAAGTTTCAATATGTTCATTTTTCTGGAGAGGCAGAGATGACTCTTGAGGGATTTCTTCATGAAGGACTATATACATATACTGACAGAAAAAAAAAATAGAGAATTTCTAGAAAATGTAACAAGTATGCACACATTAGGGTCAGATGTTGGGATTTTTAAAAGGCATCCCCAGTGTTGGCCCATGCGGTTTCCATGACCTTCATAGCTGACATTTACTATATACTCTCTAAATGTGGAGGGTCCCCTTGAGCCTCGTAACAGGCCTTAGGGAAAAACATATATTCACGTGCCCATTTTACAGGTAAGGATACTAAGGCTGGGCTAGGTGAAGTTATTTACCCAAGGTTGTGTTGCTTATAATTGGTGGCATGAAGATTTGAACCCAGGATTCCAGTGTCCTGTCCCTTGCCCAGCATTCTCTGGCTTAGTGTCTTGTAGTTTTGGTGGTGACCTATCCAGGTGACCTGCCACTTAATTTTCCCACCTCTGTCCATCAACCTGGATGAAATGGAGACCTGATACTGCATTATGTTTTTTCTGTTCAAAGACAAGTTCATTCTTCCTCTATAATATAGAAAAACATAGAAAAAGGGCCTCTTTTTCCTGGTTTTGAATGGATCCAGTTACAGATTGTCCATGACCCTACACTTCTGGCTTTCTGCCCACCCCATGAGTTCTTTTCACCAAGACACTTCTTGGTCATGTCACCTTGACACTGACCTTGGTTAGTAGCCAGGTCACCCATGGAGTGCATGGTGTCGCATTAATCATGTTTGTGCTTAACATACATGAGTCATGGCTTTTGAAGGTGTTTTTAATTGACTATAAATCAAATAGGGAACTTGAAAAATGAAGGCAATTAATGAAAAAGCAATGTGAGAGGTGTTTTGCATCCTAACGCAGGAAATACATCGCCAGTGAATTAAATGTCAAAACAAAGGCCCTTTTGACCCTGCTGAAAAGATTCCATTTGATAGTAATAAATGGATGAACTTTCCAACCTGGCAGGTGGAGAAATTCCTGTTTCCTGAGTTCAAGCTGACTCAGAATTTTGTCTGTCTGCATTCTTTATCCTTGAAAACTTCCTAAGTTCATTTGCTTTGTTTTCAATTTTGGTGATTTAAAAAATAACAAACATGATAATTTCCTTTCCATTTTCTGTTTGTCCTCTGCACTACTAACTTGTAATTACTCTCAGGTTAGGAGATTGATTAACTGATTAGTGAAATTATTTAACATGACCTGTGCTACAGTCTACATAGATTTGAATAGGTTGGAGTTTCAAGTGGTATATTTGTTTTAAACTGTTGTGATATGCCAAGGAAAATTACTCTGGTGTCACTTAATTCACTCCATCATTATGAAGGTGATTATACTTTGGATCAGAATGTGGACTCCTATTTACATTGATGAGAATTTTTCCTATATTTCAGAGTCCTACTGAAATGTAATATTTTTATAGGTTTGCCCTTCTCTCCCCACCAATATATCTATAACAATCAAGTAATCAGTCAATTAATATTTATTAGGATCTTCATACTACCTCATCTCATGTATGTAAGGTTATATAATCAAATAGCTGCAGAATAAAAAGAATACATATATATACACCATGGAGGAATATGACAAAATGCTTCAAGATCCTTCCATTGGACTTGGGTCCTAAGTTTTACTTTGCATATTGGGAAACATATGAAGTAATGGGATCAGAGAGCCTTAGGAAATGAGGAACATAGGTGCAGGTGGAGCTGTGTTGGCGTAAGTTTTCTTATCAGTGGGATGGAAGAAATAAACAGACCAGAGGAGTCACACTGTCAGCTCTTGGACTAAATTTGCCCCACAGATATGTCCTGCTTGGCTGCTCAGTTTGAGAGTCTGAAGTGTTTAATAAAAGAAATGTGTTGTCAACATTGAGAATTTCACTTTTACAAATTCATAACTTTTGGGCTGTATTGGGCCTCTAGAATATAGATCCCAGAGGCAGGCTGCCTGGATCTAAATCCAAGGTCAGCCTAGTATCAGCTAAGTAACTTGGGCAAGTCGAAGGAGATGAGGACCTCCCTATACCTTAGTTTCCTCCTTTGAAAATGAATGTTATGATGGTAGCAACCTCAATAGGTTGTTCTGAGGATTAAATGTTCATCTGCAGTAAGCACTAAAATGTTAGCTGCTGGACGTAGTGTAGTAATAACAGTAGCTGAGGTCTTCCCTCTGGCTCATCGATCTCCTGTCTTCCTGTTGTACAGTTGTCTTCCCCCTTTATTCTGCCTGCCCCTTATAGGCATCTACACTCATCTCCATGAAGCCACCATTGCTCATGAGACTAGTGTGTGGGTCAAATGATATGGTGTAAAGGACCAAAAACACATGTTTTTATCAAACCATTGCTGTCATTCGCTGTTATTGGTGGTCAGGGAAGCAGAGGACAATGCTAAGAGACGGAAGGGCATGGGACAGCTGGCATTGACTGAGAATTTAAAATCTACTTTCAATGTTTTGAATTGTCAATACAGGCAGTGTGTGGAAAGGGGAGCCATGTGATCAGTCAGTGTGGCTTCTTCCTGGGAGTTTAGAATAGGAGCCAGGTGGGAGGGAAGAACTTAGAAGGCTCAGGCATGCCTGGATCCATTTCAGAAATTCTGAGATGGGGATGATTGGTGGGTATTTCAGAGGAGGGGTGCATAGAGGGGAAGGCAGGATGATTAAGAAGCACCGGAATATGAAATAAGGTTGAGAGCAGAGGCCCAGAGGACTCCCAGGATCTAGTCTGGGGAAGACATCTAGAAGACAAGTTTTCCCAAAGAGATGCACAATCCATGGAGTCTAGCCCAGCTCACTGACTCATATGACCCTTTTCCTCTCTGGACTTCTGTTTCCCTATTGGTATAATGAGGGTATATTAGGGCTATTTTGGTTGTAATCTAAGTAACCCAGCTCCAATTGGCTTTAGCAAAACTATATAAAATTCTCAGCTCACATGAATGCGAATTGCAATGGTCACCTACCCTATATTGAGTGCAAGAGATAAAACCTAATCTGTAGGAACATCTGGATCTAGATGCTCTAATGATGTCATCAATATCATTCCTCAATTCATTCCTCAGCTCTGCTTAATATAGTATTGGTACCCCTCACTCTCAGAGAGGTGCCCTCCAGGACAGCCACCAGAAGTTCCACCCTTTTATTCTTCCAGTTTAACAACCCAAAGCTTCTCTTTTCCAGGTGTCCCAGAAGACACCTTATGACTAATTCTCTGAGTCCACCTTGATCATGTGCCTGTCCCTAGACCAGTTAAGTTATCCAGGAAGATTGGGGCTGGCAAAAGCAAGAGTCCACCATGAAGGTGTTTTAGTCTATTGCTGTGGTCTCTTTCAGTACTAACACTGTATGACTGTGGGCTATGTTCCATGCATGAGAATTTTTAGAACCCAGCACACACGCAAATTGTAAATGTCTCTTAGGTGGCAGGGGATAAGGACAGCAATCATGCCAGGTTTCTCACTGGTGATGCTGGTGAGCAGATTGCTTAATTAAGACTGTCAAATTCTAAGTGCTGCCATATGGCCTCACTCTTCAACTTGTTGAGTGTCTTCAATCACATGGTCTGGAACTGGTATAAATCTCCCTCACTTCTGTCTTTCTTCGAGGGATTAAGAATACAGGAACATGCAGATGTTTCAGGAGCATCTCCTAATTTAAGGTATTATACCACATGAATTGTGCTGCTTAATGAGTATGACATCAAAACATAACTTTGGCAAGATTAAGCATGACTTTAAATAGTTTGAGAAGGCAGAAGATCCTATTATCCTGTAGCGGATCAAATCCATACACATTCTAATAATTGTAGTGCTCTCTGTCTGTCCTTTTAATCTTAATTTTCATGGAAATTTTTGTTGGCTTGAAAACAAAAGGGCAAGAGGTGAATATACTTGCCAGTAAAAATATCCCCAGGCACTTTCTGTATTTGATCAAATTCACATTCTCCTTCTGGAGATAGAAATGGGAGCTAGGAAAGGAAATGACATATAGGGAGTGCCTACCATTTGTTTAGTCAATTATTTAAGAATTACAGGAATGGTCACCTACCCTATACTGAGTGCAAGAGATAAAACTTTGAATCAGATAAAAAAGATGCCTTCTGTGTTAGAGCATTCTTTTTTATGGAAAGAGAGAGACAGCCACAATAGAAATAAACACCTAGGAAAACAGGAAAATCATACGTGAATAGCTGATGATAAGTACTGTGGAGGAAATAAGACAAGGGGATTTGATAGAGATTTCTGGGTGGCTGCTATGAATGGGTGGCCAAAGGAGTTTTCTCTGAGAAGCCAAGACTTGACTGAGTGAGGGTACCAGCCAGGTGGAGACTGGGCCGGTAAACCTTTAGGCAGAGGGATCAGGTATTATAACAATCCTAAGATAAGAACAGGATTTTTGGTTTGAGATAGTCTGATCCAGGAAAGGGGCTACCATTTTATCCATTTAATCAAATCAACTGCCCAGTAAAATAAGATTATAATCCCATTTCAGAGATGAGGGCATGAAGCTTGATTTAAAGATCTAGTATCTCAAAAGAAATACCAGTGGTGGAAAAGGAGCTCTGATCTGTCTCTGCGTGTTCTCCCCACGTGAAAAGCTGTATCAGACAGAAGTGCTCCTGTCTTTTCCTTTAACAGATGAGGATGCTCCTGAGAGCCTGACAGGAGGTGCCGGCTTCTGAGTTGGATCACTTATCTCCATCACTTACAGCATTGTGCTATTTCCAGTCACTCAGCCTCTCATTTCCTCAGTTTCCCCATCTGTAAAATGGAGGTAATGTTTTGAGGATTGATTAATCAAGACAACACATGCAAAAGTGTTAGGACAGTGCCTGCCACAAGGAAGCTCTATATAAAGGGTTGGTTGATTTATCATTTGAAAGAATAAGGCCAGGGAGTGGAATATCTGCATAATGATGCTGTTGGAATAGGCAGCACCAGTGTCTACCAAAGGTGGCACCAGGAGTTTTCCATAAAACCTGACTCCTTTAAGTAGGACATGTGTTCTTCCTGCTTCCTCTTAGTCCCCCTTTTAGGCATTTTCATGTTACAGGGGTACCTGCAGCCCTGCTCCCCTGCACCCCTGCACCCCCCACCCCCACCAGACACATACTACTTCCTCATGTTTGGTTTCTTTGGGCTAAAAATTAAAAGCATGTTCCCTGAAAAGCATTTGAGAAGTGATTCCTTCCAATCTTAGATCCAGATGTGTTTCAGAATTTGCATGTTACCCAACTCCACTGGGGGGTCTGGGGCAGCACCCAGTAATAAAACAGATATTTCTGCAGTAGAACATATTAATATTTACCCTCAGCAGGATAAGCAAGGATGACAAATATCACCATGTCTGTTCAGGTTGGGTTTTGCTGCCAAATGAGTTATGAGGACACTTTGGTATGTGGAGCATCTTGGATTTCCAAATTGCTGGCTACCCTCCTTAGGAGAACATCCCCTTGGAAAGCTGCAGGCCTCAATTCTGCTGAAAGATTCAGCTGACCTCTCCACATCCCAGCTGCTTCTTGGTGGACCAGCTTCCAGGTCCCAGCCACCCTACACAATCGCGTTCCTACTTGTGAGCAACTTGGTAAATAATATCTTGGCAGAACACCCCTGTAAAGTGTCCAACCGCTGCACCAGCTTATTTCATCCCCATCTGAAGCCCAACAATTGTCAGCCATCCAGCTTCCTCTTAAGTGTGGAAGTCAGCTGCTTTCGGAGGCCTCCCAGAGGATCTATTTTTAGCTAAAACTGGTCTTAATTTTCATATGTACACATTAAATTCCGTGGGGGCAGGGGAGGATTCCAAATGAGGAAACACTGATTCTGAATAACATGAAAGAAATAATTAGTGCTTGAAAAACAGTTCAAAATAGAGTCAAAACCCCCAAGGAATATGGTTAGCACTGCATTTTTCAGTGGAAGGAAGTTTGTCGAAATAAAAACAGAAAGCGAGGGTATGTGGGGAGAGATCAGGTTAGGAAAGGAATTCAGCATCATATTCTAGGCACTGAGGGAGGAAACTGAAATTAGGGGGCAACCGGGATTGTCAGGTAGATGCCCATGGGGATGTGGCCCAGTGGTCATTGTCATTCCCACAGTCCAAAGGGACAGGAAGGGCCTGGGCCAGAACCAGGCCCTGTCTGTGCCCAAGAGGAATGAAGAGTAATGTCTCCTAGGAAAAGGCATGGAGCCTGGTGTACAGCATCTCTGATTAAGCTTCCATGTGTTTTGTTTATTTCAGACTTAAGGTCACTAGAGTGAGTGAGGACTAAGGTAAAAATGTACCTAAAAATTGTTTTATATCCAACATTGCCTTTGCTTTTGGAATAGCCCAGTTCAAACTTTTTGCTCTTATCATGTACATTTTTGATCAAGTATTTTTATGATGGGTGTAACCAATTTGTGTACCTAAGGAGAGATTGGATTGTTCTCTGTTATACTTGGCAGTAGCGGTTACAATTTAGTGACTATCAGTTATGATAAACCCTAACCAACTCAAGACTTTAAAGAGAAGAATTTAATGGAAGGCAATTGTGTGGCTCATAGGTTCATCCAAAGCCCTGAATGATGAGGCCTCAGAAAGAACAGAAACTAAGGAAGTTCCAAGAGTTCCAACAGTGGGGACTCAGAGAGAGTGAAGACAGTGCTTTTTAACTTTCTATATTGAGAGACCAGTTTTTGTTTCATTTTGTTTTATTTCAGTGTATTACAGACTGATACTTTCGTAAAAGAAACAAATAACTGTCTAAATATAATTTTGCATAAGTTAAAAGTGTGACTCGTATAGAAATATAAAGTGAACATAGGTCCAAACTCACCAATTAAGAAGCAAACCAATAAGATAATGTCTGACCCAGAGAATATTGGGAGAGCTAGGTATTTGTAGGTGATTTAATAATAAAGAAATATCAGAGTAAGTTTGCTAGCTTATATACAAAGCTGGTTAATGTCCTACAGGTCAAGTAATTATAACCTTGGGGGTTAGCTTTTCTACTGAATATTACTCACATCTCTACTATGCAAGAATTTACAGGTTAACATGTAATTTCACTAAACGTGTAACCTTCAATGAATAGTAAACTATGAGGTGAACAAATTATATTTTCTTAGATAATTAAACACTCCTTGAATGGACCTGTTAAGTAATACCTGTGTGTGATATTGAAAGACCATCCCCCCACCACGACACACAAACATTTTTATCTTACTTTCTTCTGAGCCTTAAACAATATTTCTTAACAATATAATAAACATTTTACCATAAGAATGAAAATAAACAACAAAGACAAATGAAATGTAAGCTTTAAAAAACTAGATTGAATAGATTTTCCATCATGTGGCCAAACAGCTGACAGTACAACTTCCCAAAATATTACCAGACTCATGTTAATAAAGTAAATGTATAATTGTTAAAGCTCTCATCCATAGGAAACACCACCTTGACAGAATTTTAGCAATATTTCAGAAGGTGGAAGTCAGAATGGGAGTTTATAGGGTTTGGGGAGAGGATCCAGGCTCTTGTGATTTAAGGTAGGTAACTCGCATTGGGTAAATTTCATGACATACTAGCAAGGTCTTTAGGTAAATCTTGAAGTAAATCTTATAAGTAAGTTATTTTCTTGATAATGAGCTATTTGTCCAGGTAGCAGACTCTTCCCTCAGGTAAATTGATCTTAATAAATTTCCTGAAATAAACAGTAAAGTTTTTTTGTTTAATTTGTTTGTCTTTTCCTGGTTTAGAGTCTTACCTTTATTGGGCAGAGATTTCCGGGAACAAACAATTAGGTTGACACAGAGGGTCTCAGTTCTTAGTCTTAACAGTTAAGTCATGTGGTGTGGGTGGTCTCAGGTCTCAGTGCATGGTGCTTTGTGTTTGTTCTAAGTCAGCATTTCCCAAACTTCCGTCTTTGGATCACTGTTCTACAGAATGATAATAGGAACGCACAATGGGGAAAATATTTTAAAGTTAAATGACTTTGGGGAATGATTTTTTTTTCCTTTTAACTGTAGGACTTCTCAGACTTTTAAAATGTGAAAATGCACAGTGAACGCTCCTGAAGGCCGATTGACATACCTCAGAATCTAACCCCTTCCTAGTCTGAAAATAGCTCACCTCCTTCACTCTTCCCTAAGCTGCAGAGCTTCTCCCACCTCCACGCCATCGTTCTTTTTTTTTTTTTTTCCCCCTAGCAACTTCTGGTAGCTTCAGCATGCAGAAGGAAACCACATTTCCAGTCTCACCTGGGGCTGGAAAAATTTGAGCCTACCAGACTCAAACCTTTTCTTTCTTCTTGAGGAGAGGGGAAAGTGAAAATATTTTTCTTTTTTGTTCTTTCTCATTCTGCTGAGCTCATAGGAAATAAAACAGTAAAATGCTTGAAAACATACACACCTGTAAGATTCAAAGCTCTGGACATAAAGGCTATAGACTTTGAGTAAAGCCAGACTTTCTGAGACTCAGTAAAACTTCCTGTCTTGGCTCTCTGTCCAGTAGCATCCTCCATCTCCTTCACCCAGGCTGAAAAGGTCCCAGGGTGGGTGGGAACCTCTCGGTGAAATCTTGAGTGAGCTCTACTTTAGGATTACAGTGAAATATATGCAATGTAGAAAGCCTTTTTCTCTCTCAGTAAAGCCTGGCTTTCAAGACTTTTGTTTCACTAAAGTCCTTAGCATGAATATTTAATCTCTCACTCTCATTGCATTCCTGATTCAACATTCTAATCCTCCCTAAGGCAACAGATGCCTCTGGCAAAAGAGTGAGGAGGTCAACTAGGAAAATCTGAAAAGGGTAAGCAGATAAATGTCCGTAAAATGGTCCCTGTTCCTAGTGGCACAAACCACGGCTGACAAGAAGGCAGGAAGCCACCTGTAACCACCCAAGGGTGGAGAGCAGAGAGATTGATTCTGGAACCTCTCCTTTGGGTTGAGGCTTCTGACAGCCTGCTTCACCTGGGCAGAATGTTGTCAGGGACTAGGCAGGTTTGAGTGGAGGGAGAGGGATCAACGCTGGCCACGGAAAGTTGGAGACGGTAACAGCCTTTAGGGAATTTATAAACCTCTGGGAAGTTATTGGTGAACTGAGAATAAAAATCCAGATATTTTTGTCTTTACCACTCTGAAGCACCAAGGCTCCATCTGTAGCATTTGTGCCCTTCTAGGCATCACCTGAGTATCTTAGATGAAGACATTTTAGAAGCAGGTCAGGTCTGATATTACTGAGCATTTTCTAAAAGACAGCAAACTGGCTTTGCAATGTTACATGAGCTGCTAACCTATCTGAGGACACAAAGGTCTTTCTCTTTTCTCAAGTTCCCCCATTTGCTGATACAGTCACCACCCACCCTGTAACTGTGACACCAGCTACATCTGTGGTCTGGACTTCTGGTACGTTCCTCTTTCCCAGAGTCAGTTCCCACCAGCTCCAAACCATTCCAGGAAGAGGAGCAAGCATTGCCTGGAGTTGAGCAGACCTGGCACATGCTTGTCACCATCCCAGCTCCGATCCCCATAGTATCTGTGGCAGACACCCGGGCTCTGGGGCCTGAACTCTTGGATTTAAATGCCAGTTCTAACCCTTACTAACTCTGTGATCTGAGGGGAAGTTCCTTAACTTCTCCAAGCCTCCATTTCTTCTAAAAGCCAAGCATACAGTGAGATGCTAAAGGCAAATTTGAAGCTGACACATAGACCTGCTCAGTAAAAGGTAGTGATTTATAACAATTAATGCAGTTTGGTGATGGGAACCCAAACCTCACTTTGAGCTCTGTGAGTAATGATATATACTGATAACACATACAGATTTTGTTCAGCCTCTTCCTATCACCCCAAATATTTTCCACTTTGCAATGGGAGTCACTCGCCTATCCAATGCAACATTTTCTTTCTCGTCCTACATGCAGGATTGCCCCGAAAACAGTCTCTGAGCACAGGTACCTGGCTGAGGGGTCTGAGTGGTTTTAGTTTATTATGAAAATGTTTGCCATTACATTTACATAGTACCCGGCTGGGTTGATTGCTTCATATATTGACGGTACTAAAGTGGATACTGAATGGTTTGCCTGCCAAGGGCCTTCATCTAGTTCAGCATGAGCATATATAAAAGTGATTTGAATGGGAGTGTTTGCTCTATTATTTTGGTGATGGATTTAGGGAAATGGAAAGTAGCAAATTGCTTTGTTTTTGGACCTTTGCCAGGTCCATCCTGGTTATGGATAACACTTGCTTGGTTGATTGAAGAAGGCCAGCTGCTATTCTAATAGCCTAAATCAATGGCCAGAGGTGCCTATTAGCAAGCATGTCATGTTCGCTGTAGTGAAAAGCATCTTACAATTATAAATTAATAACTTTCCTATTATATATCAATATGATGCTATATTTTTCAGGTTGATCAGCCCTTTAATACTAATATTGATATTAAGGTCAACTCCATTTTTATGATATCCTTCAGAAGATTTATAAACCTGGACTCACGTGAGGGAGTTCACCCTCAGAACCTCAGTTTCCACAACTGTAAAACAGATTGAATAATTTCCAGTTTCTGGGACTGCGAAAATCCAATGGGATAAAGTCTATGAGAGCATTTTTAAAAAGTTTAAGACTCTCTGATGCTTAATGCCTTTTTAGGGAAGATTCCCCCTGTTTATGTTGACTCTTGAATGGAATATGTGGTTGCCCTTACTATTTCCAACATTGGTTTCCAATGTTTTGTTGTTATTCTTTGTCCATGTGTAATATGTTTGGAAAAGACACATGGCCAAGGTTGACTCAATGACTGGACTTATCCAAGACTTACATGAGAGCATTTGAGTGTTGAGACTTCAGTCTGCACCTTCGGGCCATCTTGCATGAGTGTCCAGGCCTGCATTTTTGGTGATATCATGGATTGGGATCTCAGAGATGGAGACTGGCACGCAGGAAGTTTATTAGAGAGTGCTTTGAGGCTTGTCACCTGTGGAAGTAGGATTGGGTAGAGAAGAAGCTGGGCTATGATATAAGTCTCACCAAAGGCTCAGCCAATTCCCTAGGGAACTCTGAAGTCAGAATGGCCCTTCAGAGTGGTCCTGAACTGGGGTGAGGGTGCTAGGTTTTTTTTTAATAACTCAGTGGTGATCTGTCATTAGATGTGAGTCATGCGAGAGGAACATGACCTTAGGGGAGAAGATAGTCTTTAGCCAAGGCAGTTCCATAGAGGGCTAACAGCTGAAGGCTGTCCCCAAAGGCTGGGAAAACAAATCCTTCAGCCCTGAGGAGGAATCTGACAGGTGTGTTAGAGCATCCACTACAGTTAGGAAGAAAACTAAGCCACCTAATACTCACTGAGGTAGCTTCCATTGGTCACTGCTGCCCTTAGAGACAAACATCCACATTTCTAGTGTTGATACCTGGCACACTGGCAGGCAGGAGAGAGAAGGCTGTCTGACATCACCTGTGGTACCATAACTAATCACCTGGTGTGTGCCCCCTGTACCCCTTCTCTTCCCAGCTCCCACCCCTTCTGAGGTGGATCCATCCTCACCTTGTTATGTGGTACTTGCTTTTAAAAAAAATCTGTAATTCCATCTAATTTTTATCTTTCAGGAATTTTATCTTTCAGGTGTTCTAATATTAACTTTCATATGTGATTATTTATATGTGTGTCTTCTTAGGCATCTATGTGTGTATTACTTTAGGTATGAGTTCTTAGTTCAATCTACCATCATAAATGAAGTATTATAAAGTTGATGCATTTTAATGTATAAAATAGAAGTATGTTTTTAAGCAGATGAACATAAAAATTTTAATGGTTTTTAAAATAAAGTATAGATTAGAATTTTCTAAAGGAATACAGTAAATAGAATGCTGAGGTCATAAGAATAATTTTCTTGTTCCATCCATTCAAACTCTTGAGAGTAAAGGCAGAGTTCACCAGGGACATGAAAATGGAAATTAGTTCTGGCCCTGATGGAGCATGTTATTTTAAGGCGTGCTAGGCTATTTCAGATTATTTACACACTATTAAAAAGAGGGGTTGGATGCTCCCGGAAATGTTTACAAAAATCTCCCCCCTGCTAACACACTCTTCCCCCTTGTTCCTGGTATTACATATTCATCCTGAACTCTCCATGAAGAGTAAATGCTGAAGCTGAGAAAGACTTCTCAAAAGAGAAAGGAAATCTTACTTAATCTGTGCCTAATGGTGATTAAGTTAAAAAGTCACTTACAGACAATATATTAAAAAATATATATACATATATACACAAGTTTTTATGTGCAAGTATTTACCTGGGGCACAGCTTACAATAGGGAAGATTCAGAAATAACTCATGGAAAAGTTGTATAAATTCTGGTACATCTGTATGATCAAGTATCATGTAGTCATGAAAATAATGTTTCTGAAAAATATTTAAAGACATGGGAAAATGCTATGATTGAAAGCAGAATTAAACAAAGTAAAAAAAGAATGCAATATAATACATTCATAAAATCAACTAGATTTTAAATGCTTTGTTTTTAAAAACCTACTAGGATACTCCTCTGGTGATTCTTCAACATTAATATTAGGCTTATTTATAAAATGTTAGTTACATATTTCATATTTTTTGTAGCCTAATGAGTACATGAAGGCTCAGCGTATAACTATTTTAACAAAATGTTTAAGTCTGAAAGTAAAAGAGAACGAAAATGTATTTCCTATACAAAACTCAACACCGTGGGGATTTGTTCATCATCCTTTGTGTCCGAGTCTCTCTTCGCTATTGGCACACCTGTTGGGTGGAGCCCTTTGAGGGAGGCAGCACAGCTGGTCTGACAGTGCTGGGTCAGTCTAGGCAGGCTCTGTGGGAGGATTCCTTTTTCTCACCCTCTTCAGCATTTATCATTTGTGGGTTTTTTAATGATGGTCATTCTGACTGTTGTAAGCTGTTACCTCATTGTACTTTGGATTTGCACTTCTTTTATACTTTGTAATACTCATCATCTTTTCATGTGCCTGTTGGTCATCTGTATGTCTTATTTGAAGAAGTGTCTGCTTAGGTCTTCAGCCCATTTTTTAATTAGGTTGCTTGTTTTTTTTTTTTAATATTAAGCTGTTTGAGCTGTTTGTATATTTTGGAAATTAATTCCTTGTTGATTGCATCATTTGCAAATATTGTCTCCCATTCTGTAGGTTGTCTTTTTGTTTTGTCTATGCAAATTAAGTTTAATTAGGTCTCATTTGTTTATTTTTGCTTTTATTTCCATTACTGTAGGAGATGGATCCAAAAAAATATTGCTGCAGTTTATGTCAAAGAGTATTCTTACTATGTTTTCCCTTAGGAGTTTTAGAGTATCCAATCTTATATTTAGGTCTTTAATCCATTTTGAGTTTATTTTTGTATATAGTGTCATTGAATGTTTTAATTTCATTCTTTTACATGTAGTTATCCAGTTTTCCCAGCACCGCTTATTAAAGAGACTGTCTTTTCTCCATTGTATATTCTTGCCTCCTTTTATCCAGTTTTCCCAGCACCACTTATTAAAGAGACTGTCTTTTCTCCATTGTATATTCTTGCCTCCTTTGTCACAGATTAATTGACCATAAGTATGTGGGTTTATTTGTGGGCTTTCTATCCTGTTCCATTGACCTATGTGTGTGTTTTTATGCCAGTATCTTATGGTTTTGATTACTGTAGCTCTGTAGTATAGTCTGAAGCCAGAGTACGTGATTCCTCCAGCTCTGTTCTTCTTTCTCAAGATTGTTTTGGCTATTTGGAGTATTTTGTGTTTCTGTACAAATTTAAATTTTTTTTGTTCTAGTTCTGTGAAAAATGCAAATGGTAATTTGGTAGAAATTGCATTAAATTTGTAGAATGCCTTGGGTAATATGGCCAATCAATATTGATTCTTCCAATCCAAGAGCACAGCATTTCTTTCCATCTGTTTATGTCATCTTCAATTTCTTTCATCAGCAAGATACAGTTTTCAGAGTACAGGTTTCTTGCCTCCTTAGGTAGGTTTATTTCTGGGTATTTTCTTTCCTTCATATTTTAAAAATGAGGCTGTACTATTTTTATTTTACAAAAATGATATTACTTTAAAAAAATCACTCTAACAGCTGTAGAGAAATACCTTAATTTCAACAAACTTGATTAAGAAAAGCCTGAATACACATACACACACATACGCATACAAACACACATTGATTTCTTTAACATAAGATTCACATTGGAACTTTTAAAACTAAATAGCAGAAATTTCTAGAGCATGCACATTATGATTCACTTTACACTTCTGTTTTTGTAAGCCACTGCCATGGTGTGAAGTAAGGTGTGCAAGTGTTAGAAAAATGTTAACAACATAGTAAGTGTTGATCTTTACTAGTAGAATATGACAAGGAATAGGCAATGTCCAATTGCTGTGCCATGAATCCTCCCAGCCTTCCAGAAGATGGATACTAAAAACGTCCCCAAACTTGGAGACTAAGTGTGAAGAGCAACTTACTTCCAAAGTCACAGGGATCAAATATATGCAGTCTGGCTCCAGAGTCATTACCGTCTCTGACCCATGAGTGTACATGTAAGGCCAACTGTTTACAGTGGTAACCTCTGTGGGGTGCAGCTGGAGGC
Source organism: Vicugna pacos (assembly GCF_048564905.1). Lineage (NCBI taxonomy): Eukaryota > Metazoa > Chordata > Mammalia > Artiodactyla > Camelidae > Vicugna > Vicugna pacos. Next base: position 52,231,267 of record NC_132995.1, read on the forward strand.
TCACAAATGTTAACTATGCTGGAGAAAATAGTGAAGGGACTAAGGGTGGTTTTTATTTTCTTTGGCTTCCTTTCTCCTTCCTCCTCTCACTTCCCTCTGCCCTCCCTCCCTCTTCCTTCCTTCTCTTTTTCCCTCTCTCCATTGCTTCTCCCCTTTTCTCCTTCCTTCCTTTTTGAAAAACACAAACCTAAAGGGCAAATAAAACCTGGTCTTTAAAAAAATTTTTTTTAATTGAAGTACAATCAGTTACAATGTGTCAATCTCTGGTGTACCACATAATGTCCTAGTCATGCATATACATATATATATTTATTTTCATAGTCTTTTTCATTAAAAGTTATTACAAGATATTGATATAGTTCCCTGTGCTATACAGAAGAAATTTGTTTTTTATCTATTTTTATATACAGTAGTTAGTATTTGCAAATCTTGAACTCCCAAATGTATCCCTTCCCACCCATTTCCCCTGGTAATCATAAGATTGTTCACTATGTCTGTGAATCTGTTTCTGTTTTGTAGATGAGTTCATTAGTGTTTTCTTTTTTCTTTTTTAAGATTCCACATATGAGTAATATCATATGGTATCAAAACCTGGTCTTTAATTTTAAAAATTATTCATACCCTTAGTAGGATTTTTACTAAGCTATTTTGTTTTCTGTTCACTCTCTCTGATATGCAGAATGCTCTGCCTGAGGTACAGAAGAAAAGTAATACTTTGCTTTTATAAAAAGGGTACTGTTTGAATGAAGGAAGCATGTATAAACCTAGTCCTTTAACGCAAGGATTCAATAAATCCTAGATATTGCTTCTAATGTGTAGAGGTCTGAAGAGATGTGTCCTATGAGAGAGTTCACTAATTCCAATTATCTGGATTTTGTTATCTCCTTCTATGCGTTGGAGAGACAGGATTTTATAGAAGACCATCACCTGAAGCTTGACAATGGGGTTTCACTCCATTAAATCCAGAAATCATAAGAGAAGGGATAAGAAATGAGAGGGCTTAAAAGTCTTGCCAGCTTCACCATGGAAAATATGACCTACTAAGCAACTATATGGAATAAAAGCAGGGAATGTTCACCCATGCTCCATGCCGCTGTATGTGAATTGCTTTCTGTATTATTTCACATTAAGTATTATAATCATCACCATACACTGCAGCTGTATTAGCAGCAGGAGAAAGAGCCAGCACACAATGTAGATAAAACTCTCAGACGTGAGTGTGTATCAGAATCACCTGGTGGGGAAGGGGGCTTGCTCAAAATGCAGGATGCCAGGCCCCATGTCCGCTGGTTCAGACTGAGTATGACTGGGGTGGAACTAGGGATGTGTGTTTTGTCAGACATCTCAGGTGCTTCTGATGGAGCTGGTATGAGGACCACTCTGAGAAACACTGATACCAAGCCTATGCTGTGTCACTTGCCAGTCTAGACACTGCATTTTTCCATCACTTCCTGCACAATATTTCCTGTAGATTTCAATTCCTCATCTGTGTGAGGGGTGTGTATAAGCACACTGTGCTCACAGAGCCTCTGTGAGGATTAAGTAAGAGTGTACCTGGGATGGGGCAGCCTCTGCTGTTCATGCTGCTGCCTGTAGAGACCAAAAGGGAGACCTCCATCATGTTGGCACACCTTGGTCCTCACCCTGTGCCTGAGTTACTAAGCACAGCATGTTGCTAATGAGCTCACTGCTGGAGCTCAACTGCCTGGGTCCAAATCATGACTTTTTGCTTTACTGTGTGGTCTTGGGCAAATTATTTAACCTCCTGGTGCCTGAGGCCTAATTATAATACTCACTTCATGGCTTTTGAGGGGAGGTTGGGGTGTATTTTTAAAATTACTCTAAGTAAAACTCTTAGAACAATGTCTGGCTAATAGCAAATTGTTGCTTGTGTTAAATAAGTAAATACAAACATTGTTGATTGAATTCATGCAGCACACATGCTAAGCCTCTTTCCTTTTCCCTCTTTTTTTCCCAACACAATGCAGATGTATTCTTGCAGCTGACAGACTTTTAAAGTGGAGACCGCTTTTAAGAGCCTCTGCTCCTGGGGGCAGGACATCTGCAGGTATTAGATGGGTTTGGCAGCCAGCAGAGGCATGCTGTGGAGACAGGGAGGCTCCCTGGGCGAGGGTGTTAGCAGAGCTGACAGGTAACAAAATGAGGCTCCCTTGCAGCAGACAAAGCAAGATATTTCATTAAAAGCAGCAACCTGGTGCCTATAATTTTCAAGTCCTTAGAGGCATATACGTGGCCCAGGGTAAACCGAGGGACAGAGGAGAGGAATAAGGGAAGTTAGGAGGAATCTATTTCCCTTGTCCCTCGTTGCAGTGTTTGACTCACCTAAAGTTAACACTAATAGAACATTTGCTCAGAAATGTCATCGCTGAAATGAATGCGTTAAATTTAAACTCTGACTGCCTCAATTCATCTCTTACGCAATCGGACTAGAAACAGCTCAGACTTAAAAGGCATCTCCAAGTTTTTCTCAGCCAAAAAGACTTAGGCCACTTTGTTTTCTCAGATTGTTCAGCCTTGTCCAATTTTTGGATGAAAGTCCTTTGAATACTTGAGTGGCCATGCTATTTTTCTTCCAATCATCAACTTACAATATAAGGTCTAAGATGTGGGGGGAAATAAAAGAAAGAAACCCAAGTTCCTTCACATCCTTATTTTCTAGCCAACTATGGCTTTAGACTAAAGCTCTCTCTTTTAGGGAGAAAATCCCATTTGCACATTTTCTCTTATTTGGCTGGACTTACCCAAGGATTCTTGGGTGATATTCAGGAGGCTGCTTTGTGTTTTGGCTGTGTGTCGAAATTTTTCTTCTGGGACTACTTATAGCAGTGGAAGGGGACTGTTGCTCAGCTCTTGCTCAACCCAGAACTAAATCACCTTTTTGCAAGAGATGAATACAAAGACCATAACACTTTGAGCCCTATTTTTGGCCTTGCATTGTAACTTATTTTAACATAAAATATATTTCTGTAGTCTGGTTACAGAAGCTATATATTGTAGGAAATCTGGCTATGCCTGAAAAAAGCAAAAAGAAGGAAATAAAACCATGAAAGAGGCACTAAGAAATAACTAGTTTTATATTTTTTCTTTCCTGACTATCCATCTTTCCATTTATCCATCTGCCCACCTTCTATCAGTTCATCCATCTACCTACCCTTCCATCTATCCATCCAGCCATCCTCCATCCATCTTTTCATCCATCCATCCTTCCTTATACCCATCCACCCATTCATCTATCTGTTCATCCAGCTTTCCAAAATGTATGCATCTATTCATCTTCCCATCTGTCCATCCCTTCATGCCTCCATTCATCCCAGGAAGAAATAATAGTACCTTAAGAGTATAGCATAGTGGTTAAAAGTATAGGCTTTTCAGTGACTTGCTTTGGGCGTTCATGTCCTGGCCGTACCCTGCACTTTCTATGTAACCTTGGACGAGTTTTTATGGCTTCTATTCCTCCTTTATAAAATGACATTAATAATAGTGTCTACCTCATACAGTTGTGTCAGAATTTAATGACATAATCCATATAAGATGGTTGGCAAAGTGCCTGGCATAAACGAAGTTCTCAATAAATATTAGCTATCCTTATCATTGTTATTACTCCTTATTTAATAGAGTTGCCAAGGTCTGATAAGAAAACATGTAATACTTAATACAGTCCTAGCTATTATAATTATAAATGCAGTAATAAATATGCACATGTATATTTTGTTTATGTTACTGATGTCCATCTATTTCATAAACTCATTTCAAATGCTATTTTAATGGCTAAATATATTCTACGATACTAGTATTTGAAACCAAACTGTTAAAGCTATTCATTTAGACTATATCAGATTTTGTTGTTACTAGTAATGCTGTGATGAGCGTCCCTATTCATAGATATTTCCTTAGATTAAATTCCTAGAAGTGGAATTGCTGGCTATATGTTGTACATATTTGAAAGCTTACCCTGGTGCCCAGCAAAAAGCCTACACCATGTTGCATTTCCATATGGATGTGACGGCCTGACTTACTGCACTCTTGCCAGCCTCATGTGTCTCTGCAAACGTTTGCCATTCCAGTAGACAAAACATAGGACCTCATTGCTATTTTATTACTTGTTTTTAATTACCAGCAAAGTTAAACTTCACCGTATGTTTTTGACCATGTTTATTTCTATTTCTTAAAACTGTCAACTTATAATATTTGTGCATTTTTCCATTGAGATATTTTTTCCCTTCTTAATGATTCTGCCAGAGTTTAAAATGTTGACTTTCTAATGGGGAGGTTTTGGAATTTACTCTTTTCCAATTTATGAAAATTGGTCATTGCCTATCTACAGTATTCTGAACCTTTCCCTGTGTTTGTTAGGATTTCTTAAACTTCACTGTGTCCCTTCAGCCAAAACCATATTCAGCCAAGTGCCATTGGACTTGAACTCATTTCTGAGTGCCTGAGACTTCTTACCTCCCTACATTTTAGTGGGCCTTCTTTCATCTCTGTGTTTTCCTGGTTCTTCTAAATTCCAGGTTCATTCTATTCACTGACGAAAATAATAGTTAACAATAGTTGGTAACTACTCCTCTTACTATGGCTTTTATGTGTCTCCCTTTGGTTGTGTGTTCCTCTTTCTTTGTACTTCTTTTTAAACTTGTGCTTGTTAGACAGATCTCTGTACAATGATGTCTGTGTAGGGTTCTCACCCCAGAAACCTCCCTTTAACTATGGTGAAGAACCTACCTGTTTAATACATGGAGAAATCACTTTAGACTTTATGCTCAAAGATCCATCTTCTCTAATGGTCTAATGCAGAAGTCAGCAAACTTTTCTGCAAAGGGCCAGATAGTACACTTTTTTGGCTTTTCGGGCTATGCCATCCGTGTTACAGCTACTCAGCTTTGCCCTTGTAGCACAATAGCAGCTGTAGACAATAAGTAATGGACATGCCTGGCTGTGTTCCAATAAAATTTTACTTACAAATACAGGCAGAGGTCCAATTTGGTCCATGGGCATAGTTTGCTGGCTCCTGGTGTAAAAAGAGAAAAGAATTGTAAAGGGAATGGCATGGGAGGAGGATACATTTTAGCTCATTGCTATTAACAGTAAGAGCCTTCAACACTTTCATGGCTGTAGGCTTGATTAGGTAGAAGATTCCCCGGGGGACTGCCTGTCCTTCCCCTGGCCCTAGACATTCCAGCTTGGGGAGAAGGCCCTGGGCAGAAAACACCTGGGCAGATGAAGAAAGGAAAATGAGACGAATGTTCCAAGGACCTTATTCCAACAGGGGACCCCAGCCACCCACAGCATCCCAAAGTCAAGGATGACTTAAAAGCATGGGTGAATCCCCATTCTGGGGCATAAAGATGGCAAGTTGTGGAGGTTCTGGCTCCTGAATTGCATTTCTGAACTTTAGCAGTTTCACTTTAACACATCATTATTCCAGGAAGGTATGTGTGGTTTTAGCTGAAAGAGCAAGCAGTCAGGTATTTTACTTGCTGATCTTGGTGGGTTTTGCTTGTTTGTTTTTGTTTCTGTCTCTTTGGTTAGCCACTTAAGGTATTATTTTTCTAAGACCCAAATTTCTGACCTAACGACCTTTTGGAAAATGACCTTCGAGCTGTGTAGGCCCTGCCTGTCTGTGTTCTCCTTGGCCTTGTCATAGAAAGGTAAATCAGACGGGCATCTCCATTATCTCATTACAGGCTGCCCTTTTCATTGAGAGCTTCATGAAATCTAGAGGAATAAAGGCAAAATTATTTGATCTGGCTGAGGCAGGGACTATAAGGAAGAAACTGGACCAGGTTCATGGGACCCCTATGACTTCAATCAAATCCCTTCTCCTCTGAATGTCCTAATTTCCTCCTCTGTCAAGTGAGAGGATTGGACTAGAAACAGAATGGCTGATGAGTGACAGGTTGCCCGTCCACTGTCCTCATCGCCTCTGTCAGGCAGTGCTGCTCTGCCACTGTGTCCTTCCTGTCTACCTGGAACGAAAGCCTTTGTGATGTGGGCCAGCTCTAGCTGGTCATTACTGCCCAGCCTGGGATGATCTCCAAGGGCCACACCCCCCACCCCACCACTATGGTTCTTACCACATGTGGATCTTAAAAGTGGTCCACACTTAAATGGGGATTATTCATTGTTTTGGAAAGCAGCAGTGCTAAAACGTTGTCCATTTAGCTACTTACGTGTAGTTAACCCCTTGAAATGTAAACTTTGCCAAATGAATAGACCTTTGCAATTTGCCTGTTTTCTGGGTGCACTAGTTTTCCATTTTCCATCTTGTGGTCTGTTACAAAGCTGCAGAGTTGGGGTCCTGCTTTCCATTTACTCAAGTCTGTTAATGGTTCATTGCCTGGGGTGTTTTAAGATCCTGTGCCTTTAATAGATTTCCTGAGCTAACAGTCTGCCTTATTTACCTTCCTGGGCTGTAATCATTATTGTGGCTGACCATTTTGATAAGTACTTCTGTGAAACATTCTCATATGAATAAGGGTCCTTCTTTAGATGGTTATTCTCCTTAACCTTGTTTTCAATCACCGAAAATAATTCCCACAGAAAATGTTATTTTCTTTTGTTAAAAATCTTCCCTCATATTTAAATGCCATCATCTTTTCAATACTGAATAACTCTGAACTGATTTATACATGAAATGAACCACACACTCTGGTTAAGTAAGCTTGTGCTTCTCTCTCTCGTCTCTCTCTTTCTCCCACTCAGTTTTCCTAGCTTCACAAATGAATTAGGGTGACTCACTTTCAGTGGAGTGGAGTGGAGAGAAAAATGCAAATAAGAAACTAGGATAAAGTTGGGAGCAGCTTGGCACCCACTCTGTCTCTCACGTAGACACTAGAGTTGGAAATTTGGGATCTCATTAACAGCCAAAACAAAGAGGAGACTTCTTCCCGGCCTTTGGTTCATGTATGCATAAGATAAAACCATTGCTCAAATGATGTTTCTATACCGTAATCTTTGGGATTAAAACCTGAGCTACATTTCTGATGTGGGTCCTAATGAAGGAGGTACACAGGATAGAGTTGCCTCTGTCTCCATCATATTTGAATATTACTTTAGACAAAAAAAAAATCTGGTGTGTCTTTTTAAAAATGATTCAAAGTCTTTTTCTTCCAAATTAAAATACACAAATTTATGGTTTTCTAGTGGGAATACTGTTCACAGAGAGGCATGTTCAAGAGAGTAAAACTCTTCTTGGGGAGGTGGTATGGGCCACAGACCTCCATAGGAAATTTATTTAAAACATAAATGCATTTGAGATACTGCCTCCCAGTACTTTGTTTTTTGTGTATTTGACCCTCTGTAGATTCAATGATATATCTAATAGGCTCAAAAATACAAAGCATTAATATTTGAGTACATTTCCAATAAGTCTCCCAGGCTTCTGGATTCTGGAGACACTGATCATTGGATGCTGATTTCGGGCACAAGGGATCATTTCTCAGAACCTTGATGTGGATGGACAGAGAGAGATCACAGTTAGCATGGGTAACCTGACAGCCTGGTCACAAATTGGTGCTCAGGGCAGGAGACCTTACCGAGAGCCATCCAGAACTATGATTGTCTGGGATGGGCCTTTGCACAGGATGGGAAGACCCAGCCCCTTGAGTGAGGCGTGTGAGTTTGGTCACACCGCCACTCCCAGCCTCAGACTCCTTGGAAGGCCCAGGACTTAATGACCATCTCAATCCCTTCTTTTTATTGTTCCTTTGCTAGAGTTGGAAATAAATAACTGAGGTGGGTTCTCTGAGGTCAGCTTTTCTAGTACATCAATGGAACCTGAGGTCTAAACTGTGGGGTCATCAGTAGATGAAAGTGCTCTTTGCGAAGAGTGAAATAAATGGCGTTGTTAAAGTAGCGTTAGCAGGGTGTGTTCATTATGTTCATTGTCCTGCTGAGCCTTCATGGAAACTACACAACTGGCTGGGTCAAGGGTCTTGTCTCCATATGGAGTGCAGACACCTGAAGCCCAGAAAGTTTAAGTGATTATGACATTGAGTCATTGAGGAGGGCTTTTTGTAGCTTGTTCTTATTGTTTTTATTCAATTTTATTATCTTGGGACTCACTTCACACTGTCCCCAGAGCACAGCATCCAGCCTGCCTTTCACTAAACCCCCTCCCTGTTGGAGGCTCTAGGTGAAATGCGTTCCATTCTGTACTTTATTTGAAAAATCTGTGTTCTGCGTATCTTTCTTAGAAATTCTCAGTTGTATGGATATCAATGAGGACCTCCAAGAAAGAAGCTGGTTTCCTGTAACACAGCATTTCCTGTCTTTTTTTTTTTTTTTTTTTTTGTCTCACAGTGCCCTTAGAATGTAGAAGAATAAAGAGCATGATTTGGAAAATCCTGTTCTGGAACTATGGGCTACAAGGCTAAGACTCAAGGGCTGTTCTGTATTCATCTTAGGTTCCCCTGCATTTAGTGTTGTAGGAACTCAACACATTGTTGAAAACACACTAAATTTCTTGGTCATGTGTCTTGGATTGTCCAGAACATTCCATGAGTCAAGTAGACGGCCATCATCCTTCTCCCTGCTCATGCACTTATTGGACACCTGTTATCATCTTTGAATCAGAAAATACCATTGTAATAGAACCAGGAGTGATCAGTGCTACAGGGAATTGTGTGTTGTGATTGTGAGTATCAGTGACCATGGTTGAGCAGAAAAAGAGTTACACTTATTCTTGTAGTCCTAACCTGAAGAACAGGCCATACTTTAGACTCCTATACAATCAAGCAAAATGGCATCCCACTCAAGAATGAAGTGACTTAGAAATAGCAAGTGTCCACCATGAGCTAGCAAGAGTGCCAGTGCTTGTGAGTTAGGGATGCTTCTTAAAGCTTCACTCTAACCTTGAAAAGTGCTTATCACTCATCCCTGTGGTATAGATGAGGAAAGTAAGGCTCTGAGGGCACTACTGTTGCTTAGTAGAGTTTTGACTCCTCATTCATAACTACTGGCTCAGAACTCTGTGCCTTTAGACAAGTGACTTAACCTTTCTGTGCTTCAGTTTCCTCATGTGTGAAATGAGGATAATATTTCCTGCTACGTTTGTCATGAAGATTAAATGAGTTAACACTGTATGATGCTTAGAACAATGACAAGCACAGAAAGCACTCAATATAAATTAGCTGTTACTATTGCTATATATATATTATTTTCTCATTTGTATGCAGCATATGTGCACGCACACCCATGCACGCTGGTCTCAGCAAGACTGGTTCTGCATGACATTTGACTGTTTCCAAAAATCAAATCTACTTTCCATGAGCAAAGATTTTCCTTCATAAAACTTACTCAAAGAGGGAGAGTATATTGCCTCCCCTGAACATAGTTCTCATGGAGGAGACCAAAAATACTTTTTGGCAAATAGACATTTTGGCATATAAGTCTGACTAGAGTAAGTGAGTCACTAAATGTCTACTTTGAAAGGAAAAACAGTCATTTCAGTGCACAGATTATTGTCTCATGACTTTATTACATACCAGAAGGGAGTTTGGGGTGGAACATCTAAAAAGCATAACAAAACCACTACAAGTTGTTCTGTCATTTAACATTTAATTAAAAATAACTAGGAAAACAGCTAATTGAAATGCTCAGTGCAACTTGTTTTTTGTTTTTTTATTTTTTTGTGATACAATATGTTGACTGAGTTTTCCAAATTACTAAAAGCATTCAGACAGTTCTGAAAATTTGGGTCTAGTAACCCATCAGCTCTTTTTATTTAGAAGGTTGGCATTTTATATTAGTGTCAAATATGATAATTATTTTTCACAGATACTGAATTTAATAGAGTAATTGCTAAACACATTTCCACATTTCACTCTCAGAGAGAAAGTCTGTAAAATTTGCCAGCTGTAAGCAGTAACTTTATACTGAATATTCGCCTGACATTTGTCTGAGAGCTGTGTCCTCAGTGATTGAGAGGGGAAGAATTGAAACAAGATGACAAAGTCATTACAGTTCTAATTGTGGACAACTGTGATCCCTGAGTTCCACATAAGTTAGTCATCATGGATTGGAAACAGATAAACAAGCAACCCAAACAGATAAACTAAAGCCAATTAGATATTCAGAGGAAAAGTCTCAGTTTTTAATACATTACAAAATCATACAAATACATATGTGTTGGCATTAGCAGTTTTGACAGATGTGGCTTAAGATAGGAGAAATGTAAAATAGATACAGGCAACTTTAACATGGCCCAAGCAATGGCACAAATATTTAACACATGCTGAACCTGCACTCCAAAATGAAGTGACAACAAATTTTAGAAAGTCAGAATGCAGACTGAATCAAGTAATGGGTTTCTAATAGTTGTAATGTACAGAAGTGATTAATTTATGATGAATTTTGATATGATAGTGTGATAAATTTTCTCTGTGGGTAATTGCTATAGATTGAATGTCTATGTCTCCCCAGCATTCATATGTGGAAGCCCCAATCCCCAATGTGATTGTTGTTGGATATGATGCCTTTGGGAGATAATTAGGTCATGAAGGTGCTCCCCCATGGTGGGATTAGTGCCCTTACAAGAAGAGACATGAGAAAATGAGGAAGGAACCAGGAGGCTGAGTCAGACCCAGATGTTGGTCTGACCCTGAGGAAAGGAGAGAGAGAGAAGAGTAAAGCCTGGGGGAAGCAGTTCTAAGGAAGTACAGCAATGCCATCAGGGAGTCCTTGAGCCCAAACTGGCCATCCGAGGACTTATGGGCTCCCCAAAAATGACACTGTTTGTTGTCATTGTGTGTGGTAACTGGCGGGGAGCAGCATGTGGAAGCATGGCCATGGTAAGAAGTGTGGTGACGGATTCTGGTGCACAACAGCTGGAGCTGTGGCTCAAAATACTCCCTTCATTTAGAGCTCTGAGAAGTACATCTTCATGGCCCCACAGAGGTACATACGAAATATTAGCTCAACGAATGAAGAAGGAAGGAAGGAAGGGAAGGTTATATTCATACTTGCCTCTTCCTCCAGGTTTTCAGCCTTACTTTTTATTTTGTTAGCTACCTTTTTCTTAAACATCTATTATGTGCAAAGCCATTCCCTTGCAGTGCCTCATTTGGTTTTCATAGCAGCCCTAGGCACCCTTATTATTCACCCTTGTTCTATAGGTAAAGAAAATGAGATTCCAAATAGGTAAGGTAATTTTCCCATCTCAGAAGCTGCTACATGGTAGGACTCTGTTTCATAAATTTTATACTTAAAGTCTAGACCCTTAGCTTTCAATGTTATACATTATTACTGTCCAGGGAATACAGGTACAGAGAGATGTGCTGCTCTGCAGAGGATGGTCCCCAAAACAGCAAGGAACAGGAGTACAGGAATGAATCCCAAGCTTAGAAGCCAGGAAACCAAGGTGTTAATTCATGAATTTGCACTGATCCTTCTTTTATTCATTCACTCACCATTGTCCATTCATTCACTTGTTAATTCATTCTACAAACATTTATCAAATGCCCTTGCATGCCAGTCCACAGACTAAGTTTTAATCTTTATGTCTTTGAGGCATTCATTGTCTGCACTGTCCAATATAGAAAGCTACGTGGGGCTATTAAGCACTTGAATTGTTGTTGGCCTAAAATGAAATGTGGTGTGAATATAAAATACACACTGGATTTCAAAGGGCTAGCATGAAAAAATTGTAAAAAAATCTGAATAATTTTCACATTGATTACATGTTTAAGTGATGATTTGTGGTTATATAAAGTTAAGTAAAATATATTATTAAAATTAATCCCACCTGTATCTTTTTACTTTTTAAATATAGCTATTAGACTATGAAAAATGCACATATGGCTCATATTATAATTCTCTTGGACACTGTTGGTCTATTGAGCAGTAAAGACAAGGGCTTTAATAGTACAGAGGGCTCTCAGAGCACAAAACAAGAAGCAAATTACTGGGTGGGACGTTTACAGAGATGGGATGTTTGAACTGGACCTGGACCAAGAAGTTGGATTTTGACTGATGGATAACTGGAAAGGGCAGTCCAGGTGGATAGCACAACACAGACAGAAGTATAGAGAACTGAAGATGAATGCTGCACCCAGTCATTTGGAGCTGAGAGTCTGGACGAGACTGTTGTCTCAAGTTGGGTTCCCTGGGAAGCAGACTCTGACCTGAGATTAGGATGTTTATTAAAGTGCTTGTTTATTAAAGAATGCCCTTGGCTTGAGCCAGCATTTGGATATGGGCTGCCTGGGGAAGGTGTGAAACATCAGATGAGGCAAGTCTCTACAGCTGAGACAATTCCTGGTGGGACCAACATACAAAGACCTTCCACAGAGAGCATCCCTATCAGCTGGGCTGACAAGACCTTCCTCGCAGGGCGATCTGGGTGGCCCATCACTGTCTGCCCTTCAGTTGTCTATAGAAATGGAGAACAGAACATTAACACAGTGACTTTTTCCTTACTCCTTGCTCAGTGCCCAGGGTCTCATATTAGCTGAGTAGGTGGGAAAAGAATCAAGTCTCTGTGATGTCAAGTGGGAACTCTGCAGTTTGTATAAATTACAGCCAAGGCAGTGGTGAATTTGTATGTGTAATGCATTTACCCACAGCCCCTAGAGTACACTAGAAGACAATTTCTTGGTGTTTAAAAGATTATCCTTTTAATAATTCATTGATCTTAACAACACAATACATCAATGGTTTACACCAAAGCCGTGTTTCATCTGCAATGCACTTCCAAATTGAAAGGTACCATAAAATAGCACTTAACTTTCAGAATCCTTATGTTATCTAAAGCTCAGTTTCATATTTGTTTGATGATAACGGATATCTTGCCTATTTTATTATCTAGTACAAGCTCTAATTTAGGGGCTTAGGAGTAAATGAGGTGATGCCTGCAGGTGGGTGGCATGTGTGTATATGTCTTGGAGTGTGTATGCAGGGTTGGTCTTACAGTTTATTTTCAGCATTTTTACATCAAATAATCATGCAGTGTAACATCTGCATTTCTGTCTCAACTGACCCATTTGGTGTGAACACATTTAAAAGAAAACTGTTTCTCTGCTTACAACACTTCTGACGCCAAATGTGTGGGTTTTCCACACCAAGCAATTTCTCAACTCTCTGGACACCTACTGGGTGTTTTACAACTTAATTTAACTCTGACACTAACTATTGGAGATACAGCAGACGACGGCACAGGTTAAGGGCTGAGTCCCATAAGACTTTCTACACCTCAGATGCCAGTCACAAGCAGTGGGTCCCCAGGCTACCCACACTCCTCTCTGACTTGGCTACAAATCAAGGGATCCCACAACTCCCTTCATAGTTTTGATTATTTGCCATAATGATTCATGGAACTCAGGGAAATACTTTACTTACATTTACTGATTTATTGTAAAGGATATTATAAAGCACACAGATGAATGGTTGGATGACATGGTACATAGTATGAGGTCTGGAAGGGTCCCAAGTGCAGGAGCTTCTATCCCCATGGAGTTGGAGCGCACCATCCCCAGGCACACGTATTCACCAGACCAGATGCTCTCCAAATCCCATACTTTAGGGGTTTTTATGGAGGCTTCTTCTCATAGGCATGAACAATTATCACTGATTCAATCTCTATACCCTCTCCCCTTCCCAGAGAATGGAGGGTGAGGCTGAAAGTTCTAAGGTTTTAATTATGGCTTGATCTTTCTGATGACCAGATCCTATCCAGAAGCTATCCAGGAGCCCACTAAGAGTCACCTTATGAGAACAAAAGTTGTCCCTATCACCAAGGAAATCCCAAAGTACTTGGGAGCTCTATGTAAGACACTCCATCACCTCGATCACTCAGGAAGTTACAAAGGTTCTAGGGGCTCTGTGTCAGATACCAGGGCAGAGACCATATATATATCTCTCATTATGTCACAGCATTCCTTTGACAACAAGAGCATGGGACCTACAATGTCTTCCTTTGAAAAAAATAGACTCAGTTGTTAGGTTTTCACCATAAGTAGAATTGAGAAGTAGCCAGACTTCTCTTTTCTTTTACTTTTTCTTGCTGGTCCTACTATTTCCTGGCACATGGAATTCTGGGTAGTGGGTATGTACTGGTGATTACAAGCACCGAAGGGTCCCCAGTGTTTCCCGTTGCCTGAAAAGGAAGGTCAAAACCTGTACATATGGTCGACCTGGACCTGCTCTGCCCCTCCCTGCACCTGATCATCCCCTCCCTGCCTCTCCTGCCCAGTCTTAGACTGCTCTCTCTCTCACTCTCTATGGCCAAGACATACAGCTCTGCTTTTGCTTTACCAAACATGTCATGTTCTTTCCTACCCTAGTGCTTTTACACCTGCCATTCCCTCTGCCAAGAATGCTTTATCCTGAGTCCCTTGCAGATCACAAATTCATACCCATCCCTCTGTTTAAATGCCAATGCCACCAGAAAAAAACCTTCTCTGACTCTCAGATCAAGTTTGAAGTTTACCCAGTCCCAGAGCACTGCCCTTTTTCCTAGCAGTCACCACCTTCACTGATATCTTTATTCCTGATGGACGGTAAATACCAGGAGGGCAGATCCACAGTTGTCTTGCTGCACAGAGAATGTGACTAAGTGAATGATCATAAGAGCAAACAGAACCCCACAGGCAGGCCAAGCAGAGTAAACTCTGGAGTTGAGTTTTACTTGGATATTGACGATCTTTACCGTAAGAGCTTCAGCAAATTGATGAAGCCACAAGGTAGTTTGCCCTGGTTCAAGGAGTACATAGGTGATGATATAGAGAAGACAAATGGGGAATGAATTCTATCAAAAAGTTCAGCTATCTTGAGAAGGTAAGAGATAGGGAAGTAAAAGGTGAGTAGAATTGAAAATAATTTTTTTTTAGTTTCCTAGAATAAGTAAGACTTAAACATGTTTGTAAGCTGCCAGGAAATAGCAGTGGAGAGGAACTGATTGAAAGTAGGAGAGAAAAAGGGTAATTGATGGAGCAACGTCCCCGAGGAGACGTGAGGGATGAAATCAAGAGTGTGGGGTCAAGAGGTGAGGCTGGGAGAGGCCAGTGCTGAGGCAGGTGATATTTCTGCCCAGCCTTTCGGCTTTTGTGCAGAAGAGTGAGTAAAGCATCAATCACTTCCTTTCTGGCTGGGTAAATGCCAGGAAATTCTACGGCAGAAACTTCCCCAGGCAGGAGACTCAGAATTAATTGTGAGGATTAAGCATAAACTAAAAGGAGCAGGGAAGTCCTAAGCACTAAATCCCAGAAATAGGGCCTTTTCAGATCTTGGAAATGCATCTAAGAATGGTTCAGTAGTCCAGAGTGCTGCGGGAAACCTCTAGGCACTTGGAGATCACATGAATGCCCCTTCATAAGATTGTTTCACATGGGCTAAGATGTATATTGATTTTTTTTTTTTACTGTGGTTATACTTTCAGAAAGGGAACATAATCTCTGGAATCTGTTTAGAGAATAAAAATCTCTGTACAGGAGAAAAAGATGTTTTTCTGACCTTCTGCTGACACTGTCTTATTGTTTTTGTCCCAGTTTGTTTGCAGGTGATTCAAGGCCCCCAAATTAGGAATCTTCTTGTAGTTCTTCAAATATGATATAACTTATTAACAAAATCTTGGTGGAATACAGAGGACTTGCCTGGAAGTGTGTGTGTGTGAGTGTGTGTATGTGTGTGTAAATGAATAAATGAGGTTCTTGGGTAGCCAGAGAGCAGGGATGACAAGCTGACCTTGCGTTTTGGTGGGCCAAGCTAGCAGCCTAAAACCGAAATATGACATTTAATGAACAAACAACTGCGTGGGTAAAGATAAGAATGAATGGATCAGAGAATGAATTAATCTACCCATTATACTCTAGGCTCTAGAAGGATTTCCTCCCCAAGAAGTCACATTGTTTGGGGCATAGTGCTTAAATATCTTTATGCAAAAGATAAGTGAATAACAGTCATGCAACCAACAAATATTTACTGGATTGAAAGAATCAATGGTCTGATAAACATTTAAAATAGATCTTTACATATACTAGGCACGATGTGAGTATTAAATACCTAAGATGGATATCAACTGTACATCAAGCCCTGTGCTAATTGCCAAGCTGTAACTCAAAGTAAAATAGACACAGGTCCTGCCCGCATGGAGCTTAGAACCCAGTGGATGACTTCACTGAACTTGTAGGACATTATTTCCATCACGTCCATCTGCAGAGCGGACTTCTTGTGCTAACTTTCACACATTCAACCTCTGATCTTCCCGGACAATCTGAGAGGTATTAGCAATCTCATTTTCAAATCTCAGAGATTTGAGCTAAATTTCTGAGATTTCTTTTAGTGACTTGCCCCAGGTCACACAGCTTTAGGTGGTAGAGCGAAGACTCAAACACTCGCCTGTCTGATTCCAAAGTGTGGGCCATTTTCCCCATATTAAACTACCTCTAATTTGCCTATTAAAGTAGGAAAGAACTAAAAGTCTCAGGTTGACAGATTTAAGGTGATTTATAAAAGTTTGAGACTGCCATTTTTGAAATAATATCTGTAGACTTTATACAGCCATATATCCTAACCTCCTAAACAATGTAATGCAGTTCTTGATGTTCTGAGGGTATTCCCCTTCTAAGCTAAAAATTATCAAACCTTCTGGGAAGGAGAATTCCTTGGGGATTTTCTTTATAAAATAAACAGAAATCAATTTTGACTTGTTTTCTAATCATGATAAATGAAGCCAGGTTAGGGAAAAAAAAAGTCCAGCTTAGTTGAGGATCATTTTGCCAGGATGCATTGGTCTTTGACAAGCAATTAAGAAGCCCTCTGATTGTGGCTGGCAGTGCCACGGCTCAGCACACTCCTGATTAATTCTCATTTTCATTCTTTCCTTGGGATTTATTTACTCATTTCACCTGCAATGTGTTTAGCTTCTTAACCTCCCCCTCCCCCCTTTCCTCATGTGTTTCTTTGCTTGGCTTCCTCTAACTTCACCTCCCCATTTTAACCAGTGCCATAGTCATTCCTGCTGGCAAAATATCACACCATCTTGGCACTCATTCACGTTCCTTCATTCGTTCATTCGTTCGTTCGTTCATTCATTCATTCATTCATTTTCTATCCGATCTAAGCCCACTTTGACCTTTATTTCTATCTAGATACTCTTTTAAAATGCAGAGGATGCTTGACTTGAGCTGCTTGGTAGGGAGGGGTTTCGTCCAATGTGGCAAGCTATCAACAGTAGGGTTTTGGGGACATTTTTTTGCATTCTTTTTTTTATTGATTTAGAAATCCCAATTTATCCCTTCCCGCCCTCTTTACTCCCTGGTAACTGTAAGTTTGTTATTTATATCTGAGTCTGTTTCTGTCTTGTAAATAAGTTCATTTGTGTCTCTTTTTTTCTTTTCTTTTCTTTTCTTTTCTTTTTTTTTAGGTTCCATATATAAGCAATCTATGGTATTTTTCTTTTTCTTACTTTACTTAGAATGATGATCTCCAGGTCCATCCTTGTTGCAAATGGCATTGTTTTATTCTTTTTTTTGCTGAGTAATATTCCACTGTGTGTGTGTGTGTGTGTGTGTGTGTGTATCACAACTTTTTTATCCAGTCATCTATTGATGGACATTTAAGTCGTTTCCATGTCTTGGCTATTGTAAATGGTGATGCTGTGAACGTTGGGGTGCATGTGCCTTTTCAAATTAGAGTTTTCTCTGGATGTGTGCCCAGGAGTGAGATTGCTGGATCATATGGGAAGTTTATTTTTAGTTTTTTAAGGAACCTCCATACTGTCCTCCATAGTGGCTGCACCAATTTACATTCCTACCAGCAGTGTAGGAGGGTTCCCTTTCTCCACACCCTCTCCAACATTTATTATTTGTAGACTTCTTAATGATGACCATTCTTACCGGTGTGAGGTGATACCTCACTGTAGTTTTGATTTGCATTTCTGTAACAATTAGCAATGTTGAGCATCTTTTCACGTGCCTATTGGCCATCTGGATATCTTCTTTGAAGAGATATCTGTTTGAGTCCTCTGCTCATGTTTTGATTGGGTTGCTTGTTTTTTGGTTTTGTTTTGGTTGCTTTTTTTTTCTTTTGATATTAAGCTGTATGAACTATTTGTATACTTTGGAAACGAGTCCCTTGTTGGTGGCATCATTTGCAAATATTTTCTCCCATTCCGTAGGTTGTCTTTTCATTTTGTTGATGGTGTCCTTAGAACAGTAGGTTTTGAAATACATATCAGTGAGAAGTCTGAAGTCTGGATAGAATATAAGTGTCTTGGAGAAGCTACAAGAGATGGAACCAACATCACTGTCCTCAGCTTCATGGCTGTTAACTGTTGAATCCTTTCACTAGTCCAAGCATGTCTGCCTGTCTCATATGTTGTTTCTTTTAATCCTTGCAACAACCCTATGAAGAAGGTAATGGTGGCTTTGATTTACAGACAAAGCAACTGGGGCTCAGAGAATTTAAAGCATGTAAGCAGTAAGTGGTGAAACCAGCCCTCAAGCCTCTTTCTCTGAATGATTAATAGAATAACCCACAGCAGACACTAATTCACACATAGCATGGACAGCAGCAGCAGGACTAGACACCTTCAGTGCCAACCATTTGACCCAGCACCTTGGTCAGGTTGAGTTTTCCTGGTCATCCTATTGAATCCTGAGTCTCCCCGGGCTGAGATCTACATCCTGCCATCCCTCTCAGCCTGCACCGACTGGGACAGGAGTGACTCGGTGGTTGTTTGGCGCTCTGAAGGGTCTTCAAATGCCCTGGCTGTCCCCAGTGGACAGTCTCACATGTAAAGTGGGAGTGCAACTTCGTGGTCTCCGAACGTCTGTCCTTAGCCGTTCCTCCTACTCCATTCCTTCCCAGTTCTGAGCCTCCCAGTTACTCACCCAGCCATTTCTTTCCTCTTACCCTTGGGACTTGAGCCTTTTCCTCTTCATTTTGATGATTCTTTCTTTCCTAGCCCTCTCGACCTCTGGAAATGTTTCTCACAGTTCAGTTGCCCTAGGAACTTTCTACTTGGAACCCAGACTCTACCATGGCTCTCTTTCCTTAGAGGGCAGTGCATGTAGGAAAACAGAAATGGACATTTATAGTGTACCACGTGTGTGAGAGGCTTTACAGAAACAAGCCTGGAATAATCCTTAGAACTCCTTAATGAGGTAGGTTTGTTATCTGCCTTTCATAAATGAGAACACCAAGGTATGGAGAGGTGATATAGATATAGGTAGGAAGTGGTGAGTCAAAAATGGGCCCCAGGTCTGGGTTCTACTTCAAAGCCTGGTCTCAATCTCTCCTCTCTACTTCTCTCTGGGAAGTCATGGGACCCTGTGATTTTCTTCTAAACTGCTTTTTCTATTTAAATTATAACCTGTCATTAAAATATTTAAGCACACAAATTAACTGGTGCTAATTATGATATTTCAAAAAGTGACAAGCAATTTAGAGTGAGATTTAAAGGAAAAAAACACCTAAATATAACTTGGCATCTTTTGTAATAAATACAAACCTTTGTCAATCATGACTTTATCTAACCCTGATATGTCTCACGTCTAAACAGCACAGAACATTCTGACTCATCCACCGTTTTATCAGGTTCAGAAGCATGTAAGCGGTTTTTGTAAATTTTGGTACTTCAGAACATTATGGCATACAAAGCTGTTGCCAAGTAGCTTTCTATTGAGTCACTAATCTCCTCTTTGAAGAGAGGTCAATATGATGAGTTTCAACTTCAATTGGGAGGTGTCAGGTTTTCTCCTAGCCACCCTCATTAATTCACATCCCTCCGAGTCTTTTGTCTTTTCCCACTTTGTGGTAAATTAAGACAGAGGAAAACGACCTCCCAATAGGATAATGTGGTCTCAGGGATGAAGGGAGCAATATACGGATGGGCAACCATGCATCACCGTCTTTGCTCTGCAGCTCTGTCACTCGGGCCTCCCTTCCCATCAGGGCGGGATGCACCATGAAGCACGTCAACAGTAGTCAATGTCTGCCGGAGCCAGCCTTCTACTCCTGACCAGCTGGGCGACTTGACCAGCAGGTCGTTACACCCTCTGGGCCATAATTTCCCATGAGAAGAGTGCTGCATTGGAACTACATGAACCTAGTTTAGGTTTCTCAATGGCTCCGACATCCTAGAGGCTCCGACTCTAATTACTGCGCTTTGTCTTTTCCCTGGAAATTTCTTACTGAGTCTGTGAAAAGAATGGCAATGATTCTCGGGAGAAGTGGGAGGAAGCGGAGGCAGCGCTGTTAGCGCAGTGAACTGCTGTTGCTGATAGCAATTTCCCAAAACCACCCGGGATGTTGAAAAGAAAAGAAGAGGTTGAGAGTCACTGTTTTAGGAACCATCTCTAGACCAGCTTATTTTACAGGTGATGATACTGGGGCCTAGAGAAGTTAAATAACTTGCCCAAGGTCACACAGCAATTCATAACATACCCAATACCTAATGGCAAAATTAATCTTATTTTATGTCTGACAGGTATTTTTAAGAAAGAGAAAGGTTACCATAAAAAACAAGCCTAGAGTGTTACAAAATGAACCCTCTGTGTATGTAAGGATTCTTACAGAAAGTTTTTAAAAGAATCACTTGTAAAGGAACTTCCTGAGCAAAATGTTCAAAATAGTGACTAAATAAAAGTTATCAGAGACCACATATCCCTTAAACCAGTGCTGTCCAATACAAATACAGTGTAAGTCATATAAGTAAGTTTAAATTTTCCAGTAGCTGCATTAAAAAAAATACAAAAGAACCAGGTGGAATTAATTTTAATAGCATATACTTTAATCCAATGCCTCTAAAAATTATCATTTCAATATAGATTCAATGCAATAAATTACTGAGATATTTGATTTTTTTTGTACTAAGTCTTTGAAATCCAGTGTGCTTTTACCTTACACTTTAAGTACATGTCAGTTTGGATGAGACACATTTCAAGTGCTCACATTTCACGTTATTAAACCACTTGCAGCTAGTGGCTGCCATATTGCAGTGGGCACCGTTTCGCTCCCTGATTTTCTCTTTTTCCAGGATCTATTAAAACTTATCTTTCAAAGAATATCTAGATAGAATATATTCTGATTTTGAAAAAATTCATGTATCTGTGTGTATGTATGTAAGTATATATACATGCTATATGTATACATGTATATACATATTTATATGTATGTACATACAGAGAGAGAAGGAGAGAGGTAACTTTCACACAGCAGCATGGAAAGAGACTTCCTCACATTGAATTCTCCTAAGCCAAGTGCAGAAGTTCCTGCGGTTCCATTGTTGCATCTCAGGCTTCCAGATTTTTCAGAAGCTCTTTCTTCGGAGGCTTATAGCTTAAGAGTCTCGCCACTAAGCTTGCAGTTTAGCAGACCCCCAAGGTGGCAGCAATGAGGGTATGTCTAGCACAAGATTGGCCCTTAGTCCCGTTTCTCTGATGTGAGTTACTAGTTGTTGTTACTTCCTCAAAGTGTCAGCCATTTGTGCTGGAAATCCTTCAGAAGCAGAAACAAGCCAACTGGCATTGTAACATTTGGTCCCTATCAAGTCCTGAAAAAAATGAGAATCTTAAAAGGATATTTTGTAAAGAACTTGGGAAAGAGGGCTGTGATAGAGTTAGGCTTCTTATTCCAAGGATTCAAATGAGAGGATGTGCCTGAAGATGCCTCATACACATTAGGTGCTAGTTCTCGTGCCCTGGAGCTGTGGCAACAAATTCCCACAGACCGGAATGGTTTAAAACAGCAGGAATTTGTTTTCTCGCAGTTCTGGAGGCTAGAGCTCTAAAATCAGCAAGTTAGCAGGGTTGTGCTCCACTAGAAGGCTGAAGGGGAGGACCCTTCTTGCCTCTTCCAGCTCCTGGTGGCTGCCAGCCATCCTTGGCCTTCCTCGGCTTGCAGATGCACTACGCCAATGCCAGTCTTCGGTTTCACAGGGTCTTCTCTGATGTCCCTCTGTGCTGTGTGTCCTCTCCTCTTTTCATAAGGACCTTAGTCATTGGATTTAGAGCCCACTCTAATCGAGTATGACCTTATCTTTACTTAATTACATCTGCAAAGATCTTATTTCCAAATAAGATCACACTCTGAGGTTCTGGATGGGCATGAATTTGGGGGGAGACACTATTCAACCTTGTGCAGCTTTCACTGAAAGTTTCCTTCCAGGAACCTTCACTGTAGTTCACTGGGTTATATCTACCATGTAAGGTCTACTCAGTAACTTAATTTGGAATGTTAATTTTACAAATAGAAATGGGATCTGATGATCACCTAGTTCAGTGGAATCCTTTCTATGGAAGGAATTTTCATCACAATGAAAGCAGAAAAGAAAACAGAGCAAAGCACAGATGTATACTTGTAGGAGGAGGGGGAAGCCCAGCATTTTCTGTGACGCCTTCCTCTTTGCCCTTCACTAGGCTCTCTGAAGATTTCCTTAGCATCCCTAGGGCTCCATAAAGCTCTCTTTAATCATAATCCCTTTATTGTGTAGATCAAAACCTGATGTTTAGAGGGATACTGTAAGTTCTCCAAAATCATACCACAACCTCAACCTGAGCCTTGCTTCGGCTACGAAATGTCCAGATGCTCAGCCCATCCATCTCTCTTTTACTAACAAGTATGAGTGACAAGAGCCAGTGGTGTATTTTTTTGGAAAACGAAAAACAAAACATCCCATGCTTGGCAAGTTTCATTCTATGTTTTGCAAAACTGTAAAGAAAAGTTCATGATGAAGTTGAAGCTATGACAACATCTCTGCTGCCTCCTGTGGGTTTTCTACTTCCAAGTAAAGGAAGTGGCTGGAGCAGCCACCTTTGGGTCAGTGTGTGAAGAGGGAGTCCCTCTTGTCAAGGACCATGGTCTCATTCTTCCTGCCATCGTAAGTCTGTGCCAGGCTCTATTTCATTCCCATTTTTCACAAGTATTTTGAGTTTTTTCCCCTTAAGGTAGAGATAGTGTATCTTAGAATCCAAACCATGGTCTGAGACTTCCAAATTCCTTTGTAAAAAATCAGCTCTGCAAAAAAAATTTTTTTAATTAATAGTTTTTTTTTTTACAGTAGTTTTGGGTTTTATGGAAAATTGAGCCAATGATAGAGAGAGTTACCCTGTACTCTTACTTCCCCTCTCATAACATCCTCTATGATTACCATTTTGCATTAGTGTGGTACTTTTGTTACAACTGGTAAAGCAATAGCTATAAATCTTTATTAACTAAAGTCCATCATTTACGTTAGAGTTCACTCTTGGTGGTGTACATTCTATGGGTTTGGACAAATGTGTAATGGCTTGTATCCACCATCACAGTATCATGCAGAATAATTTCACTGCCCTAAAAATCCCCTGTGCTCCATTCATTCACCCTTCTTGCTCCTGAACCACTGACAACTACTGATTTTTTTAACTGCCTTTGTAGTTTTCTCTTTTCCAGAATGTGACACAGTTGGAGTTATAGAGTATATAGCCTTTTCAGACTGGCTTCTTTCACTAAGAAATATACATTTAAGATTTCTCCATGTCTCTTTGTGGCCTAATAGCTCATTTCTTTTTCATCACCAAATAGTATTCCATTGTATAGATGTCCCAAGTTGCTTTTCATGATTTCAACCTATAAAATTACTATCTTTGACTATAAAAGCCAGACCTACAGTAAGATTAGAGCATCCTTCATGGGCACAGCCTCTTTTGCAGGATGCAGAGAATTCAGCCCCATGCATTGCCCTTGTGTCTGAAATACCCTATGCTTCTGCTCAAAGACCCTTCTAGAAAGTTGTATATTTTGCTTAATTTAAAACACTGTGTTATTTGGGGTAAATAATTTATCTGTTGGATTTGTTTTGCTCCTGGTTCTATTGGACCATATTATCTTTAACCTGGAGAAGAGTCCTGAAGAAAGAGAAATTAGGGATGGGAAGATGATAGGTCAGTTTTGAAATAAGGAAGGAAAAGGCAAACATCTAGAACCTTGACATTCCCCAGGGTATTACCCTATGGGTACCAAAGTTGAAGAGAGGTAGAACCTGAGAGAAAAGGTGACTTCACCTGGAATTAAAATTCCAGGATGTTCCAGAAAGTATCAGATACAAAATGAAATAGGGCCAGCTCACAATGAAAATCCCTCCCAGGTGGACAAAGTTGCCGAGCACATGGCTGGTGCAGCTCATGGAGATCAGAAGTGCCCTAAGTCACCTACCTACAGTGAACGTGGCACCCCAGGTTAGCACAGGGGTCACCCAACCAACAGCCATGGGCAACAGATAATACCTTTTTAGAGCACATTTGAAAAAAAAAAAAACCTCAGAGGCTATATATGAATTCATTTTTATCTTAAATAAAAATGGACATCCTTCCAGAATTTTTTCTGGGCATTTAGACACATATATATCTGCCCATTGATACATAGAGCTCTGTGATATGGGTGAGGTATGTATAAGAGAGATACTACTCTGTGCAGTTTCCTGCAATTTGCATTTTAATTTTTTAAGTTTTTTTTAACTGTTGCATACTATCCTTTCATATGGATATATTATACTTTATGTACAGATAAGAAAATAGTAAGGAAATACTTAGGTGCTGCTTCCCAATTTTTGCCATTGCACATGTGGTGGATGCATTAATGTTCACCAATATCTAGTGCTTTTCTACTTCCTGGTCATAAGAGATTATACTTCCCTATCTTCTTGGTGTTAGCCATCACCATGTCACTAGATCACACCACTGCAATGTATGTGGAAGTGGTATTTGTCACTTCCAGGCCAAAACACATAATTGTTGGTGCCCAATTCTCCAATCTTCTCTTCTGTCCCATGAGACGCTGCCATCTTGGTCATCTGGGTCCCTAAGTGTCTATGATCATTAGAATCCCACTGCTGACCTGCCTAGGGCATGGGGCATAGGCAAGAAATAAATTCTCGTCCTAAGTCGTGGATACATTAGAGTTCTTTATTACCACTGCATAACCTACCCTATTCTGACCGACACCGCCATGAGCAGCCTTGTGTGTGCTTGTTTCTGCACAGGTGACAGCATTTCTCCAGGAGTGAATGTCTGTTGCAAGATCAAACCATTAAACTGATTTTAAAGCATATTCTTACACATCTAGCTCCTAACTTTTGTCTCCTGATGCCTCTGCATCTCTTGACTTTAGACTCCTTTCTATTATTTGTTCATGGTTTATTAGATAAATGTCTTCCCCAGACGAACTAGGAGCTCCCTGGAGTCTGCTGGGTTTTTCACCCAGGCCTCCAGTGTTAGCGACTGTTTCATTAAACTCTAATCTCAAGGCTAATCCCTGCTGGAAAATATGTTCTGTCCTATAAGAAGGCTCCTAGACTCCAAGTCTCAAACCACTGAACAGGCTGTGTGGGTGTTTAGTGGTGCTTATTAGTGGTCACGTGACATTGTTATTTTCTCCGAACATTTCTATTATGATTCACATTATGTAAAAGGATTACCTTTGGGTTCGGGAGGTACCAAATTAGAGAATGGGACTTCCAAACACTACATTCTCTTCCAGAGCACAGCAAAGTAGTCGTTCCTAACCGGGAGTCCAAGTATGCTGCCAGCTTCCCAGCTGATGAATTTATTGAGCTCTGACCTGTGCAGCTGGAGCAGGGGTTTCTTTGAAGCTAGTATGCTCTCCACCGGAAGCGGGGCCAAAAAGGTGGGGTTGATGTCGACTCAGAGCTCAGCCCAGCTGCAGGACAAAGACAGCCCAAACATTTCCAGGCTGTAGCCCTCGGGGTAGGGCGACCTTAGATCCTATGTTGTAGGAAGCATAAGAAGGTCAGAACCAGCCAGAACTTTGAGAGCTCTATAACTGAATCCTATAACTTCCCTGAGCTCTAAGATTCTTTGCAACTTTAACTTATTCACACATCTCATCGAAGTGTGAGGCATAATGTGGTTAGTATGAAAAATAAACTTCTGCCAAAAGAGGAAAACCAAGAATCTATGGCAGGTTCAAGGGAAGATTTGTCAGATCAGCTGAGTATGACCACTCTATCATTCCCTTTCCATTATGCCTCTCTTCTCATCACAAAGCTGCAATGGCTCCTTGATGTCCAAAGCATCATGGCATCACCTCTTTTAGGACAAAGTGACCTGGAGGGGGCTCTGCAGAGGCTGAAATCTGGACCCTGACGTTGCCTCTTGCTTGCTGTACAATCGTGGGTAACTCCTTCTTTCTCTCTGATACTGTGTCTCTAACTGTACAGTGCGGACAGTGACAGTGTGTACCCCACAGGATGACAGTCAGGATTACATGAGCTAACCCCAAAACAGATGATTAAGATGTTCTGACATAGGAAACAAACTTATGGTTATCAGGAAGGAAGGTGGGTGGGAAGGGATAAATTGGGAGTTGGAGATGTGCAGATGCTAACTACTATATATAAAATAGATAAACAAAAAGTTTCTTCAATATGGCACAGGGAACTATATCCAATATCTTGTAGTAACCTATAATGAAAAATAATATGAAAATGAATATATGTATGTACATGTATGACTGAAACATTATGCTGTACATCAGATATTGACACAACATTGTAAACTGACTATACAACAATTTAAAAAAAAAAAGAAAAGATGTTCTGAGGTTTCACTGGGAGCAGTGCTTAGATACCTTGATGCAGACAGCACGCAGTAAACGTGGACATTTGTCCTCATTCTCCTCTTTATGCCCCTTCACTCGCCACCAAACATCACCTGCAGGGCCTGGACTGCCTTTGCACCCATGCCCTAGGCTCCTGGCCTGGAATCCTGACTTTGCCACCAAATTCCCTAAGATGCCCATCAAGTGCCTGTTTTAAGCCGCCCCCACCAGTGATGTCCTGGAGACTTAGCTGTGTCCAGTGCTCTGGCCTTGTCCGGCCACCTGGACTTCCACATGCCCCTCCTGAACCTCCTTGATGCACGATTCAACCGTGGTATAGTCCTACTCCTCACTGCACATCCCTCAGAGCCCCCACCTCACCCTGCTCTGATTTGACAGCTGTTCCTGCTCTCTCCTGAGCCCTCCCATCACTATGGTTACTGGCAGGGAGAGCGGCTTTTCTTCCTTCCTCTTCTCCAAATCTGTGACCTCTCTCCCTCCTCACATTCCTTGTCTGAGCCCCTCCTTTCCGACTTAACCAAGCTCTGCCTCTTTGTGTTAACGTATCACTTTTCACAACATGTTTGTCTTGTTTTCTTAACAATTAAAGAACTTCATCAAGGTAGGGGGGTTGACATTACTGGAACCCTCTGTCGCATAGCAAGGAAACTAAATTTGAGCCAACCTAAGTTAAAATTTCCTACTCAACTCTAAAATCTTTATGGGTCTCAACAGCACGTAAATGAAGTTCAGACAATTAGGAAGTTAATGCATGGATGAATGCAAACAGGCTGACATTTACTCAAATAACAAGGGTCTTCCGATCTAGTGTAAAATCCTCTGCTAAGTCAAAACATTCCTTAAAGTAGGTAAGTGATTAATTTGAAAGACAGGGAAGTACTTAAAATACTTTGATTAAAATACTCTTAGCTGGATATACTTCATTGACTCCCAAAAGGAAGAAACCAAGTGTAATTTGTATCTTCTATTATTGCATTTAAGGACAGCAGTGCCCCCAAATTATGTTTTTTTAAAATGTTTGTTGTCTCAACCTTATAAAATCTGTATTTTGTCCTAATTTATTTTTTGTAATTTTTTTATTCTTTATTTCTTTTCTTTTTTCTTTTTTAAAATTTGGTCCTAATTCAAACTGCATGAAATTGGGTGTAGGGCTGGGGAAGCCCATTATCCATGTTGATGAATGAGATTCTCTGAGTAAATATTTGTTTAAGAAAAATAAATAAATAAATAGAGACTTTAAAGTGGACTTTAAAATGGGCTAAAACCTGTTTTCTGATACAGAGTGAATGATAGTTTAACTTTTCCCCCCCAAAGGATAGGTAGTAGGCCTAAAGAGAGAAGAAGCAGACAGTAGTGAGATGTTCTGGTAGTTGTGTGCTGCTGGCCAGCCCGAAATACCCAGGGACGTTCACATGGGAGCATGGAACCCTGCATCCACACCCTGTGCCTTGAGCCCCCGCACTTAGCGCCTTCTCTTCCTCAGCTCTGGGTCTGCCACCTGACCTCCCTCCCCAACCCAGGGCTATGCTAGAGGGGACCTGAGAACCAGCATAAAGTCGCTCAGAGTCATTCCACCGGAGGGGCAAGGGAGCCCTGGGGGATTTCTACCCTGCTTTCTGTCAGTCATTGTTTAAAAGCTGGCAAAGCACAGGTTAGAGAGAACTCTCTGGCAATGAAAGGAGAGCTGCGCTGAGAGACCAGTGGCTGCACTGAAGTTACTCTCCCCCTGCAATCTCTCCACCCCATCCAGCCATCACCGTATCTGATTAAAACTCACATCCTTGGTATTTACCTAAGGGAGAAGAAAACTTATGTCCACACAAAAACCTGCACGAGGGTGTTTATAGTAGCTTTATTCATAATTATCAAAACTTAGATGATGCCCTTCAGGAGGTGAGTGGATAAATGAACTATGGCACATCCAGACAATGGAATAGTATTCAGCACTAAAAAGAAAAGAGCTATCAAGCCATGAAAAGACAAGGAGGAACCTTCAACACATATTACTGCATGAAAGAAGCCAATCTAAAAAGGCTACACACTGAGTCACTCTAACAGTACGGCATTCTGGAGAAGGCAAAGCTATGGAGACTGAAGAAACCAGTGGTTGCCAGGGGTTAGAGGGGAGAGAGGGCTGAGCAGGCAGAATTCAGAGGATTTTTAGGGCAGGAAAACTATTCTGTAGGATTCTGTACTGGTGGATACACATCATTATACATTTACCCAAACCCATAGAATGTACACCACCAAGAGTGAACCCTAAGGAAAATTATGGACTTTGGGTGATAATGTGTCAATGTAAGTTCATCATTTATAACAAATGCACCCCTCTGGTGGGGGAAGTTGATAATGGGGAAAGCAATTCTAGTGTTGGGGCAGGGGGTATATGGTAAATCTCTGTGCCTTCCTCTTAATTTTGCTATAAACCTATAATTGCTCTAAAAAAATTAAGTCTTTAGAAATAAAAAAAAAAGAGCAATGATGTGGTCAGGATAAGAATAGGAGAGGATTGTCCAGAAAGGGAGCTTTGAGAAGCGCAGACAGAATTCTAGTCAGTGCCTCCTTGCTAACAGTGACTTAGAAGACTTTTTCTAGAAACCAGATTCAATTTCAGAGCAAGCTTCTACTTTGATACAACTGGTACCACTACTACCCATGCAGTCCCCCACCATGGCCCACTTATTAGTAATCATAATGCATAATCTGTGTTGAGTACTAACTATGTGCCACATGTAATATCTTAACCCAGTCACAACAATGTCTTCAGGTGAATATTATCATCATCCCCACTTTGTGGGGCAGGAGGAAGCAGCATAAGGTACAGCAATTTTAAGCAAATTATCTGTTGTTACCCAACTAGTAAAATAGTGAAACTGGTCAGTTTTTTTTCAACTCAACCACCTGCAAGTATCTTTACCATAATACCTACCAATTGTTTCCTCTCTGAAAGAACCCAGGTATCTACCAGTAATGAACAAGTCTAATTTCCTCAACGATGAAAAACAATTTCCAAAATGTAACAGAGAAAAGAAGCTGAAGTTGTAATGATTCTGGAAGGCATGCTATCCTTTTGTGAAGCCTGGTGAGAGCTGGTGCAGCAGAAATGCTTTCTGATCTCAGTGTGGAGCCGGTAGTGGGGCCTGGCACCCTGGAACCTACCCCTCCTGAGAGATCAGAGAATGCGAGAGTCACACACTCTGTTCAGGCGTCAGTGTTCTCTATTACACAGTGGTCCCTGAGTTCATTAATCAGACTCTCCCAATTTGTTTAACTCATTATTTATAACATCATTAAATCCAGTGACACCAAAAGGTGTCACTGTAAGCATCAGGCGAGTCCAATTTTAATCCTGAGAAAAATGTGTAAATGTCTTTCCCTCCTTCCCCCACCCTCATCAGGGAGGGTGGATGGAAGCAAATGGTAAATTTGGACGATGTGCAGTGGTCTGAACTTTCACTGAATCCTAATCAACTTAATATCCTGTTGCCTTTTTGAAATTGGATGATGAAACGTAACCCTGAGACTGCTTAAACAGAACTCAGGCCTGGATGCTCTCCGCAAAATGGCCTAATTTGGTGGTTATAGCACTAGTGTTGTATGTGCAGTGATCAAATCCTGTGTTTTCAATTGTCCTTTTTATGGTCAATTAAGGCAGTCTTAGGATATAGATTTAATATCGGAGCACCTAATGTAACAGACTAAAGCGTGCCCTCCAATTATGGAGAGAATGTCTTTTTGTGACAGTGGTTCTCCGGGTAAGTTTTACAGGCTTCTATTTTTGAACTTGACTCTAAGGGCCAAAGCAGCACGTTTTGAAAATGGTTTTGTAAACCGTAACGAAGGTATCTTTCTTTAGCAGCTTCCTGCCCAAAGACGGCAGAGTGCTTTACAAACTTCTCAAAGTGATATACAGGGATCGTTTTATCCTCTGCTGAAATACAGGGGCCTGGGGGGAAATGCAGTCACTGATGAAAAATCTTAGAGTGCCGTGTGGACAGCAGGCATGGAGAGTGTAGAGCATTTAAAACACCCTCCTAAACTGGAGGGGCCGGTCAGCTGGGCAGGAGAGCTGTGCCCTGGGATGCCACATGCTCCAAGGTGACACTTCCTCAGAAAGGGCTCATGGAGTTTTGGTGATTGTCTATTCAGATAGCTTGATTGTACAGCTCCTTGTGAAGCTGACACTTCCCTTAGATCATTCATTTCGTGTGAGGCACTTTAAGGTACCTTCTGATATACACACTCTAAAAATGGGCACAATTCACTGCTCTTCGTTTTTTAGCACGAGATCATCTGGGGGAACTGATACATCACAGCTTCTGGAATGCCAATTAACTATCGGGAAGACCTGTCTGAATTGTAACATGAAGGAAAGGCAGTCTGGGCTTTAAAGGAGTTTAAGAAATGTTCAAAGCATTTCTGAGCAGAAGCCTTTTTGGCTCTGTTTTAATTAATAGTTTAAAATAATTCATATTTAATATATCAGATGTTTCTGTGTAGATGATGATGTTTAAATGCCTCCAGACAGTGAATTCCTTTTTATCCTATTGATTTTACATAAAGTCCAAAGTTCAGTTCCATGGAGTAAGTATTTATTTGCCACTTTTCATGTACATTACTATGTTCAAGATGCAATGGGGACACAGAAATGAATTAATTCATAGACTATGAGGGGCTCAGTATAGTAGATAAGAGATTGATATATAAATAATTCAAATGAAAGGAGGACTCTGGAAACTGCTGTGATAGATGTACGCACACAAAACCCGAAAGGACATCGAGGGATGTTGTCAGCCTTTTTTACACTTGTTGAGACATTTAACTGTCATACATCTTGATTTTGGTTATGAATTAAGGAAGCAGAAGATCTAAAGAATTTCCCCCATTAGGAGATAATTATGAAATATAAAGAACTTGTATTTCTGCATTTTATGTGACACATTTGGGTTTTTCCTAAACAAAATTAAATTCACCATGGTTCCAATTAATACGTAGCAAACTGAAATATGTGGCACTATTCAGACACTCAAGAGCACTGGAAAACTCCCACATCCACACTCACACAGCCACTCGTTGCAAATGTGACTACTGATCAACATGAGGGTACAAGTGAAAGCATCAGGTCTCTGTCTCTAAGCTGATTTGACATAAGAACAGTAACTGATGGGGAGCAGGAAGGTGAGGAAGGAAGGCTGACTCTGCTCTCATCAGAGAGCGTAGATGGAAGGAAGGTGCTCACGTATGGGAGGGAGGAAATGGCCACGTTAACTGCACAGCAGGGGCCGGTGGATGCTGTGGGGTTGATGGGGCAGTGGGAACACGTGACCATGCTGACCTCATGTGTGAGAATCCAACAGAAGCGCCCAGAGTTAAGCCTGACAGGTGCCCGGTTTGGGGAAAGACTACATCAAGTCAAAATCAGAGGAAAATGCGGACATTTTTAAAAACCAGTTATGCTAACCCAGAACACAGTGAGGAAAGAAATAAGTGGTCTTAAAAGGGAAATCCTGATTATATAACTGCAAAAACCTAACATGGTTGAGAAAGGAAAGAGAGAGAGAAAGGGAAGAGAAAAATATATCCAAAGAGGCAAATTGTGGCAAAATAAGGACTTCTCTAGTAAACTTGGCTTTTATGAGGGGCAACACCCAAAACAATGGTAGAGGTACCTAAAGCTTCTCGACCACAGCAAGTTTTAACTCAGCCAATGACACTGAAAAGAAGTTTGTGCAGGTAATTGTGGACTGACCTGCTGCCAGGCAGATGGTGCCCTGGTAAAGATGGCAGAGTAAAAGCAGGACCAGGCAGGCTCAGGTTACCTCTGTTTTTTTTATGGTCAAGGAAAATAATCATCACCTTGTAAAAGGGTTGAAAAATATAAATAGGAGAAAATTGGAGTCCAAGATAGTTGAGAAGATGATAAAAGTGCATCCTATTGATTTAAACGAGTTCACATCTGTAAGACTAGATGAATTATTTGTCACAGAGGACACCGAGAAATTGGGATTACAATCTCAGCAACAGTTTCTGTAATTTTTGAGACATTGTGGAGAAGAGAGGTGAAGAGAAAGGAAATGGACATGGCCAACATTTTTAAAAAGATAAAGAAGATAAGTCCTGGAAATTAAAGACCAATGAAGCTGAACTTAAACCCTAATAAAATTCAGAGCTGTCCACTCATCATTATTCATCCATCTGTCCATTCCTCCAGCGTGAATTTCTCTTCTTTCAGCAAATGTTGAATGAATACTTACTGTGTGCTAGGCACTGGGGATAAAGTAGAAAACAAAACATAAATGGTCCTGGTTCTACTAAGACTTAGCTTCAAATGGAGAACTTAGTGTGATCTGTGAATTCTAAGGCGAAACTAACATCAAAGTCAAGGCAGGGAGGGTATCACAATCCCTGAGTTAGGTAGAACTTTCCCTTTTTAAAATTATTATTATTTTATTTTATTTAGTCATAGTCAGTTTACAACATTGTGTCAATTTCCAGTGTACAGCACAATTTTTCAGTTATACATGAACATACGTATATTCATTGTTGCATTCTCTTTCACTGTGAACTACCACAAGATCTTGTATATACTTCCCTGTGCTATACAGTATAATCTTGTTTATCTATTCTATGTATACCTGTCAGTATCTACAAATTTCGAATTCCCAATCTGTCCCTTCCCACCCTGGACTTCTCCCCTTGCAGATGCTGGGAATTCAATTAATATTGGCCAAAGCAAAAGAGTATTTCATGGCTCACATATGTGAGAAGTCCATGAGTAG
Source organism: Vicugna pacos (assembly GCF_048564905.1). Taxonomy (NCBI): domain Eukaryota; kingdom Metazoa; phylum Chordata; class Mammalia; order Artiodactyla; family Camelidae; genus Vicugna; species Vicugna pacos. Next base: position 52,264,620 of record NC_132995.1, read on the forward strand.
TCCCAGCTTCATGATTGGCTGGATATATTAACTCAGACAGCACCTGTCACCAGTACTTTATCTTCATCTCTTTGCTTGGCTTTCTTCTACAGTGGCTCCATTCTCCTCATTTTTCAACAGTAAAGATAGCTTCCTGTAGCTCCAGGCTCAAGTTCTATCTTCATAGCAACTCCAGTGGAGATAGGCTATATTTTTCCCCACAGCTCCAACAGAAGTCCATAATGAAGTTCACTCTTATTAGCATTGCTCATACGTTGATTCATGACTTCCATGAGTCAGCTATATGACTAAAGACCAAATAAACTGATGGTCGTGGCTTGGGTCAAATTCAGATGCTCCCTCCTGCACGAGGAACAGAGTCAGCCTGTCTATCCAAATGGACTTAGAGTCCGTTGGGGAGGGCAGTTCCATTGGGAGAGGAAAAGGATGTTCAGTGGGCAAAGCCAAATCTTTGGGACACTGCCCCCATCGTCTGTGCTGGTCAGAAGTTTTAGGGAGCGTCAGGATTCATTTTCTAGCTTATACTTTTCATCTTTCTTTCTTTCTTTCTTTCTTTCTTTCTTTCTTTCTTTCTTTCTTTCTTTCTTTCTTTCTTTCTTCCTTTCTTCCTTTCTTCCTTTCTTCCTTCCTTTCTTTCTTTCCTTCCTTCCTTCCTTCTCTCTTTCTTTCTCTCTTTCTCTCTCTCTTCCTGTCTCTCTCTCTTCCTGTCTCTCTTTCTTTCTTTCTTTTCTTTCTTTCTTTCTTTCTTTCTTTCTTTCTTTCTTTCTTTCTTTCTTTCTTTCTTTCTTTCTTTCTTTCTTTCTTTCTTTCTTTCTTTCTTTCTTTCTTTCTTTCTTTCTTTCTCTTTCCTTCCTTCCTTCTTTTTTTCATTCTCTTCTCCTATTTGCACTGGCTAGAACCTGCAACATAATACTGAATAAAAGTGAAGCAAATGAACATGACTGCCTTGTTCTGATCTTAGGGAGAAAGCATTCAGTCTATGAAGCAGCCATACCACTAGGTATGATGTTAGACACAGGCTTTTTGTATATGTTCGCTATCATGTTGAGGAAATTCCCTTCTATCCCAAGTTTGTTGAGAGTTTTTATCATGAATGACTGTTGGCTTTTACCAAATACTTTTTCTGCATCCATTTCTCTATTTGGTGCTCTGTGTCTTCTCCCTTTGTTCTTGGTCAGTCTAGCTGCAAATTTGTCAATCTGGGTATTTTCAGAGAGCCAACTTTTACTTTCATTGATTTTCTCTATAGCTTTTCTACCTCATACTTTAAAGAGGCCAGTGGCAAACTAGATTTTATCTGGCTGGACAACTCTGTCATATAAGGAACTGGGAAAGACAAGGAAGACCCATGAAAATGGAATTCAAGTCTCTGAAGGACTACATTACAGAAGAAGAAATGAAAAGATTCTCTCGCCCTCTAGAAGGAAGAACTCAGATCAGTGTATGCAAGTTAAAGAGAAGCAAAGAGCAGTGTTGTCTCCTCTTCTAGAATCCAGGCTTCAGAATCATACAGGGAGCAAAACCCTGGCCTTACCCTCTGCTGGCTGTATGTATTAGTTAGATAATACATGCTGCTATAACAGACCTCCAAAACTCAAGAGTTTACCAAGTACAAGTTTATGTCTTGCTTTCAAGAGAAATGCCCTTAAGGATTTTATGATCCAGGTCTGCTTGTGGTGAATTCCATTCCTGTGTACTTTCTGTTGACAAAACTGAGAGACTGCGGAGTTAGTCCAGCCACAGGCCCAGAAGGATAAGAAAACCTCACTGGTGAATCACTAGCCAGTTTGTGCCACCCTGTGTAACGTGAGGTTTACCTTTCCGAGTTTCTGTTTCCTTATGTGTAAAACGAGGATAATAATGTCTGTCCCACGCGTATCCCCTTTGCAGCTCAGAATCTTGCACATGTGAAAGTTTAACGAACACTTGTGCATGAATGAATGAGTTAGTGAATGAATGAGTGTAAGGATTGGCATATGTAGTACACATAAAACTGTATTTGGTTTATAAGGAAGGGTTCAGTACTTGAGAGTAGTTATTGCTGCTATGGTTCTTGTGGCTTTATATATAAAGGAACAAAGCCAGGTAAGAAAATTTTGAGCTATAGTTTGAAGACTATAATCTCTCTCTCTGGAAAGTTGAAGGCAAAGACCAACTGTTAGGCATGTCATGGAGTAGACCTGCCCTTAAATGTCCTGTGAGGCCATAGATGATCGAGTGGGACATCAGACAAACCATAGTTCCACTTGCTACCTTGTGACCTCGAGTAAGCCACTTTACTTTCCAGAGACTCAGTGTACTCGGTTTTAAAAATGTAAATAGCAGGCCAGCCATGACGAAACACAGCCTAGTGCATGGAGAGGGTGGTGCTTGACAAACATTTCTTCCCTTCTACTTTCCTGCTTTGTGGCTTCCTGTTCTATGATACGAACAATAGTCTTTATTAGTTGCATTTGAAATGATTATTGTAACTAAAGATAAAGAGAAAATTCCTGGGTTGGAGATGGAGATTGTAGTTCTGCAGTTTCCAACTCTTTCCCTCTGCAAATGATCACAGAGGAACAGAATCTTGGCCCCAAAGGCAGTGTTTCCTGTTCCTTGGATTCGGGCTTACATCTGTCTAGCAACTGGCTTCTCAGAATTTCCAAGAATTGTTAATAGGCAAATGAGTCATGAATCAGTTCCTTATATTCAACAAAAGTTGATGGAGGAAAATCCATTAAATGAAATATTTCCTAGGGAGACTAGTTACATACAATATTTTCTGTAAGAAGATGGTAATGAGAATCTAGAAACTCAAATTTAGCAAAACAGAACCTAATGATTAAAGGTTTGCTTTCTATGAGCTTGCTTTTCAACATCCCCCTCTACTCACTGATAAAAGTCAACATTATTTAAAAACAAAACAGGTTTAGGATTAGGACAAAACCCATCTAGTAATTCAGTGGTTTTAGGGTGAAAAAAATCACAATAATATTTACTCAGCTTGTTGTGGTGGTGGTTTGGCCTTTTCTCAACTGCTGTGCATTTGTGATTCTCACTTTGTTCGTCAGAGCTATCACATCCCATCCTGTGTTGTCTGAGGTTATTCCAGCACCTTAAAAAAAGCCACCACCTACCTACTTTTAGAGCTTTTAAGATAAACCCAAGAGTGCTAGGAAAGCGGGTAAGTTACCGTTATCAATATGGAAAGTGAGGCTTCCTGTACAATAGCACCACCTCTTCTAAGCTGCATGGCTGGTGCTTTTCAGAACGCATAATGATATAATAAATAACGTGTGTGCTGAGGGAAAGCTTTGAGTAACGGAACCAGCTAACATTTAGAATTTTATTAAGGACGAACTGTCTCAGATGTTCTTAGTGATGTTATTACCTCCTCGTTAAAGCTGATAATTCTTGCTTTTAAAGCACTTTGGAGACACTCACTGATGTATGCCTGAAAAAAAGTATATATATGTGTGTGTGTGTGTATATATACACACACACACACACACATACACATCCACTTTTTCCTTTAAAAAAGTTCCCATGAGACTTTAGAACTGTGCAAGAATAACACTCTGATTACTCAAGTGTGTAGATTTTGCAGTCTCTATTTTTCATCCTTTAATCATCTTAAGAGATCTGAGCTTTCTTCACCATGAAGTTCTGACTGTGATGCATGAATCCCCTTTTTGAGAGGAAGAAGAAGGACTCAACCAGAGAGCCTGGTCCTCTGGTGGCATCTCTGTCAGCTCTAAATAACACCCAGAAGCTCCTGAGCTCCTTATCAAAAAGGGAAGAAGGATCATAAAATGAGAAGAATGGCCCAGAGCAATCTGGCCACCCAGAGCACCCTCAGCCAGTGTGTAAAGGGCAGCAGTTGCTACACCAGTCCTGCAAACACTTGCCACATGGGAGCGTAGACTCAGTGTTGCTGGGTCCACCCATGTATTAGGGAAAGCTGGAAATCAGCCATAGTATTTGTATTCAAGGAAGGAAGAGAGGGGAAAGGCAGTGCCAGCTTTTAGCAGGAAAGCCAACACTTGCCCTGGAAACCCTTAACAGACTTCTGCTTAAACCTCATTGGCTAGAACAGGTCATGTGGTCACCCTGGCGTCACAGGAAGCTACAAAGTTATTTACCTGCTCAGCCGTTGTGCTAGAAGCAGGCCAGGAAGAAATGGAGTTAGGAGTGGGTGTTGGAACAGCTAACTTGAACTGCCTGCCAACATGTAGTTACCATATTTAAATATTGGCTCTACATTAAGAGAAACAAAGGCATGTCACTGAGCCAGATATGGCCCACAGACCTTGAGTTTAGGTCCTCTACGTAAGACAGACCAATGTCAGTCCTTAGTATCACTCCACCTGTCACTTCAATAACAAACTGTTTTCTGATTCAGTCGCTCTGAGCCTTCTACTACCAAGGAATTGTCTTACGTTTTTTTTCCTGTTTTCTCCATGGAATCCATCTGTTGGAACATTGTGTCTACACAATCCTTTTGTTAGGTAATAACGAGTTATTCTCATTTTAAAAAATTCAACAAAAACTCACAGAACTGCCAACCAAAACCTCTGATTGACACAGGATAACCAGCAGGAAAGTTGATATAGCTCCAGACAACATTAAAGAATATTAAAAAGACATTTTAATTAGGCTGTGCAGTTTTATCTTGGGTAAGTGGATAAATTCCACTAGGACAGGTTAGGAAATATTTTAGGCTTTGGGTTACATGGTCTATGGTACCACTATTCAGCTCTACACTATTTCAGTATAAGAGCAGCCATAGACAATATATAAAGGAATGGGCATGGCTGTGTGCTCATAACACTTTATTTACAAAGAAAGACTGTGAGTCAGATTGGGCCAGTGGACCATAGTTTGCTGCCCTTTCACATGATCTTTAAAGGTATTAAAACATTTTTACACTCTGGTTCCCACTTCCCTTAAACTTTAGAGGACCTGAATGGAGACACCAACTTGGATAATAAAGCCTTACCCTTAGCCACTCTCAGCCTGTACTGTCTTTGCTTAATTGTTTCCTACACTTTGGATCCCAACAATATTCTTAGAAATGATGTCTCCCCTACCTCCCTACTCTATCAAGGTCACTCTTAGCTTTGGGCTTCACTCTTTCTCTAGAAGTCTTCAATAGATCACTAAAGGGTAGAGGCAAAATCTTAGTTCTTTAGGCACATAAGCTTTGGAGGCTGATAAGCTTGGTAGAAATTCTAACTCTGCTGCTCCTCATCTTTGTAGCTGTAGTAATTTAGTTGACCTCTGAGCAATCTGAGACATGGTCAGGAGAGTCCAACTAAACCAGAGTTCTCATCTCAGCTATGGTGATGAAGAGCTGTCTCCAGTCCACTAGTGACTAAGATAAGATGCTATACCTGGCTGCATTTTCCTTTGTGTCTGGTTGTAATTGTATAACAAACTGCCATAAACTTAGTGGCTTAAAGTGACATTGATCATTTATTTTACTCATGAATCTGTGATTTGTGAGGTCTTGGTGGGAACTAGTCACTTCTATTTTTCACAATGTCAGCTAGGGCTGCCTGCAGGCTGGGAAAACTAATAGCTGGAGGCTGGAATCATTTAAGATTTGTTTCTTAACAGTGTGGAGATTCCTCAAAAGACTAGGAATAGACTTAACCATATGACCCAGGAATCCCACTCCTGGGCTTGTATCCAGAAGGAACGCTACTTCAGGATGACACCTGCACCCCAATGTTCATAGCAGCACTATTTACAATAGCCAAGACATGGAAACAGCCTAAATGTCCATCAACAGGTGACTGGATAAAGAAGATGTGGTATATTTATACAATGGAATACTACTCAGCCATAAAAACCGACAACATAACGCCATTTGCAGCAACATGGATGCTCCTGGAGAATGTCAGTCTAAGCGAAGTAAGCCAGAAAGAGACAGAAAAATACCATATGAGATCGCTCATATGTGGAATCTAAAAAACAAACAAACAAACAAACAAACAAAAACAAAGCATAAATACAGGACAGAAATAGACTCATAGACAGAGAATACAGACTTGTGGTTACCAGGGGGGCAGAGGGTGGGAAGGGATAGACTGGGATTTCAAAATTGTAGAATAGATAAACAAGATTATACTGTATAGTGCAGGGAAATTTACACAAAACGTTATGGTAACTAACAGAGAAAAAAATGTGACAATGAGTGTGTATATGTCCATGTATGACTAAAAAATTGTGCTGAACACTGGAATTTGACACAACATTGTAAAATGATTATAAATCAATAAAAATGTTAGAAAAAAAGATTTATTTCTTAATGTTTCTGGTGGTCGGTGCTGAATCTTAGCTAGAACATCCACCTGCTTGGGTGGCCTCACAGCATGGTATCTGGTAGCAAGAGTGAGCATCCCAGGAGAACAAAGTAGATGGAAATGCATGGGATTTTATGACCTAAGCTTGGAAACACCATTTTACCATATCTATAGTGGTTGAGGCAATGAAAACTTTCACTCAGTTTCAAGGAGATGGGACATAGAGTTTATCACTTGGTGAAAGTTGCATCACCATCACCCTTCACATTGCTATAAGATAAAATTGCTACTAAACTCATAGTCTAGTTGTGGTTCTAGTAATCAATTACACTTATTAGTTCTTACTACATATGTGGGGCACCAAGTGCTTTTACTATATTTTTAATTTAATCCTCACAACAATCCTTTGAGGTCAGTCTTAAAATTGACTGCATTTTATAGATGATGAAATAAAAGTACAGCCAGTGAACGGCAGAAGCAAGATTCAGTGTGGGTGTAGACAATGGGTTTCTCCCACTGTGTAGACAGTGAAGTGAGATGCAGTGCTCTAGGTAAAATGACAAAGGTGGTATGGAGAACAGTGGGCGTGCAAAGGAGGGAATCCCTGGAGGAAGTAATTAAAAAGTTAGGGGTTGGTTGGCCAACTCTGCTAGGATGGATACCCTGGAATTTTCTGGAAAAGAAGACAGGAATGTGGGAAACCTATACAGGCAGGCACCCAGGTAGTTCATCAGTGCATCAAAGAAACTTTACAGGGAAGAATGGGAAGGTATGGGCTGCTGGTTTAGTATATCCCTGGAGTTTGGAGTGACTCCAGGAGCCAGGAGGCATGGACCCAGAGAAGCCAATAATAGCCAGGAAAGCAGAGGCCTAGGGGAAACACAGACATGTTGTCAAGGACAACTCTGAAGGTGGAGACCCTTAGGAAGGGATCACAGGAACCATAGTGGTCTAGGAGCAGAACTGTGGGTGTGGCAGTAGCTGCCAAAGAAAGCAAAAGTTGGGCAATGAAGGGATAGGATTAATCAGAAAGCAAGGGGCTGTTGGTAGTCCTCACAGAGATGAGGCAGATTCCTTAGGTGGGAAAAAGAACTACACCTTCAGCTTTAAAGTTCTGTTGTTTTCTACTCAGTTCTCCTCTCATAAGGACAGGCTGCTTCAGAGATGCTCAGACCTCTTTACTTACTTCTAAAACTATGTGCTAGAACTACGTAGATGTTTTGTATTGGTTTATTTTCAAGCAGTAGTTATTCATTTACTTTCTCTCCTTTTACATTTTTCAGTTTTTGTAATTGCAAGCAGTATGTATGCTTTTTGAAAAAATGTAACAATAAGGAAGTATAAAAATTTAAAAATGAAAATGTCTACTCTCTGCCACTCCCAGTGTACTGTAAAAGGGGTAACGCCTATTAATAATTTAGTCTGTGTCCTTCTAGATGTTTATTGAGCTACAAGTCAGCAGATACAAAAATAAAGAAATACATTTAGTCCTTGAACAAGAGGGAGTTGGGGCGCCAACCATCCTCCGTTGAAAATCTGTTTATGACTTAGAGTTGCCCCTGAGTATTTTGGTTCCTCCATATCTGTGGATTTCACCAAGCTCAGGTTGTGTAGTACTGCAGTATTTACTATGGAAAAAAAATCCATGTATAAGGGGACCCACACAGTTCAAACCCATATTGTTCAAGGATCAACTGTAGTTTTGTTTAAAAATAAATGTGATCAGATCATTCATACTGTCTGCCATTTTTTCCATTCAATAATATATATTATGCAGCCTCTATGTATGTGGAGTTGGGGGAGAATCTACCTAAGGCTTTTTGATGACTGTATATTATTTCTCATTACTGTAAACTCTAATTTATTTGACCACTCCTCTAACTGATGGACATCCATATTGCTTCTAGTTTTTCACTCTTATAAGCACTGCAAAAATAGCATCTCTTCACACAGAACCATTGAATGTAGGATTTAATTCTAGAAATGGCATGTTGCGATTAAAGATAGGTCCATTTAAAATTTTGACAGATACTATCAAATTGCCTTTCCAAATGTCATACCAATTTATATCACCACCAGGAACATTTGAAAATGTTCTTGTCCCCGTAGTTTCACCATCTCTGGTCCTATCAACCTGATTCAATATTTTCCCATCTTTTGGGCAACATGGACTATTCTAATGTTGTTTTCCATATCTAACTCTATCTTGAGAATCAGTGTCTTCCTACATAAATAAGAATTATCCAAGGTGATGGTTTTACCGGTTCTCTAAAAACCCCTCAGGTATTAGTAAATCGTAGATTGGAATGGTTGCATTTCTTTATTGTTTTTAAATCCTGAAGTAATGGAGTAATGTTTTTAAATCCTGAAGTTATAAAGAGCGTACACTTTCTATTATGTCTGACATTTAATGAGAAATCACGGGAAAGGTTGGAGATTGGGATAAACACTGTGTTTATGAGATTAACTGAAACCCCTTAGTTTCTTCTCTTCATGAGTCCACTCTCCTGGTATGGATCGAGCCTCTGTGTTTCTGACACTGGAATGGGAAGAACTCACTATACTGCTCTAGTCTGAATCCTACCAATGTGGATAGCATCAAGTTCAGTGTTTGCAAGGCACTTTCTCTCTTACAGATTTCTGATCTGTAGTTGTATGGCTGGCTTTCATTATCCATTTTGGGAGCCATTATGTGTATTTTTTAAATTATCAGATCACCTTCAAGAAATGTTTCTGTTATAATTTGAATCAAGTTGACACTGTGTTTTTAACTGTTTACTGAAGTGTAACATACATATAGAAAAGTGTAGAAGTCAGAACTCTATAGCTTGATGAATTTTCACAAACTGAACACACACATGTTAACTAGCACCCAGGTGGATAACAGCATAGCCAGCCCCTGGAAGGCCTCTGCACCTTCCCAGCCACTGTTCCACAAGGGTAACATGCTTCTGACTGTTAACAGCATGGATTGGTTTGCCTGTTTTGTACTTTATGTAAATGGAATCATACGGTGTGTTATCTTTTGTGTCTGGCTGGCACTCTATCTTTTAAAATACTATAATATATCAATAGCTAACTTTCAACAGTCACTCACAATGCGCCAGGTACTTTTCTAAGCACTCTATGTGCATTATATTAAACACAGGTATGTTAAATATGGATCACATTTGGGTGCTTTATGTTTTACTTTGAAGTAACTCTAGCTTATATAGAGATATCAGGGAGGTATATTTCCTTTTCACATGTCCAATTTATATATTTTCTTTTTTATAAATAATTTATTAATAGTAGGAAACTCTTCAGAGCCATAATTGAACAAAGAGCTCCCCATCAGCTCTCTTTGGAGTAAAAGTTTGTAATTATCCTTTAATAAACATGTTAAGATGTTCTTAGGATTCTGAGCAGTTATGCCTCTAAATACATCACTTTAAATTGAGCACTTAAAATTAATTCCATGAAGGTTTGAAAATGCCTAAATAAATCAATGTCCAAGTTCACCTTAGTAAAAAGGGCAGTGAGGATTAAACACCTTCCTCTGTCCATTTCCTTTTCAGGAAATGATGAGTTATCAGAGAGGACATAAATCACTCCTATTCCCAAATTAGATTAAAATTCTGAGGCTTAAAACTTGCCTTTACCTGCATACTCTAATATTAGACCTCTCCTCTGGCTTTATCATTTCTCCACAGGGGCAGCTTTTGCTGATACTCACAAAACAGTTCTGTTTCTATTCTGATGAGGTTGAATGCACTCCTAAAGCTAATTCCAAACAAAAAATGTACCATCTCCTCTTAAGAAAGATCCCCTGGGGGATAATCTTAAAGAGATTCTGTGATTAGATAATTACTTGGGTCACTCTGCCCAAGAAACCTGCTTTAAACCTCACTAATACTTAGGTTGTAGTCTCCTCCTGAGCTAAAAGGTGTACCTAACCTTAGTTATCTGACTCCCCCTTGTAGCGTTTTCTCATCATGTAATTGAAGGTAACTAGAAAATAATATTAATTTTTATTTTAAAATCATGTGTGATAATAAATAAAGAAGAAAAGCAATGGTTACAGTCACTGATAAACATGGAGAATTCTGTTTTCCAGTGCAAACACACACATCTTCCCTGGGAATGATTTGAATCCACATCAGGCTTAGCAAAATGCCTCAACTATTCAACTCTCGATACTCTGTGATTAAATGGAAGTCTGGCAGTTCTGTAAGCAATGCAGAAGCAAGAACTGGACCTCTGCTATGTCCAGCCCAGAGCCTGGCCATGAGTGGATGTTCAGAAAACACCTGCTGAATAAAAAGGGACCGTGGTCCCACTCCTGTTAAATTCCATACTAACTTGTGAAAAAAAAGTTGCTTCAGTTAGTGAGAGGAATGCAGCAGCTTTGAATAATTTACTATTTAAAGGAAGCTTTCAAGGAAGGCATTCAACATTAGTGGTCGAGAGCATGGGTCATATGAAAAAAAAAATCTTATTTATCTGAAATTCAAATTTAACTTAACTGGACAGATTGATTGATTGATTGATTGACAACCCTAACTCAGTCCCACTAGCCCTATTTTTATGTGTAGTAATCAGGCAATAATTTCTAAGAGGTAAAGGGATTATTTTTCAAGAGTCATATGAGTATAGCACTTTCTAGCTAGTTTGTAAAGGACAATCTTAACTTTTTCCATGAACTTCTCCATTAAAACAGAGGATTACACAGTTTTTAGAGACTTAGGTTAGAGCTTCCCAGAACAATACTTACGGACAGAGTGGAGACTATCATCCAAATGTTGGTCAAGTGATATCCACTGAAGATTGTGTGCATAACCTTTACTGAATATATGGTTTTTCATGGGGCAATGTCTACTGGAGGACAGTTCCAGGTGGTAGGCCCAGTGTTTACCCCTTAGCATAGACTTTAACATTTTATAACTGGTATTGATGAAGACATGACAAGTAGAAATATTTGATACATTGATGGCATGTCATTCTGGTTGATACTTCTTTTTTTCTTTAATTTTATTGAGTTATAGTCAGTTTACAATATTGTGATACATCTGATAACAGATTCAGGAATCAAAAATAATTTGGGAGGCTGAAATGGTAGGCTGAGCTATTAGCAATTGCTTAGGTCCATGTAGTGAACTGCACTAGATAAATACGTGGAGCCATAACTTAGTAGAAGCATAAGTGAAAGCAAGAGTTAGCATTTAAACTTAACTATAAGATCAGCATGTTGTTTTACCAACTTTCATTTCTTCTCTCTCTTTTATGATACACCTTTGAGTGATTGGGTTGTATGAACCTTTAGGGTGGCTGAATCAAATGTGTCCGGGGATCTGATTTCAGTTGTGGAATAAAATAGCTCACAGCTATTCATGTCAAGTTCCTTTGGTCTCAAGACCAGTGTGCTCTTTGGATAAATGAGGCATAGCTGCTTCTCAACATGTTTTCCTAGCACTGGGTGGTTAAAGAAAAAAGAAAGTTAAAAGGACCTATGTGGGAAAATAATTCAGAAAACTCTGGTTCTTTGGCCAGTGGTTCTCAAACTTGAGTGTGTATCAGTATCATCTGTAAGGTTCATTAAAACGGTGAACCACGTTTTCGGAGTTTTTGACTCAGAGACTGTTCTGGGGCCTCACTTTGAGAACCACTTCCATAGACCATAAAGTTCCTATTAAAAACTTCCTGTGCCAAGGACAGGGTGGGGGAGATATCTTAGTGGTGGAGCGTGTGCTTGGCATGTACTAGATCCTGGGTTCAATCCCCAGTACCTCCGTTTTAAAAAAACTAAAAAATATATGAAAAATAAAAAATTCCTGTGCTACTGCACTAATTATAGAAGTCTGTGACCAAGGCGATTTGGACCTACACTCTGAGAATAGATAGAATCAGCTCCACCTACGTGTCTTATCCACACAAGGGGTCATACTTGTGTAGATTTAGGGCAAGGATAGGTGGGGAGGAAGCTTGGTCCTTCCATTTGCCCCATGGCTATCATGTTTTGTGAATCTTCGTTGACTCCTCTGGGAGTTCACCTTTGAAGTCTGAGGTAACATAATGCCCAGAGTAGAGATACCCCTTCATCAGGGCTTTGTGCCACACCGCAGCATGGCATCACCATAACCAAAATGGTGCCCCAGAATGGTGTGCAGCTTCTTGTCAAGACCTCATGTACCAGCAAACAGATGGCACCTCCATTCTGTCTTGTTAAGAAAATAAAAATAATAACTTATATTAAATTATATCCTTAAATGCCTGTTTCCTGCTGATGGAGTGGCCACACTTGTTACCCTGCTTTCTGGGTTTTCTTTCTGGAGCTGCTATAACACGAGCCATGACTCATGCAGTGTGCCAGCCTCAGAGATTTCAAGACCTAATTACATAAATATTCACAATCCTGTTTCCAAAGCTGCTTCCTTATTTCCCTTTGTTGCTGTTTTACTTTTCATTGGAGGTTAGGTGAAGCAGTCTTTAATTGAGGCTATTTTCACACACACACAATTAGCTGAATTATAAATTCCATGAGAACAGGGTCGGTATCTGTTTTCTCAGAGAGCTACTGCTAACCCTAATATGGTACCTGGCACACAGTAGACACACACAATTTGTGACTGACTGAAGGAATAAATGTATATATCTTTGCAAGTCAGTGATCACGGAGGTTACCTGTGGAAGGATCCTTTATGTGTTATCTCTGGGCATGCAGGAACTTTGTTTTCGCTGTGAACCAAATGCAGATAATCTTGAATGAAACCTGAAGAATAATATTTGCTTATTCCCTTCTAAAGCTATTTTGTGGCAAAGACAGTATTTTGATTATTTATAGGTTTAATGTTGTTTATTTAATGATCATATCTACAGCATTTATTTTTAAATATTTTTGTTTTCAAATAGTTTATTGAAGTACTATTGCACAAAGGTAGATATTTTTTAAAAGATGTGAAATATAATACAGAAGAACAACAATGGGATATAATTACCAAACTTTAGTACCAAATTTGTTTTGAGTTTCCATATAACCATGGAGAAAGTTGGAACATGTTGGCTTAAATAGTTCTCATTGTTTGATTAAAAAAGAAGAAATATGCCAATTAATAGGAAGAGAAAAAAATTTCCCCTTGTTATTTATTTCTGGTAGGAATATATTGTCAAGAGCTTTTGCTGAACCCAAGGAAGAGCTTTTTCAACAGCTATTTTGCCAAAGGGGTAAAAACATTCTTTCCCTGGTTACTTTGTATATCTTACCTCAGTAAAGACATGAAAAGAAACTGTGATAAGATGAATGCATTCCCACAGAGACCTAAGCTTCCTGGTGATCAGACTTGATTTGGGAATAGAACTCAGTGAACTGAGAGGATTAAATGACCAATGCTTCTTTTAGATTAGCACTCTCAAATATCAATGGTTTCCGCCAGCCTTAGAGGGGATAATGAGGTAATTTTAATATTGAGCGTTCTATATGGAGTGTTTGAGATGTGGGAAGTCTGTGGATGGCAGCGTCACATGGCCTGCATCAGTGCTAGCCTTCAATGAGGACACAGCTGTCCAAAGCCTGAGACGCTGGCCCAGTGGGGCACACGCGATGATACGAGTCTGTGTGTGTCTTCATCGGGGTCCTCCAGAAGAGACAAAGATGTGAGTGCCAGTACTTTCTTACAGAGGACCAGAGGACACCAGAAATGGATGGGAGACAACAGGGAAAGGAAAGAGTCAATGTAGGGTGGATTTTAAGCTGTGGTAGGTAACTAAAGTATATCCTGAAGGACAACTATGGAAACTGTAGAAGACATACCTCAGTTATCCCACCTGAGGAAAGAGGGAAAGGGATATTGATAAATAGTTCTCTTTAGTTGAGTGTATTTACTCCAACTCCTTTGGTGTGGGCTACTCCCGTGAGAAGGGTGTTAATTCCTGGCACTTCTCACCAGAGGGGCTTCAACACTACTGTGGGTGCAAGCAGACACAGAACACAGAGCTGCAGACCCGCCATCAGAAGCTGCCTGGATCACAGCCTGGGGTGCAGTTTGAGGGGCTTGGGTGGGACTCTGGCAGCTTCTCTGCTGTGTCAGATGGCTTTAGGAGGCAGTGGTCACAGTGTCAAATAGCTCCATAGACTGCCAATTCTCTGTCAGAGGAGCCATAGCAATTTGCCTCCATCAGTTCTCATTACCTCAGGTAGAAAGTCTCACCATAGTTTCTGAGTATATTTAATACCCCTCCACACTTGCTAATATGCTTTTTTACAGAAGAGAAAGCATACCTCAAAATTATTATTTTTTGTAACACCATCTTCTAGTTAAGAATGTCCTAACATTGCTTTGTTTCTACTGGGATTTATCTTTAAAGTTACCTTCTATTTAGGTAAGACCATATTGCTTTCTTATCTATAGTAGCGATGTGGTTTCTTTGTTAAATTAATGTATATTTAAGTAAAAAATGAAACTCAATGTGCAGATAAAATAATGACATTAAAAATATATCAAGCAATGTGCTGCTATATGTTTGACAATTGTCTCTCCAGAAGAAAAAAATAAAATCTGTGATTTGTAGCTTTTGCCTATTTCCATGGTTTAAATACTCTCGCTATGACTCAAGTTGGAAACAGCTACCAACGTGACATCACTGAATGTGGATTTGGGAAGAGTTGTGCACAGTTGGTTCCTGCCAGCTCAAATAAGCCAGCCCCAGGACACCTCTGGGTGCCACCTAAAAATAATTGGCATCATAAAGGTCATGTGCTATTCACAAAACACTCTGTGGGTAAAATGAGGGCCAGAATTTGTGTCCTCTTCCAAATATTCGAAAAATTGGTAGGTAGGTGAGTTATAGGAGTGCCAGCAGACAGAATAGTCACAAATGAAGTTACCCACATAGCTAAACCAATATTCAGGTGAGATCCCTGAGTATACACTTTCAAGTACAGAACTGAGGATTTTAACCAATAAATAGGTAGAAATTAAATGTTACCAATCAGTCTCCTCCACAGTCATGGTGGTTTCTTATTTCGTCCAGAATGGATGGTTTTAAGAAGCACTTCCTTCCCACTGGTTCCCACTAACTGGAATGGCTAGCTCCAGACCCCCTAATCTCTGAATTTTTTAAAACTCATTTCTCAAATTCTGTTTATAAGTAGTATTGTTGATAATATTTTTAAGCCCTTGGCTTGTGTGGGTATATTTCATTCCATTACAGGTCAGATGCTAAGCCTAATTTGGAAATGAAGACCTCAAGTAAAAATCCTGATTTTCTTCGCTTATATATATTGCCTTGAGTGAATTACTCTCCTGCTGAATCTCAGTTTTTTAAATCTGATAAAATGAGGATGGTATAATTGACAACCAAGTCATGGAGTAATTATGAGACTAGAATGAGCTAATGAACATCATTGTACTTGCGCAGTGGTAAAGTGGGGTACACACTTCAACAGTTGTAACTGTGATTGTAATTATTATTATTATTTCTATTTACCCCAACTGAGTTTTGCAATCAGTTTAGTCCTCTGTTCCATAGTTACTTTTTAAATTCCAGATTCGATTCGGATAAGGTTGGCAAAGCAGAGAGAGCTGGATTCTTCTTACTTGCCTCACCTTGACTGGCTCCTGCTTCACACATCTTTCAAGATGTTTGTAGAAAACTAATCAGCATCTACATTTGTTTTCTAATTTTCTTTTGCTCTGGCATACCATGGCCACTTGATTAGCAATCAGCGCTGTGTTGGCAGTCCCACACAAGCCCCATTCCTCCTAATCAGGGCTGTGGGAAGCAAATGCTGGTGTTAAAAGGGAACCCTTTTTTGAGCTCCTGTCCCATGACTCCTAATTGTTGTATTTCTCAAACTCAACCCAGCTGCAAGCTTTATTAGGGAAACATTTATTCAGATAACAGGCCTCGTGTATGAAAGAGGAGTAATTATTTTGCAAATGTGTTTGAATCACTGTATACCATAGTGCGACTCATCTCCCAAATGGAGAAGATGCACATTTGGGCTGAAATGTTGCTTTGTAGATGGACAATACAGCAAGCATATGACTGGGAGCTTCTAGCAAATGATAGCAAAATGGACAAATGAAAGGACACCAGCAAAATAAGGGGTAAAAAAGTAATCAAAACTTTGAAAACTCATCAGGGTGAACAAAACGTAAAACTCATTCATGAACATGCTTGTTCATTCATTCATTCATTCATCCATTTTCTATGAAATATTTTTGAGCTACTATTGTATACTTTGCTCCCTAAGAGCTTAATGGGAGAGAAGCAATCACCTCAAATCTCTTATCCTGTACAATCTAAATAATATTGGTACAAACCTCTATTCCATGCTTTGGGAATGCTCAGTGATATCTGTGAAATTCTGGGCATTTCATGGAGCTCTCTCACCAATGATCACATCTAGCTCCAAGATCATGTTTCTGCTTATTTAGTTGTTTTGCCTTATCATCCTCTTCATAGTCTATAGTCCACACATAGAAGGTAGTCTCTCCTCTTTACTGTCACAAAAGTTTTACAGAAAGCATTGTGTGAGTGACACACTTTAATGAAATTCTAGAAAGTTGTATCTGGAGATTATATCAATTCCCCATGGAATATTAAAGTTGACTATTCTTAAATGTCTTTCAGGCACCAGACACATTTTCTGTGTCTGTGTACATCTAGCTCTCTTTTTCTCACATCTCATCATTTTCTTTCCCACCTCCCTTTCCATCTCTCCTTCCTTTAGTTTTCCACCCAGGGTGCTGGATCCATTACATGATATGAGTCCATTCTCTGTTCCTGCTCCTTCACTGAGTTCCAGTCTCAGCTGCTTATATTCAGACCCAAGGTGCTCTCCAGAATAAACCAGCTTTTTACATTTGAAAGGAACTTCCCTTGATAGTAATTTAAGGAGTTCTTTAAATATTCTGAATTTGTCTTTGTCAAGTGTATGTATTGAGAGTTTCTTCTCTTAGTCTGTGGCTCATCTTTTACTTCCTTATTGGTGTCTTAATAAGCAGGTGTTCTATATTTTATTGAAGAACAGTTACTCATTTTTCCTATTATATTTGTTGCTTTTTTGTGTCTTGTTTAAGAAATATTTGCATGCCTCAAAGTCTTGAACATTGTCTACTGTCTTATAAAAGCTTGGTTTCTTTAGCTTTCATGATTAATTTTTATCTCAAATTAATTTTGTGTGTAATGTGAGGTAGGGATCAAGATTTTTTTCTAATTCCTCCAGAACCGTTTATTGAGAAGACCCTCCTTTTCCCCTACTGAATTACAGTGACCTGTTTGTCATAAATTGAATCACCATGTATATGTGGTCAATTTCTATATTCTGTTCTGTTTCCTTGGCTTTTATATCCATTTTATGCCAAGACAAAAATGGTAATTTTAATCATTTTCTTTTACATAGGCACTTACAATATCCTGTAATGAGTGATTTTATAGTAGAAATACAGGCTATATAACACATGCCACAGGCCTAACCTAGTGAGGTCAGAAATGGTTTTCCCAGTGGGTATTTCATTTAGGTTAAGTACTTCACAGGTTTGCACTCCAGGGCATGTCTGCCCAGCAATTTTCTCAGTTTATGACAAGTGAACTGATTTGATGGATATGGATCATGTTGTATATGCACTGGCCTGGAATAATAATGCCAATAAAACAAGGAAGATCCCCATGTAGAGGTAGAATAACATTATTGGAAAGATGTGAAACTGAAGCTCAAAGAGAATATGTGATTTGCCCAAGGTCCCAGAGCTGGTGAGTTATGATGCCTGGATTGAGACTCAGGTTTTCCAGTAGACCCACCCGCTTCCGATGATATTGCATTGCCTCTGGTGATGGATGCCCAAGCTCACAGAGCCAGCTTGTGATCCCTAGATTTGCCCTCCATGCTGTTTAACTCCAGAATCAGTGCTCTATCCAGTGTCCTTGACTGCCTTCCTGGAAAAGCTAAATTATTTGTATGCCTAAAAAGGATGAGCTAATTGATTATCATTTTAATATAATAACTCTGCTTTAACACTATCAATATGTGTCCAGAAAATCTTATGATGCATGACTAATTGCACTTTTGAATTATATACATTTAATTGCATATTTGATTTGATAATTTAGCATTTAGAATTATTGTCTCTTCCCACTTACTGATCTTCCCTTCTTCCATTCTAATTGTCTTAGCTGCAGACTCCTTTTTTCTGCATAGAAAAGAAATATAGACATGATTTCTTCTTTATATACATACATACATATTATATACTGCTTTAATGTCCTGATTCTGATATGATAGTATAGAGCAGATCAGTTTTCATAATGTACCTTTTGCAGGATAGACCTCCTAAAATATAATTTTGTTAGAATGATTGAAATGTCTGTGAAAAATTTTGTCTTTTAGTGTATAAGACTAAATATCCAATAGTGAAAGTTTATATGACTCAAATGGAAGAAGAATTCGTGATAAAAAATGTGTAATTACTAGCACAAGACTCTGAAAATCCTTTTGGGGTGAAATAGGCAGCTCCTTCCTTCTATTTGAGACTCTGAAGTCTTGGCTGTTATCAGACAATGTATGTTTGATGCAGTATCTGTGTATAAAACTGCTAGCTTCCATCAAGTTGATCAAATATTTATTGAGCACTTATTATGTCCAAGACACTTCGAGAAACAAAGAAATGTAAGTCCATCCTTGCCTGTAAGGATATATCAAATTGAGACACAGTTTACTTTGCTGAAATCAATTACACAGATGTCTCTAAATTCAGTATCTGGATACTTAGTGTAAACAAGACACAATGTGCTAATAACGAAACAAGTTTTCTTTCTCAAGTGATTTGGTTTCCCACATCATCGAGGTAATCTCACATTTTCTTGCCTCCTCTGCAGTTATCAGCTTTAACTGATTGCACCATCTTTTGAGAAAGAGGGTGCAGGCGGTATTGTCGGTCTGCATGTTATTCAGGTCTTGCTTCCACTGCTGTGAAGGCACTTAAATAGCCCTTTATCAACTCAGACCCCTTGAGATTGAGTATTTAATTTCTCTTGATCTCCAGCCTTAGGAAATAACCCAATTCATTACTTAGCCATTATTTGATTCATTACTGTCATTAGAGATCAGGAGAAATGTCTTACCAGGGCTGAGAGTACATGACAGACCTCACCTCTCTTCGTCTAGCACAATGAGCAGGCGGTGGAAGGGCCCCAACTTGAAGTCCCCGACTTGAGGTTTGGTTTTATTACATACTCCAGTCCAGGGCTTCTGCTGGGTGACTCACAGAGGCATGGCCTAACCTGATAGAGGATGCTGCTGGACAGATTCACCAAAACGTCGGGTCTTCGGTGAGCTGTGACAGACTCTGGGAGATAGCTGATCTCATAACAGAACAGAGCATGGACAAAAAGGAGTAGCAAGAGAGAATGCACAAGAGAGCTGCTGTCTGTAGCTTGGGGTGGGTGTGGGGGGCTGTTTTTCAGGGGACTTTTGTCTGGAGATAATTTTTGATTTCCGAGTGGAAGAGGAGTATGCTTCTGGCCTCTGGTAGGCAGAGACCAGGGATGTAGCTAACATCTCACAATGCACAGGTCAGCCCCCTGCCCCTCCTCAAAGAATTGTCTGGCCTGAAGTGTCAATAATGCTTCTGTTGAGAAATCCTGGGCACCTGCCGAGATATGAAGAAATTAATCACTATGTTTTGATTTTGTTATTCATTAGAATATAGATTAAGCAGAGCCTTTGTAGTTCAAAGATATTTCTTAGTTAGAAGTTAACATAGCTAAGGGATAGCAAATATTTTTTCTGATAAGGACAAGACAGCAAATATTTTTGGTTTTGGGGGCCATAAAGTCTCTCTGCCCTGATCATTTAATGGTGCCACTGTGGCCCCTAAATGGCCACAGGCAATATATAAACACACGGGCATGATGATGTTCTAATAAAACTTTATTTACAAAAATAAGCTAGGGGCCACACTTAACCCTGAGGACATAGTTTGCAGACCCTCAGTGTAGATCTCAGCAGCACCTGTAGATCAAGTGCAAAACAGGTTTTAAGGTGATGTTTCCTAATTACTGAGTGAAAGCGGAAAGCCTAACCCTATGGGGTGTGAAGCGAGGCTTTCCATACCATTGGCTGGCAATTTCTATAAGGGGGAAAGAACAATTACAATAACAAACAGCTTCATCAGGCTTCTTACAGCTATGTATGCCTCAAGGGTTTTGTATTGTTTTATTTGTTTTCATTTAGTTTTGCTTTGGGCCAGACCCCTCCTTTTTTGCTGTGGAGATGCCCCAGTGTGATGAAATCCCTCCCCTCTGATTTTAAGTCTTGTTTGCAAGGAGAGGAAGGTTCGCTTTGTTCCTTACACGTTGCTGTATGTTTAAAAGTTATGGAAGTGAGGCATTGTGTTAAGGCAAAAGTATTATTCCCTCAAAAGTATTTCAGAAGATTTAGGCAGATGGAGGGACAGTGCGAAGTGGCCTTGACAAAATAGCTATCTCCAGTCTCTGCCTCAGAGTTGTTTCCCAGGGATAGTCTCTGTTCTTTCGGTGGCCTCAGCTTGGCTGTCACCTTCTCTGTGAAGGTTTCAAGGCCTCTTGAAGGAAATCAGTAGTCTTCTCATTTGGACTTCCTGAGAGCTTTGTGCTTTCAGTTTTTATAGCATGTTTTCTGATAATCTTGTAAACTTCTTTTTTTCACAATCAATTAATCTCCTTGAAAGAAGATTATGTGTCTTTCTGATCTTATACTCTCCCTCCACGTCTATTGCAACATTTAGTACAAAATAGGACAGCCTATTTGTTGAGTATATGAATGAATAAATGGAAGGATGGATGGATGGATGGATGGATGGATGAAGGGATGGATGGACAGATGAGTGGATGGATGAGTGGATGTATGAGTGGATGGAGAGGGGGAGGGAGGGATAGGTAGATGAATAGAATGACAGAAGGAATGATATCAGCAGTTTCTCAAACATAAGTAGCAATATTTTACCAATTGTCAGACACTGACTAAAATTTTCATATGTCCTCATATAAAATTAATCTTAATCGTGGTTCTGTAACAAAATAGAATCTCAAGCCAACATATCTATATTTTGGTAATATGAAATACATCTGCCTACAAATTCACTGAAAGTCAAAATGATTTATATATGCAATCACTGGAATGCTGTTCAAAGTGGTTTTTAAAATACATATTTTTACTGAAGTAAAGTCAGTTTACAATATTGTGTCAATTTCTGGTGTACAGCATAATGCTACAGTCCTACATACATATATTCATTTTTATATCCTTTTTGACCATAAGTGCTTTAAGCCAAATCTACATTTAGACTGCATGTGTATGTATACACACACACACACACACACACACACACATATATTACAAGAAATGCAACTGCAGATTAAACACAATTATTGTTAACAACACTAGGCCAAAGTCTTTATAAGTATGTACATATATTAAAATATATGAGAAAGTTTAAGACTGCCTCTCTTCCTTATTCCTAACTCTGATTACTCTGGATGGTAGCAGGCTGACATCAGCAATACCAGCGCTGCTATTTAACATTGTATTTATCCTGTAGGATCTACGGCTCCTCAAGGAGAGCTGGCGGTTATTCCTACTACCTATTTGGAGGTCACATTCATTAGTCTGCATTTTGCACTTCTCCACTGTCTTCTCCCACCGTCTACATTCACTCTTCCTAACTGACTGCTGCTACTTCTACACAGAAGGGCTATCTGGGGAGTTGCAGAATTGATATTTTTGGAAAAAATGGAAATATTGGATAATGAAATCAGATATTATCCATGCTCATGTCTTGAGTAAAGTAGTTATCTTATGGTGTCTTAGTTTTCCCATTTGTCTCTTATGTGTACATCTGCCTCCATGAATAAGAATGGTACAAAACTAAGTAAATTTTACAAAAAGACACACTCTGAAAGAACTTCTCTCTGTTCAAAAAGGAAACCTATCAAATTAAAATTTTCTTTGGATATAGAACATTAAAACCCATAGCTAGATAGCCTATATGTGTTTTATTCAAATACTGAACTTGCAGGTTGGTGGGTGTGTAGACTTTTGCAATGCACCAAAAATTGTTTTGACACTATTTTCCCAGACTAAGAGTTCATCTTCTTCTATATTTCCAATGAGAATCAATTCCTCAAATGGAATTTTATTACAAACTGCTGAAAATACTATTTAAAATGGAAACCCTGACACGAATGGGTGTCACATGGCAGTAATGAATTCACGATGGGGCTAGTCGGAAGTGTATGACATTTTAAGTGCCTCATCACTCTGAATTCATTTGGCATTTATTGTAATAGAAATGACCATATTGAATTCATTTGGCATTCATATGGACTTCACATGTATTTATGGGAGATATAACATGGTAATTTCACACTTACTATACTAAGCATTATTTAATGGACATTGAAAGACATTGTCATACAATAGTTAATAAAACCAGTACCTCTAAAGTTAATCTTCTGTCAAAACAAAGAAATGAAAAACCATTTTAATTCCCCAAGCATATGAGTAAATTATTTGGGTAAGCCCCCAAATCTGCTTTCTAAATTTTTAAGCCAGAAGGTTGACTCTAGGACCAAGACAATAAAGCAGATGTTCAGTTTCGACTCCTTTATATTCTAAAATTGTCTGCAAATACATTAATCTCAGTCTAAAAATATTAAGGAAGATTTTCTTGGAACATCAACAGTAAATTTAACACATGGCATGCCTTCAGGAGATTTATCTTTTTTCCCCCTTTAGAGTTCAGTGTGCTCCCTTTAACATAGTCCTGAAAAATAAATTTCTTTTTCATCCTTGCAGAAGAACTATTTTTAGACCAAACAAATCATTATTTGGGAACAATCAAAAGATCAGAGTCATGGGGATCATTGCTGGAAAGTGTAGGAAGACTTCACCAACTATGACGGCAGTCTTTTCTTCCTTCTGAGAACAGCATTTTAATGACACAGTATAAGACAAAGTTTGCTCCCAGTCACTTTTGACAGGGCATTTAGGATGCCTGATCCTTCCTTGAGTTTCTTCACTTGTCTTCTTTACTCCACTCAAAAGCAGAATCTTTACTGAAAATTTAACAAAAGACACCGTGTAACTAATCCTCCTGGCTTGAATTACACCAGTGCTCAGCTTTGATTGTAGAATATTGCTTATTTTAATGTTAATTTACTGAAAATATTTCAATGAGGACTCAAAAGAGAAAAAAAGTTACTTATTTTTGTATATATCCTAGCTAGACTTTTAAAGTAATTATTCTCACTTTCATATTACCGTGAGAGGTTTGGCTACTGTGAATATCTTCCAACTCTACTTTGTGACAGAGTTTACAAATTGCCGTCAAATCATCCCAAGTAATCCTCCTCTGTGACTCAGGGCAAGGTTCTGAGAAGAGGAGTTTTGAATTTCCTGATGCTGCCATAACAGAGTATTGCAAATTGGGTTACTCAAAACAATAGAAATGTGCTGTCTCAGAGTTCCAAAGGCTAGAAATTCAAAGTCAAGGTGTCAGCAGGGCCAGGCTCCACCCAAATCCTCTCGGGTAGGATCCTGCCTTGCCTCCTCCAGGCTCTGTTAGCTCCAGGTGTTCCTTGGCTTGTAGTTGAATCACTCCAGTCTCTGCCGCTGTCTTCACATGGTGTTTTCTCTGTGTGTCTATGTCTTCCCAGGGCATTTTCCTCTTCTTATAAGGACATCAGTCAAATTGGATTAGGACCCATACAAATGACCTCATCTTTATTACATTTTCAAAGACCCTATTTCCAAATAAGATCTCATGCGCAGGTACCATGGTTTAGGGCTTCAGCATATTTTTTTTGTAGCACACAGCTCAACCCATAATAGAAGAGCTCCTGTCAACGTGTAATAGAATTAATATCTCAATGTATATATTTATTTTTATAATTGTCTTTTCTATGAAATTATAGACAAAAATCAATTTATTTGCCCGTAAGGATTTCTTTGTTTTCTGCCATTTGTGCTAGCAATAGTCGGAGAAATAAAGCTTTCTTTACAGCAAACTGTTTTGCTCATCCTTCACATGCCTGAGAAAGACCGTTCTGTAGTCATCTCCTTTTTGGTCTAAGTGAGTCTCCTTGGTCTCTGATACAGCGTCATTGTGGTAATTATGAGTTGCTGTGCTTCCCAAACTCAGTTTTGCTTTCCCTCTTTGATAGGAGCCACAACCCTTACAGGAACAGTTGGATACTTCATTTGAAATCAGAATCAGTCTTCACCGTGGTCTACTTGGATGATCACTTAAATTTTTCTTGGTAGCAGGCAACAGCAATCCACTCTATTATTAGGCGTATAAGGAAAATGAAGAAAGAAATGTATTATTGGTGTATGGTATTAGCGTGCTAGGGCTACTCAAACAAGGTACCACAATTGGTGGCTTAAACAACAGAACTTTACCGTCAAACAGTTCTGAAAACGAGAAGTCTAAGAATAGTGTGCAGATAGGGGCGGTTCCCGCTGAGAGCTGTGAGAGAATCTGTTCCATTCCTGTCTTTCAGCTTCTGGTGGTTTGTTGGAAACCTTCAGCATTCCTTGGCTTGTAGACGCATCACCCAATCTCTGCCTTCATCCTCACATGGTGGTCTCCTTGTGTGAGTGTCTGCATCTGTGTCCAAATTTTCCCTTTTTATAAGGACTCCAGTCACATTGGATTAAGGCCCACCCTAGTGACCTCCTTTAACTTGATTACTTCTATAGAGACCCTGTCTCCAAATAAGATCACATTCTGAGGTACTGAGTATTTGGACTCCAACCTGTAACAGTGGGATAGTGGTATGTGTATGAAATCAGAGGAGGCTATGACTCGCAAAGAGAAGGAGACAAAAACATATCTAGATGCTGGAATGTGTGACCCTCCTAGGACTCTCTCAGTGACTTGCTTCGGCTTGGATATTACCCATTGCCATATTTCCGTGGCCTAAATTTCAAATCCCTGAGGATAATTTTATTGATTCAGTTTGGTTCAGGTACCTTTTCTTGGATCAATCACTAGTGACCAGGAGGGGAGGGTATAGGACGAATAGCCATGTTTTGCGGTGTGTGTGTGTGTGTGTGTGTGTGTGTGTGTGTGCGTACATAGGGGTCTGGTCTCAAAGTGAGTGGAATCATTGTGAGACTGTGTACTAACAAGACAGTCTCTCTTGACTGTTGACTGTACTTGCCCCACTGAGTCACCTGTAGGTACCTCTGTGTCTGTAGTGGAAAGAGTGTCTGTGTTCCCAAAGAAGGGCTGGCTTTTCATTGATTCAACACATATTAACTGACCTCCTACGGTGTATCCCACCTTGTTCTGGAAGTGTAGACATGAGCATTGGGTGCTGATATTTGCACTGGTAAGACTGAAGAAGGACAGGTCTCTACAACTTCTCCCCAACCCAACAGAGCTCACCATGAAGGTGTTGGGTACCCGACAGGCAGCACCAGAAGTGACTGCATTCAGACTCTCAAACTAGAGGATGGACAAGCTCCATCTACGGCAGTCAGTCTCATTGTGTCAAGATGCTCAGTTCCTCCATATGCAGCATCTTCAGGGCTCTCAAGTGCTTCCCAAGGCAGTTGCAGGCCTCGTTTGAGTGGAAGGAAGCACAGAGAACTCCAGGGAGGGGATCCATTCCTCTCTGGCCCACGATCTCTCCAATGTCAGTGACTGTGTCCCCATTGGGAAGGCTGGTGAATATTGAAGGACATGAAGAACATAAATCCTCTTGCTAGTACAGCGATCATATGCCCATAGGGCCTGAGGGGCTCAGTATGTCCTCCTAAGTGTTCCATTTCCTTCCTGGGAGCCACAGAGGTGCCACAAAGAGATGAGGCCAATAAACCACTGCATCTGTTTGTTTGTCATTTTTCTTTAGTGCGAGTTTTACAAGACTCCTTCCCAACAGGGTCACAATCTCAACACATGTCACTTTGCTGTGTGCTTCACCAGAACACTGCATTGTGCTGGGGCTGAATTAAATATGCAATTACAGCATATTTTCTTGAAAGGAGTTTTGCCAATGATAAATGCATAGACATTTTTTCACACTCAGACAACCTGATTCCATGCTCATCAAGTTTCTCAGGATTCTCTCTGAGGAATCTCTCTTGTGAACAGAGAATTCTGGATTCTAGTTGTGGATATGTGGGCCTGGGTTCTTCTACCAATTTTGGACCATGTGAGCTTGGGAAGCTTTCTTAATCCTACTAGCCTACTGAGTTTTCTCATGTGTAAAAGGATGATTTTAAATTACTTCCTTAATGGTACTGTTGTGTTAAATGAGACAACACTTGGAAAGTAATTAGCACCATCCCTTGCAAATAGTAAGCTCTCAATGAGTCCTGGCTAGTGTTTGTGCAGGTAATTTGTCCTCTTTACTGTAATGATGGCTCTAATGTGAATTCAGATCCCAAGTGTGTGGGAAAAGGTGCTTTTAGTTCACAAAGCAGGGAATGAACAGGATTTTTCTACAGACCCTTGAGTATAATAATAGTAGCTAATGTCTATTAATTATTTATGATGTGCTAGACAGTGTATTAAGTTTTTCTGTGGATCAGATTATTTAGTTCTCATACCAACCATATGGATTTTGTGTTATTTATCTATCTTACATACTGGAAATCTTAGAGGGCAAAATATAGTCCATTGGTGCCTCCAGAACCCCTGTCCACCAGTTTCCATTCTCCCTGTGCCACAAGATGCTGACCTGCATGGACCATATCCACCTGGCTGTCTTGCCCTCTAGTTTTTGGTTAGGTTCTCTGGCTATATCAGTGAGGGTCCTGACAGATAACAGATGATGTGCTTAAACTAGTTTATTTGAAGAGAATGTAATAAAGTGACTGTTGACAAGGATGGTGAGCAATGTGTGGGCAAATTGCAAGGGATTGTTCAGCTTCCTGGGCCTTAGCAATGGTGGGCACCGTTATCACCACAAAGCTTACGGGGTAAAGGGTGAGAGTCGTGACCAGAATTAGAGTCAGAGAGAGACGTGTGAGAAAGGCTGCTTGTGACAGGACTGTGGTCCTCAGGTGAGGAATGCAGCCAGTCTTCATGACTTTTAGGAAGGAAACCGCCTCTTCTGTCTGATGTCTTGCTGGTGCTCCTCATTTGCTGAACCCAGCTGGAAGCCAGAGGAGATAGCTTCCAGGTGATCTACTACTGAAGGACAGAGCAGAGTAGAGAAGGGAGAGTGAATTCAGAGGGCCAAGGGCATGGACGCAGCCCATCTGCCTATGAACACAAGGCCAGCAGATATTTGCTTTATATAAGCAATGGGGAATTATTCCTTTGCTCTACTCTTCTAAACTGCTGATTTTCTCCTCTTTTTCTCTCTTCTCTTTTTCTTTCTTCTTTTTCCTCATTGACTGTGATTTCTAAATATTATAGTGGGAAACTTGAAATGATTTGGCATCTTAGGGTAATCCAGCCACTCTCAGATTTGAGGATATTTCATTATGAAAAGGTCAAGATAAAGAAAATACATTACTAAAAATCCATTTATCCTTTATTTTCTCATCGTATAAGGAAAGGTTACTGCCAAATATGGCAGTAAAGGTTTTATTGCTGCAATTTTGATAACAAAAACAAGCATCTCTCTTAGTGAATTTTGGTTTATTAGATCAGCAGTTGCCACAATGGGGTTCCAGGGTCTTAGGAGACCATGATGGCAGCAACAGGGGTCTGCAGGCTATTTCAAGTATTTCAGAAAATCTAATGTAATCATAGTTCTACAAGTGATAAAGCTTCACAGACTAACAAAAACATCAAGATTCTTTGCTTTTACTGAAATGATATTAGCTCTGTCTGGTGACCCTGGTAATTTCATGCTGATCAGAAGCTCTGATTGGCAGTTATGTGTGTCTTTGATTAATAAAACATGGGAGAGCAAATGAATTACTACTCAATCTGTGCAGTTTGCTAGATAAAGTCTTTGAAAACCCAGAGTCAGTTGGGGGAAAATAATTAACTGAATGCTCAGTAGTGAAATAATAAATGCAGTACTGACTTGATGTTCCTCATATGTGTAGGGAGGCCAAGGCAGGCTCCTAGATGGGCCAGAATCTGATGAAAGTTTTAAGTCAATTATTCGTTTTCAATAATAATAATAATAATAATAATAACATCAGTAATAATAGTGATGATGGCTAACAGTTCTTATTTTTACTGAAGTAGAGTTGATTTACAATGTTGTGTTAGTTGCTGGTGTGATTTGATTATATATATTGTATATATATTATTTTCCATTATAGGTTATTACAAGATATAGGAAATAGTTCCCTGTGCTATACAGTCGGACCTTGTTGTTGTTTATTTATTTTATATACAATAGTTTGTATCTGCTAATCCCAAACTCCTCTAATTTATCCCTCCCCCTGCCTTTCCCCTTTGGTAACCGTAAGTCTGTTTCTGTTTTGTAAATAAGTTCATTTGTATCATTTTTTTAGATACCACATATAAGCGATATGTGATACTTGTCTTTTTCTTTCTGACTTAGTTCACTTAGTATGATAATCTCTACATCCATCCATGTTGCTGCAAATGGCATTATTTTATTCTTTTTATGGCTGAGTAGTATTCCATTATATATATATATCACATATTCTTTATCCATTCATCTGTTAACGGACATTTAAGTTGCTTCTATATCTTGGCTGTTGTAAATAGTGCTTCTATGAACATCAGGGTGCATGTATCTTTTTGAATTAGAGTTTCCTCTGGATATATACCCAGGAGTGGGATTGCTGAATCATAGGTTAAGTCTATTTTCATTTTTTTAAAGGAATTTTCACACTGTTTTCCATAATGGCTGCTCCAAACTACATTCCCACCAACGGTGTGGGAGGGTTCCTTTTTCCCCGTACCTGCTCCAGCATTTATTGTTTGAGGACTTTTTAATGATGGCCATTCTGACCTTTGTGAGCTAATAATGCATTGTAGTTTTGATTTGCTTTTCTGATGGTGATGTTGAGCATCTTTTCATGCACTTATTGGCCATCTGTATGTCTTCTTTGGAGAAATGTCTATTTAGGTCTTCTGCCTATCTTTTGGTGAGGTGTTTTTTATTGTTGTTATTGAGTTGTATGAGCTGTTCGTATATTCTTAAAGTTAAGCCCTTGTCAGTTGCATCATTTGCAAATATTTTCTCCCAATCCATGGTTTCCTTTACTGTGCAAAAGTTTTTAAGTTTGATTAGGTCCCATTTGTTTATTTTTGCCTATATTTCTATTGACCTGGGCAAACATTGCTACAATTTATGTCAGAGAATGTTTTGCCTATGTTCTCTTCTAGGAGATTTATGGTGTCCTGTCTTATGTTTAAGTCTTTAAGCCATTTGGAGTTTATTTCCGTGTGTAGTGTGAGGGAGAGTTCTAACTTCATTGATTTACATGCAGCTGTCCAGCTTTCCCAACAGATGGCTAACAGTTCTTAAGTGGCCAGGCACGGTGCTGAAATGCTCAATGTGTAATATTGAATTCTCCCAATAGTCTAAAAAGAAGACATTCTAATTATCTCTTGTCTTAAGTTGGGTTTCCTCAGAAGCAGACTCACAGACAAGGATTTGTATGCAGGTAGTTCATTTGGGAGGTGAAGCTGAGAAGCAATGGTAGGGAATGAGGTGAGCTGGGAAGGGAGGGAAAGCAGTAGAAGACACGTTAAGGAACAGGTTGCTGCTGTGAGCAATGGGGGATCAATCCTCCTCAGTGAATCTGGGAGATAAATAGGACACCACTGAGTTTCACCATGTGATCAGTGAGGAAGATGGGGTATTGATCCATCAGATTCTGTTTGTAATTGGTTGAAGCTACTTCCATGGGTATTGACTCCCAAGCACTTCTGGTTTGTCATGCATTGGGGCCAAGCATGTTTCTATAGCTGGAGAAAGCCACAGAGGCTTGCAGAAAGAAAACTTTGGTGATGCAAGAGAATATGAACAGGTACCAACAGCATCTGCTGCGTTCCTGTCCTGCAGACGAGGAACTAAGACTTCATGAGTTGAAATAGCTTGTCCAAAGTCACAGAGCACTAGTGATGAAGTGCCCTTCCATAGAATCTTATTATTACCTATGACTAAAGCCTACCAATATATAATAGCCTACTAAGCGAGTTCTTACTCTTAGAGTTTATATTTTTCCAGTAGCTTTATTGATATATGATTCACATAGCATACAATTCATTCATTTAAAGTCTATAATTCCAAGGTTTTTAATATATTTACAGAGTTATCTGTCACCACAATTGATTTTAGAACACTTTAATCACCCCATAGAAACCCTATGTCCACTGGTAGTCATGCCACATTTTTTGTATCTTACCCTCAGCAACTGGGAACTGGTAGCCTACTTTCTATCTCAGTGGATCTGTCTTTTCCGGACATTTCAAATAAATGGGATCCTTCATTATGTGATCATTTTGTCTGCCTTCTTTCACTTAGCATAACGTTTAAAGGTTCGTCCCTATTGTAAAGTTTATCAGTACTTCATTCCTTTTTATTGCCACATAATATTCTATTACTTGGATATATCCAATTTTGTTAATCCATTCATCAGTTGATGGGCATTTGAGTTGTTTCCGCTTTTGGCTATTATGAATAATGTTGCTATGAAGGTTTGTTTATAAGATTTTTTATAGACATATGTTTTCATTTCTTCTGGGTATCTACCTAGAAGTGAAATTGCTAGGTTATATGGTAACTC
Source organism: Vicugna pacos (assembly GCF_048564905.1). NCBI lineage: Eukaryota > Metazoa > Chordata > Mammalia > Artiodactyla > Camelidae > Vicugna > Vicugna pacos. The sequence continues at coordinate 52,295,607 of NC_132995.1, forward strand.
TATTTTTAACCTTTTGCAGACCTGCCAGGCTCTTCTCCTAGGTTGTCTTGGGGTTTATTGATGACTTTAATCTGCTGTTCAAATGAGCCAGCTGCCTGCCTCACGTTGTTTGGCAAAGGAGAACAATCACCACCATGCAACTGCATGCATAGTTTTCCAGAATTCCTAACATATTCTAAAAGGATGGTATCAGTGCATTATCCAAGTTGACTTCAGCTGATCCTGGATCTCAATGCCTGCACTTCTTGCTTTTTACTTATAAATGATTAATACAATGGCTTCGTCATTATCCACTTAGTTTATGATTATGGGTTGTCTGGTTAACCCTACTGGGTATAGTGATGCATGTTCTCACCAAGAGTATTTTTGGCCTTCTGTTTCTAAATAGCTAGAACTTCAAGCATATACAAGTGGCAGTTCATTAAACATGCATTCGTTTTGTTTTTATTCAGCACCTGCTGTGAGTCAGGCACTGTGCTTGGTGCTGGGAATACAGTGAGGGGACAAAAACAGAAAAAATTCATTTAGAGAAGAATAAGCTTTGAGAGGAACTGCACTAGAAGATGCACTGCTGAATGATTGTTGAGGTCCTTATCTCAGCAAACAGCTACTGCATCCCTGTAATTCACCCCGAATCTTTGGGAATCTTTGCTCAAAAATGCTACATAGTCAGTTAATGATGTTGTATGGCTAATTATAAGTCACTCAAGAAACAAATGGAAAACCTCCTCTCCAAAAGGGGCTTGCAGTTTAACAGAGAGAATGCTTTGCTGAGTGGCTTCCACCTAGAATAATCAAAGTAAATAAAATCTGTTAATGCCTACAAAGGCAGCAATGATTGAGAGGGTTCTGTCTTTTTCTCACTGTATTCTCAGTATGATTTAATTTGGAGAAAAGTATGGTGGTTTTAATGGTTATAAGAATACTAAATCAAGGTTCTACATGAACACTCTTTGCCTTCACTGTCATTGTCATGAATTTAATATTAACTCTGCCTACTGGACACCACCTCTTGGATGTCCCACTAGCATGTCATACTCTAGAAGTACAAAATTAAACTCACAGTCTACCTACAGCTCCACCCTCAACCCAGCCCCAAACATACTTTTTCTCCTGTGTATGCTTCCTATTTTAGCATATTAGGGCTGTCACTCACCATGCTGTTGCTCAAACCACGAATTTTGTTATGACTCCAGTTCCTTCTGCTAGCTTCCTTCATCTGATTACCAGTCATCAAGTCTTAATTTAGCCTTCTATGAGTCTCTCACATGGATTTGCTTCTCTCCTTTCCTGTTTCCACCCTATGTCAAGACCACCATCATCTCTCACCTTCTAACTCTTCTCCCTAACTGTAGAGTCTACTCTACAGTCTTTGCTCCAAAGAGCAATCAGTGGGTCATACTAAAGCTCAGAAGTATCATGCCACTTCCTTTTAGAACTTCTCTGTGGATAGCCATTGCCCCCAGGTTCAAGTCCATGTTCTTTAACCTGGGGGGAGCACAAATTTTGTGACCCGGCACCTGACGACCCCTCCAGTTTTATTTTCACCAGTCGCCTTGCTGGATGCTCTAAGTTGAGCAGAGCCAAACCCAATCTCTTACCGTCCCTTAATGTGCTAGGTTCTTTTGCATCAGAGAGTTTGCATATGCTGAACTTTTGATAGTACTTCTTTCAATAGCATTTGGCTCAATGGCTTTCCATTCTCCCTTTATATGAGTTATGGTGTAGATTCATATGTCATCACAAAGATCCCAAGTGGCAGTGGCTTCAGTAAGATGAATGTGTGTTTCTATCTTAAGTGATAACCCAGACATAATCAGTCCTGGACCAATGTGGTAGCCCCACTCTGTCACTTAGAGAGCTGGTGGAAACATGGATGGAGAAAAGAGAATTTGTCTGAGGGATATGTGCAAGTCTGATTTTTTAAGACGTCTTCCCTCATGTGGCATCTGTGGAATGTTGCTTCTGTCCTCATGGCTCACCACCACCCCTTATCCAAGTTAGTGGGAAGGGGGGACAGGAAGGACATATCCCCATAAAATATGCAATTGAGAAGTTGTATCTACTACTTTTACTCATATCTCATTGGCCGGTAATTGGCCACAGATCATATCTAGCTGCAAAGATCAGGAAATAGTGATCTTTCTTTGGGGGACCAATAGTTTCAGGTGTTTTCTTTTATGCAAAACTAATCTGGTGAAATATGTATATTTTTCTTTCAGCCATGTGCAATCTTGGCAGAGTTATGGGCACAAGAGTCATACCCTTTTTTGCCAAATGAACACATTTACAAACCAGTGGTATCAGATGTTGGAACTTCAAGATAGATATAAGCCACCAGGAAGGTGGCAGTAGCCCCTACTTTACAAATGATAAAATTGAGCTCAGAGATGTTAAGTACTTGCCTTAGAACACACACAATTTGTCCATGCCATCTGCTATTTTCTGAATCCATAGCCCGTGTTGAACAAATATGCAGGGCAGTGTATCACTATATCATAGGGGTTAAGAACATCAGCTTTGGGCTCAGAAAGTTCTGGATGCATCACTTGCTGATAGTGATATTTATAAAGTTCCTTAATTTTTCTGAGCTTCGTTTTCCTCACAAGGATGTAATGGACATGAAGTGGGATAATGCCAAGGAGAATGCCTAGCCAATGATAAGCACTTAAAGGATGGCTAGTATTAGTTACTACAATTGACATTTCTTAAAATTTTGTCACTATTGTTATCAGTTATTGCCACTGCTGGAGATACAGCAGCCAGGGAATGGGTTCTCATACCTTTGTGTATGTCCATTTCTTCATGAGGCAGATGAAAGAAACCCTGTAACAGAATCCTCTTCACTTTTCCTTGATCTCCCTGCCCCAAGGTGTCCACATTTGTCTAAGGGATGGCAAAGGTGGACTGAGAGACCACCACTCTGTTTCACTCTCAGTAAATTCGCAGATCAGTAACTAAGCACTCTGGCTCAGGAAGGAGACATACTTAAGCTAGAATCCCAGTTTAGATGCTATCTGGCCTTGACTTCTCTTAGCATCCCTTTCTGCTTCTAAAAGTGAGAATAATATGAATATACACCTCATAATGAAGGTGGGAGGAATCACTGAGATCGTTCACATAAAAGTGCTCAAGACAGTGTCTAGCATGTTGTCCATGCTCAATAAATATGCGTAGACTTCAGTTTTCTCTTTTAAGCACAGATTTCAGCAGAGGCAGTAGGGTTAGAAAGGAGGGGATGCAGAGAAGAGAAACTGAGAAGGTAGAATTGAAAGACCTGGTGGTGGTCCAGTGTCAGGGGAATGGCAGAGAGAGAAATCCAGCAAATTTATCATAAGAAAACTGGTTATATGATAGAACAGTTCACCAAGAAGAGAAATGCAAAGAAGGAACAGGTATGGGAGGAAAACTGAGTGCGTACTACACATGTTGGGTTTTAAATGGTCCAAGGATTCACGCGTGGAGGGATGACGCCAGCACTGCGTAGTTGGGTCCCCAGCTTTGCAGAGGAGGCTAAGCCCAAGATGCCCAGTTAGGAGTCATTCAACTCAAAAATCACCAGGCACAAGTCACAGGCTCAGTTGTCTTCAGGGACCGACAGTGGTCAGGTGAAAGGTAGGAAGGAGTGATGGTTAACACAGGCAGGGCATGCCCTGTCGAAGGCCTTTGGATGCTTTTATCTGGGTGAAATGAGCACATTTTAGGAGTATTCCACCTGAGGGCTGAATGTGACTTTTCATCCAGGCAGATATTGAGGTGCTTGAAATTAATGAAATCTACCCCAGGAATTGCCTAGTGCGAAAAGAGAAGATTAAAGATCAAATTGAAATGGGTGTAGACTTCCAGGGTGTCACTGAAATCTACATTGTATGGTATTTTGGCATGGAACAAGGCTGTCCCAGCAGTGTTCATGGTCTGACAGCTGTAACCAATACCTAACATTTCCTTTTCGGATATAAATAATTATCTTTCACAGCAATGGCATATATAAAACAAGAAAACTTCCCCTGTTATTTGGAAAGCCTCTACTTCACAATTCGTGTTTATCTTCCTACATCTTTCCTACATTTCAAACTCAAGTTTTGTTTAAAAAGAAGACTGAGACAAGAAAGCATTGGTGATGGAAATATAATTACAGGACATTTATTTCACTCAATTCTTAAGGACATTTCGGGGAGAAAAGTGGATGTTTTGCCCCCTGCAGCAACTTCCTATTGCTGCTGTAACAAAAAAACACAAACTGAGTCACTTAAAATAACCCAAATTTATTCTTTCACAGTTCTAGAGGTCAGAAGTCCAACATGATCTCACTAGACTAAAATCAAGGTGTCGGCAGGGCTGCGTGTCTTTCCAGAGGCTCCAGCAGAGAATCTGTTTTCTTCCCTTTTCTAGCTTTTAGAGGCTCATGGCCCCTCCCTCCATCTTCAAAGCCAGCACATTGCATCTCTCTGACCACTTTTCTGTAGTCACTTCTCCTTTGATGTTTTCTTCTGCCTTCCTCTCCACTTTTAAGGGCCCTTGTGATTACATTGGGCCCACCTGGACGCCCTGGACGATCCAGAGCCTTCACCCTATTTTAAGGTCAGCTAATTGACAACCTTAATTCCACCTGCAAAATCCCGTGGCTCTGCAAGTCTGCACATTCCTTCCTATTGCTGAGCCATATGTGGATGTACCAGTTTGTTTAACAAAGGATGCCTGAGTCGTTTCCAGATTTTAGCAATTATGAATAGGGCAGCTATGAACATTTATGTACAGGTTTTTGTTTGAATAGGATTTTTCATTCTCTGAGACAGATGCCCAAAATTGCAATAGCTTGGTAATGCAGTAATAGCATGTTTTGTTTTATAAAAACTGCCAAACTGTGTTTTAGAGCAACTGTACCATTTTACGTTCTATTAAAGAATTCTGAGCAGTGAAGCGATGTGATCCTATGTATGATTTAAAATCATTATCTGGTGGGTGGGTCCAGTGTGCCTACAGGGAAGGCAAAGGTGGAGGCAAGGAAATCAGCCGTGGTCCAGGCGAGACCCGAGGGTGTCAGCACGGGGTGGGCGGGGTTCAGGTGGTGAGAAGCAATTGAATACGAGGCATGCGTCTAAGCTAGTTGACAGTCGCTGTAGAACTGCTCATGTAAGTGAGAGAAAGAGAGGATTGAAGGAGGACTCTCATGCTTTGGACTTCAGCAGGTTGGTGAACAGTTTCCCTATTTGCCTTGAAAATGAGAGGACTTGGGCAGAATTGAGCATGAGGAGGAGGTGAGGTCCATGTGAAATGTGATGTGCCTGGCAGGTTTCCAAGTGGACACTTGTTGAGTAGTGGTTAGAAATGGGAGTCTTGGCCTGGGGAAGGGTGGGGAGGCTGGAGCTACAGAGGAAAAGAATGGTGTATCAGAACATGCCCAACACAGAGCATGGCCTAATCACAGCCAAGAACAGGCCCTCAGTCTGATCTCTAAGAAGAATTTTTTTCACCTTCTGAGCGTCACAAGGAGAATAGCACCCTAGGTTTTATTTTCAATAGCAAGTACCTTAACTACAGGAACGTGCAAATCAGAAACAAAGAGTGATGGACACCAGTGTTTTTCCTTTATTTCTGATCTCTCCCAGGGAACTTCTTTGTGTACCCACATCCTAAAGAGGGTTTTGTCTTTTGTTCGTTTGTAGCAAGGTTGCCATGTGTTTTAGCTTTTTTTAAAATAGCAATTGTTAACGCAAACAAGCCCATTGTGATTTGGAACTGTAGGGAGAATGCTGTACAAATCATTTTTAGTATGAGTGTTTCTATTTTATGTTGTGATTTTGAGGGGTGAAAAGGATAATACGAAATACAGATAATTGCTTTGTTGCCGGAGCGTTGGACTCGTAGTTTCTGAGGCTGTCTTGGCGCTGACCCTGGTGAGTTGCAGCTGAGAGGGCAGAGCAAATGTTCCACTTCTATTGATCACTAGGAATGCGATATGTGATTGTACCTCCACTTCCCCACGAAACCCAGATCACTTCCCACCTTCCCAGGAAGGAATCTGAGGCCCAGAGATGGACATGACTTCCCACAGTCACTCTGAGGGGACAGCAGAGCTAAGACTAAAAGCCAGGCCTCCCGATGACGGCCACCATTCTCTTTCCCCCACACCCGTCTCAGAGCGACCCCTGGAAAACAAAAAGTTGCTAACCCACAGCTCTTAGGATATTGCAGTCTCTTTATTTCTTTAGATTTCTTTCCACTGGCTAAGTCCCCTAGATATATAACATAGGAAATTCAGGCCCTAAGTGATAAAGAGTTGAAATGAGCTCCTACAGTTCTACAAACTGATGGATTCCTGTCTCCAATGAGGATTCAATCTTTCGTCCATGAGAATTGCCTGAGGGATTGGGGAAAAAAAAACAAACTATTGGTACCTGATCTTCATCCTGGACCAATTAAATCAGAACTTTGGGAATCACCCCTTTCTTGGGCATAAATTCATGGAAAGTAATAGCAACGCTGTGGTAGGCCAAAAAGTGTTCCACCGAAAGACATCCCTGTCAAATCCCAGGAACCAGTGAATATTAGCTATTTCGAAGAGGTGTCTTTGCAGAGGTGATTATGCTAACAAAGCTCCTGAGATAATCCTGGATGGTCCAGGTGGACCCTAGATCCAATTACACGTGTCCTTTCAAGAGACACAAAGGAAAACAGAGACACGGGAGGGGGTGATGTGACCGGGAGGGCAGAGATGGGAGTGAAGTAGCAACAACCAAGGACCACCTGGGGCCATCAGGAGCTGGAAGAGACAGGAAGGATCCTCCCCAGAGCCCCTAGAAAGAACTAACACTGACCACACCTAGATTGTGGACGTCTGGTTCCAGAACTGTGAGAGAATACATTTCTGTTGTGGTTTTTTGTTTGTTTGGTTTTGGTTTTTGCCACAAAGTTTTTGGTAATTTATTATAGCAGCCAAGGAATCTAACACAGAGGCCTATGTTTAGTTTGCAAAAATGAAGAAGGAAGATAGGAGAGATGGATAAATGAAATGGGGTGGGCCCAGGAGATTTCTGAGAGGGAAGGACAGGAGTGGTGTTCTGGAAAACCTGGAACTAGAAGCTGATGAGCAATTAGGTAAAACTCAAAACATGTGGCCGATGTGGCAACGTACTGAAGACCAAACAGACTCGGAACTGCCCTTCTGTCTAAGCTTCATTTCTGAAAATGGATTGTTCCATTAAGTCTTTTAAAAGAAGTTCAAGGTGTTAGTATGTGTGACAGTGCCAAGCTTGGTTTCCTGTGAAATAGAAACAAACTTATTTTAAATAATTGATGTACTAATGGTGATTATTGACCTGGGATCCAGAACAAGTATCTTTAAACAGTCAAATCAGGGAAATGATGTATACACAAAATAATAATTCAGGAAAGCACTAAATTATTTTTGGGATAAGACATAAAACTTCCTTCATCTCTGTCCCTATAGGATAACATACATGATGAAGCAGTTATGTTAGAGAAAGAACTGGAAAGAAAGTACAAAACTGGCAAAAGGGAAAAAAAAGTATGGAAGGAAGCTACTTAGCTTTATGTGAAGGACAGCAACCTCTCAAAATTCCAGTGTTAGCTCAAGTATTACAACCTCTGGGAGGCCTGCCTGTGGGTCCAGCTAAACATGTGGCCCCTAGTCCTGCTGGCCTGTTACCCACATCTCTAGCATCATATGACTCCCATGGGGTTGGGTCGTTTCTTGCCTTTTCCCTGTAGGACTGGAGAGCCCAGCCCTGCACCGGACAAGCCTCTCAGAATCCATCAGCTTGTCTCCTGCTCCTGTCAGCAGCTTAGTGAAAGTGGCTCTCACTTTTTGTTTATTACTGAAACAGTCTCCAGTGCTCTCCACCCATATCCTCTCCACCCCTTTCTTTTGGAGCAGCCAGCGTGGGGGTTAAAAATGCCATTCTGAGCGTGTCATTCCAACCCCTCCAACCCATGACCCCTTCTTCTTGCAGTGGGTCGGCTGCTCCACTTGGCCACAAAGATCCAGTCCCTACCAGGGCCTCCCTCCTGCCGCAGACCTCTGCTGGGAGCTCTGGGGCGCCCCCTACTCTCCTCCTTATGCCTCCATCCCCTCTGTCCGTCAGCTGGGGAACCTCTCTGTCTCAGCCTCCTGCACCCCCTGCCCCGCCTGTGTTTTCACCCCTCCTATCTCAGGAACTTGCCCCCAGTCACATGTTAGGTGAGTCTATTCCCCTTTGTTCTCAAAGTCTATCTTCCCTTGTGTCTCTAATTATAACTGTAATTATATAATAAATTCTTTGACAGTTGATTTAAACCCCAGCTTTCTCACTGGAATGTAAGCTCCATGGGGACAGAACCTATAACTGATTTGTACTTGCCCACTGAGTCCTGGACACCTAGAACGATCCCTGGGGCAGGGTGAAAGCTAGCCGAATGCTCCGCATGTGCTAGTGAAATGCCCGAAACACTCATTCCCCATTGAGGTGAGGAGCGCAGGAGCAGCCTTTCCCTGCTTCGTTTCCAAAGCCCTTACGGTCTCGCTCCTATAGGAGCCGTAGCGAGCCCACAGGAAAGCCACGTGGAGGAACAGAGACACCCAGCTTGTTCTCACAGTTGGACACAGCAACGTGACATCCTTTGTGGGAGTCCCACGCTCCCCTGTTCACACAGGGAACAACCAGCGCCCGGCGGAGCTGCAGGCTTTTGAGACCTCCTGAGTCACTTTGTGTGCACAGCGCTCTGCCTCTCAATTGGTACAGTGTAATCCTCAGAACGCTGGAAAGGAAAGGACTGCCAGAGAGCAAAAGGAATGGAGATGGCTGAGATCTAACAAATCCAGAGTGGGCCCGCTCTGTACTTATAAAACAATCTGGATTGTAGTGCACCAGGAAAAAAGAGGCATAGACTAATGTAATTTTCTTGAAGTCCCCTACAAAGGATTTCATCCTGTAATACAGCTAAATTTATGAAATGACTTTATCTTGCAAGATCCCAAAGGGCTTACTAAGCTGAAAAGGAAAATATCAAATATACGGCAATCTCAAAACACAACCAATGTACTATTGTGATAAGGATTGGGGGCTTCCTGACAGCAGGTAGCCGTCTTAAGCAGATAGTGCCTTATCCCATTAAACCTTCGGGGAGAAGTAAAGAGAGAGGGAGAGAAGATAATTGCCCGCATGGGGTAAAAGTCACACGGGTTTTCTGTAATAATAAAGGGTATGGCTTTTTTCTATTCTCCATGTGAATTTAAGTGCCTTCTGTCAACATCACTCTCCCTGCTTGGAATAGGGGGTGAATATCAACTTACGACATTTTTTCACAAGGAGAGAAAACATATCTAAAAATTCCAGGGGTGAATGGAGGTCAGAGGCAGACAGCATAATATAAAAGCCGTGCATTTAAAGATGAAAAACATAACAATCTACAGTTTACTGAACAGTTAAAATATCATTTCCCTCCCAACATTTACCTAATCCATTCCTGCCAGGTTGCTTGTACTAGATTTTTCTTTGTTATTGTCCTGGTTCAGATATGGTGGCACCAACTTTCAGTGCATTGAAGGAGAAGGTTTTTTGGGGGTTGGGTGGGTAGAGAGAGGGGAGAGGTGAGTACCTGGCAGGGTGGGAAAGCCCTTCTTGGTCATCTTCCAAGAATGTCACCTCTCCAGAAGCTAAGGAAGGAAAGTGGAATTGGCAGGCAATGTAACTTCAGTTACAAGATGTGTTGTAAGAAGGGAGTCTAGCAATTAAAAGTAAAGAAGATGTAACTCCCTTCTCTTCAAGAATGTTACCTGATCCACCTCTAACCCAGAGTGAGGCTTCCTCCTGTCTTCTCCTTGGCAATTCTCCCAGCCGACTTCTACTCCCAGCCAGACCACCCCTTCTGTTTTCACTCCTCTCCTTCTTCCCTCCCCACCTTCTCTCTAAAAGGTCTAGAAACCGGGTTAGCAAAATGCTCTTCTCAGCTGAAGGAGAGAGAAGAGCCATGCTGAAAAAGATAAAGGTATACAGCACATTTCTTCAGTCGTACATGAATATACATATATTCATTTTCGTATTATTTTTCACCGTGAGCTACTACAAGACATTGAATATACTATGTTAAAAAAAAAAAGAAAAAGAAAAAGATAAGGATATTAAGCTTTTAGTTTGACTATTATTATTCATTAAGTTTTCTTTGGAGTAGTATTTTAAAGAGAAAGCTGCATGGCACCTTAATGGAGCCAAGTGTATAGGTAAAGCCTGAAGTTTGCAGGGCACATAAAAGCCCATCAACCAATCAGGCCACAAATTGACAGAGCATCCCGGCCCTCCCTGAGGTACCTTGTGGGTCAGGCTCAGGAGCTGTCCAGCACTGTGTAAGGTGCTTTACGGGAAATATGTACTAGTCTATTTTATTCATGAGAAAATTGAGGCTTGGATAGTAGGTAACTTGCTCAAAGTCACACCACTCATCAAAATGAGCTCAAACGTCCCAATCTAGATTGGTCTGATTCAAGAGCCTCTGTTCTAGAAGTCTGCCTTCCAAAACATACGAAGTTTTATTTTTTACTTTTTATTTTGAAATGAATTCAGACCAACAGGAAAGCTACAAAAAGAATACAGATAATCTCATTATACTTATCTTTCACTCAGATTTCCCAATCGTTAACAATTTATCACATCTACTTAATTATTCCTTCCTCCCCTCAACCATTAGAGATTAAATTGTAGACCTGGTGCTCACTTACCTTTAATCTGCAGAATGGTATTTCCTAAAAACAAGGTTTTCTTTTTGTTTTCTGTTATAGAACCATGGGCTAATTATCAAATCAGGAAATTAACACTGTTGAAAGAATAGTATCTAATCTACAAACCTGATTCAAATTTAGCCAATTGTGGTACTAACGTTCTTTATAGCGCAAGGAAAAACGTATTCTGGTCCAGGATCCAACTCAGGATCTGACACTGTTTAGACCTCATCTCTTTACCCTCTTTTAATTTTGAAAACCTCTTCAACCTTGTTCTGTCTTTCATGACCTTGATGTATTTTTAAATTGCAGACCACTTACTTTGTAGACTGTCTCACAATCTGGATTTGTGTGATGTTTCCTGTGATTAGATCCAGGTTATGCATTTATGGCAAGAACACCACAAAAGCATCACAGAATCCTAGGGCATCATGTCAGGATGCACATAGTATCTACCTGGGTCATTACTGTGACATTAACTTTGATCTCTTGATTAGGGTGTTATCTGCTGAGTTTCTTCTTTGTAAACTTAATATTTTTCCCTTTACTTAATCTTGTGAGGAGGTATTTCCAGACTCACAAGTATCTTCTTTCCATACCTTCATCCACTAATTCCAGTCTTCACTGATGATCGTTGCCCAAAACTGTTATTATGGCCATGGTTGCCAAATGGCGATTTTCTAATTACACGATTCCTTCTACCTTTATTAGCTGGCATTCTGTTTTAAGGAAGAGTTTTCCCTTCTTCCCCATTTGTCATCTTACTTTCATTTTTAAAAGTCACATTACTGTGGGCTCATGGATTCTTGTTTTATTCTGGGGGCTTATAATCTTTTACTATCATAATTTCTTCTCATGCTCCAAATTGTCCACAGTTTGGCCAGTGGGGATCAAATACAGTTTTTATACCTAAGGATCCTAACACTTCAACTTCTATTGCTTCACTTAAAATGTGATGCCTTCCACTTTCCTGTCTTAAATCTTTTATGTAGAGAATGTGTTGTTTTCTGAGAAGTCCTCAGACCCAGTGATCCAGTTACTGTCTGTTTTTGCTGACTAATTCTTGAAAGAAAATTTTTTAAAAAGCTGGTGGTAGAGATGAGGGAGTTAAGTGGCAATTCTCCCAGGAGGCCATACTCATGGCCCTGCCAGCTCCTTGGAGGCACAAGGGAAGTAAACTGCAATCTTCCCTGAATGCTTTTTGCTTTCGTTTCTCTAACCTTTTGAACACATTCTCCTCTCTGCCTAGGTGAATTCAAACTCCCTACATTAACCCAGAAATGGAGTCAAACTTCAGACCTATCCCTTCCTCCCAGAGAGTGAAACCATCTCCACTCCCTGGGCAGAACTAATTAGCCTCTACCTGGCAGCTCAAGAAACCTTTGCTATAGCCTTTTATTACACAGTCAATCACATGGCATTGTGCTTATTTGTTTATTTTGCCACTTTGTTCCCCTCAATAGGCTGTGAGAACAAGTGGGTTCTTACATATAACTGTGTCAAGCAATAATACATATATTAATGGTTTAAAATGCAATATAATCTACTTCCAGGTCATTATGTAAGCCAGAGGTCACGAGATGTTTTTCAGCAAAGGGCCAGTGGACATTGTGGGTGATAGAACTTGTTTTGCAGCTCCTCAGCTCTGCCACTGTAGGGAGAAAGCCCCATACCGTACACTGTGGCTGTGTTGCAGTAACATTTTGTTTACATAAACAGGAATTGGGCTGGATTTTTGTGCTAGCGCCATAGTTGGTTGACTTCTGGTCTCTCTTATCTCAAGATTTTCTCAGTGTTTGAATCACCCTACCCTGGAGATTACTAATTTTCAGTGGCTAATGCCTGCATATCCTTAAGGACTCAAACCTTACTGTTTGCGGGGAGGGAGGAGCTCCCTGATCTGTATAATGGATTAAGTTCCAGTGCTGTATTTTCCATAGCACCCCCCACCCCCATTAGTTCCCTACCCTAACACTCTTTCCTGTTAACTGTAAATATTTGCTTTAGGTCCTTCACACTTGAGTGAAATTATCTCAAGAGCAGGTCACTCACCTCCTATACCCAGCACCTACCAGGGCTCACTCAGCTCGGGGCACTCTGTAAACACAGAATGTATGAATGGGTGACTTCAGGCTGTCACACAGAGTGGCTTGCACAGTCTGCAGCAGACACTGCAGGCGCCCTACCCATATCCCTGCTTTTTATCACTCCAGGGCCTGCAGGCCTAATTTAGGTTGCTGGGAGACAAACACACCTTGGGAGCAGCCTTCAACCAAAGACCAGAGGGGAAAGTGTATAAATAACCCAGCTCCCTCACCTCTCAGATGAGATAACCCCAAGGCTTCCAGAATTCTACAGAAATTCCAGAAACAAGAGCACAAAATTCGACTCTCATTTCCCACAATGACAGGGGATTTATAACAAACTTTTTGTGGCAACACTGCCTTCCTTTGCTCATTTCCTAGTCCCATATAGGTGCTCCCTTTACCTCCCAAATAAACTACCTGCATTTGTTTCATGGTCAGCTTCTGGAAGAGGCAAACATAATCTTCACAACAGCCCTGTGGGTTGTCTATCATCAATTGTATTTTTTAAATGAAGGACTACAGGGCACAGGGATTAAAACCATCCAACACACACATGGAAGAGTCAGAACCTAAGTCCTAGTCCTCTGATTCCAGACCCCAGACTGTCATGCAATTGATGACATTATTCCTGACAAGTACTCAACCAGTGTGCATCGAATGACTGGACAGCTGAATATAATTCTGATACAGACTCACCTCCCCGAATTCAACCCTGAATTCAAATGGTTTCCTCTTAGTCATAGTACAGTGCAAAATAGATCACCCTGTTTAGGTAAGAGTGAAATCTAAAAAGCATGAACACTTAAGTCAGTTGGATTATTTCCCCATAACCGTCTGTGCCCTTAGGTGCTACCTCGTCCAGATCCTATTTGGACAGGGAGTTATTTTCAAATCCCAGTCTTGCAGCCGTTGATTCTGCATGACCATTAATTTTGTTTGCAGTGACTGCTCTGTTCCGTGGAGGATTACTTAGGGGTGGAGCCTCTGTGGTGTTTAAGGCATTAACCCTCGAATCCAGGAAGTTCCATATGCTGGACCTGAGTTTATTTGTATTTTAAGCCCCCTGTGTGTAGATGGGTTTTGAGCAGAAGAAGGTCTGTCTAGGTGAGGGGCAGCATAGGGTGAGGTTGATTCCCAAAGCCCAAACTCAGGGGGCACTGATGAGGTACAGGTTAAAAGCATGTGGGAAGTAGACCAATACAGGAGAGGAAGACAATCCCTGAACAGGCTACATCACAGAGAGCTGCTGTAGAGGAAAGAATCTGGCAGAAAAAATCCGAATGTGAGAGCTGTGTTTGGGTGAGAAACAGAGTGGTCAAAGAGTAAGACAAGAGGGATGTTATTCCCTTTCTGCAGAGGCTCTTGCATTTCTGAGTTCCATTTCTACAGTCGTACTGCCCAGCTTCTAATGTAAAAATTCTTTAGCAGGAGAGCACGCTGGGCTGGTTCAGTCCTGGGGGCCAGATGTTGCTAACCGTGGCCCTGGGGAAGAGATTTCACCGGTCCGTCCCTCACATGCAAAGTGGGATAATAACATCTCCTTCCCCATGGAGTCGCCGGAGGGAGACAAAGACTAGGGGTGAGTTGTCGAGGACAGTGCCTGTTACGTGGAAGGCATCCAACTCACGGCAGCCACTTTTATTATTACGAGTGGTGGTATTATTCCAGAAACATCCGTCAGGATTGGCACATTCCAAGAATCAGTGCCATTCTGGTGTGACCATTGAAGTGGTTATCAAGGCAGACATCCACCTTGTCCTTAAAAATCACTAAGGAAGTGCTTATCAAATTCTTAGCTGAAATTTATGGAAAAGATCTACCACAAGTCTGTCTTTTGCCATTTAATGTCCATGAAGGAAACCAGGTCACTCAGGCACAACTTGATTTTTAATGAACCCTCACAGGCTTCTAAAGATCTCCCTTTTATTTTTAAGTGTTCAAAACCATTGCTTTAATGATCAGTTCTGGAGTCTTGACCCAGAACAATGTCAGTCTCATTACAGAATTGCAGAGTCCGCTGCCTCTTTGGAAATATTTGGAGGTTCTCTTTCTGCACCCTGTCTCAGTACCCCCCTTATTCTTCTGGACTGAATTATTTAGAGCAACTAGATGCAGTCTTGTGCTCCCTTTACTCAGCTGGGGGTATCTTTTCACTCCTGTGTGTTCTGCGTTTTCATTCTGATGCTCATATTTCTTGGCATTTTGTCTCGAGGAGTTAGAGGCGAAACAGATGCTGAGGAGGGCTGCATTCTCTTTGCCACCCCTCTCCTTTGCTCACCTGAAAGAAACAGGCTTTATGATTCAACTGTCTGTTCCAAACTTAGCTTTAAAGCCCATTTGAGTGTCCTTAGAATTTTTTCTACGTGTCAGCTCATATGAGACACCCCACTCCAAATGTCTTATTTTCCCACTGTTCACCTTAACAAAACACATATTAAGTACCCACTGTGAGGCAGGCGTATTACGCTTCAAAGATACAAAGGAAAACAAGATAGAGTCCCTGTTTCCAAGCAGCTCTGGGTAAAGTGAGAGATGCTAACAGACAAATGCAAGACAGGAACTCTATTTAAGAGCTACACCGCAGAGCTGGGCACCTGCACCTGGGAGGAGGTGATGTTTCAGCGAGTCTTTTATTTTTATTCTCCTTTATTCCCTTTATCCATCCAGCCCACCCCCTTCCCTTCTCTAGTCCTACTGGCAGCCATTGACAACGTGTACACATGTGTCCTTTTGTTTGTATAGTATTCACGCAAAAGACATATTGCCACTGTATGTCCATGCGTTTTGTTTTTGTTTTTAAAAATTTTTTATTGAAGTACAGCCAATTACAATGTGTCTGTCTGATGTAAATGATCCAGTGTTATTTACCATACTTTATTCTATTTTCTTTTTTACTTCATTAAGTTGTTTTTTTTTTTCAAACAGACAAGGATAAGCTTTATTTTTAGGATGCATTCATACCAGTGTGTGAACATCTAGGCTGTTACTTTAACCACTGCCTATTCCTCTGGGCTGTGTGTCCTTTTCACTTCACTTTTCCTCTGTCTCAGTGTGGAACTTCCATTGTAGTTCCCAACGCCCCAAATCACTCTGCAGTAACACACTTTATGACTCCTTTGTGGATCAGTCTGAGAAGTTCCTTGGATCATACATACCCAGGAATATGATTGCTGGGTCATAGGTGTGGCAGGCACAGTAGTGGCCCCAAAGATGTCTACTTTCTAATTCCCGGAACCTGTGAATATATCGCCTGACATGGCAGAAAAGACTCTGCAGATGTGATTATGGATCTTAGGAGATGGGGAGATAAGGCTGGATTTCCCAGGTGGGTCCAGTGTAATCACAGAGGTTCTTATAAGAGAAAAAGGAGAGACAGAAGGGTCTGAGTCAGAGAAAAATTTGAAGATACTGTACTGCTGGCTTTGAGATGGAGGAAGGAGATGTTTAGTCAGAGTCAAGGAACCTGGTGGCCTCTAGAAGGTAGAAAAGGCAAGAAAACATAGTTTTCCCTAGAACTTCCAGAAGGAAAGCAACCCTGCCAACACCTTGATTTTAGCTCAGACTTTTAACCCCTAGAACTGTACACTAATACATTTTTGCTGTTTTAAGCCACTAAGTTGGTGGTAATTTGTTAGAGCAGCAAGAGGAAACTTATACATAAGGTATACCTGGACTTTGAAATGGTGCTGGATTCCTCTCCAGAGTGGCTGCCCTGGTCTATACCCTTATAGCTGTGCATGAGGTGCCCCTGTCCACACCCCTGGTATCATCTGACCTAATCCAGCTCTCGGATTTCTGTCAGTCTTATGATTATAAAGCACAAATCAATATTGAAGAGATAATTGGAATTTCCCTCGAGCCCCTGGCTGGATCGGCTGGTCTGAGGCAGCAGGGGTAGGGGGCATGTAGGTCATCAGGGTACCCGAGGTGGGGCTCCCAGGGGCCTGCATAGATACCAAGTGGAGATAAAACCCATACCCTCCATGAGGGGACGGGACTGGGGGTACTCTGGGAGAGAGAGGCTCAGACAGTGGGGAGGGAGTGTAGAGCAGTGGTCAGAGGAGGGCTGGGGATCATTCCCAGTTCCCCAGGTGCTGTGTGACTTTGGGTAACTTTCTAGCCTCTCTGACCCTTGTTCTCTGTACGACAGGAATAATAATACTGTCTGCCTCATAGCACTGCTGTGAGGGTTCTGTGAGACTGTGGATGTAAAACCCTAACCGTAAATGGGGAGCACCCAATAAATAATATTGATAATTATAACATTCTCATCATCACAATAATTGTAATAATAATTATAGATTCTTACAGTTTTCAAATCAGCCCTTCCAAAATTTTAGTATCCATTGCAGATCTCACTCTCCTCCTGGAGAGTAATGTATTGTGATACCCTTTCACATATTTAAATACAAATAATTTTTTACGTGGTTTTCAAGTAAATCTCCCCCTCCTTGATTGCTTGTTCCCCTCACATGTACACCCCCATCTCTGAAAGCTAGGGGTCTCCATTTAGGGCTGTCCATGGCATAATGCAATTGGACACAACTTATTTTTCTGACATCTATCCCACAAGCTCTCTCCTCCACCAGTTTTTGGCACTAAATAATGCAGGAGGCGAGGGTATACCCAGGTTGTATAAACGGCAGAAAACAGTGCTGGAAGGATTCTGTGTTGTGAAGAGATGAAAGCGCCTGGTCAGAAGGCCAATAACAAAGTAAAAGAGAAATGCAAAGGCATTGACAAGGGAAGAAAGAAAGGCGTTTTTCGAGGTAAGACTTGCAGGGAGTTGAAAAGCAGATGGCTCGGGAGACAGAGGAAGAGACTTCATTAGGCAGGAACTGTGGAAGAGGTAGACCAGTGGGGACTGCCTTTTGATGGGCCTGGGCTCTGAAGAAGTTAGCAAACAGGAGCCCCACTTCCCAGTCCCCTGAAGCCTGCTCTCAACCTACCCGCGTGAGGCGGTTTCTTCTTCCTCGGGGTCCCCGACTCTCCCTTCTTCCTCCATTAATGAACGGATTACCCTCAACTGGAACTGTGGATTCGTATGTCTCTTTCCTTCACTCTCCTGAAGCTCCAGGAAAGACTGTATGTTTGACATTTTTCTAGTCTTCTCATCATGGATTACTAATTATTGGCCACTTACCCTGTCCCTGTTCTAGGTGCTTTGTGTGCACATAGAAAATAGTGCACAACCTCTTGACGACCACGAATGTCTGTTTTACAACTATGGAAACTGAGGCAGGTGGAGATTGAGACTTGTTTATAGACATGCAAGTGGTAGGTGATGAAGGTGGGGTTTGCACTCACTCAGGCATCCTGACTCCTGAGTAGGGCACTGAAGTTCTATTATCACCAAAACCAAGCATGGTGCAGGGCACAGAGAATGCACCCAGCAACTGTTTGATTTGTGAACAGATTATAGTGCCTGAAACTCAGCCGGCTGGTCGTGTGGCACCAGGAGTCAGGGCTTCCTCCCCCCAGGGCTGGCCATGAGCGGGTGAGGCAAGGGGTGGCCGAAGCAAGGCCAGTTCTAAGATGAAGGCATGAAGTTCTTGGTTCATCAGTCTGGCTTCACTATGTCTGTTTTGGGCAGTCTGAGCCTTCAAAGACAATGAAAAGAAGGGAGAGCAAGTTATATCTTTCTTCTTAAAGGATTTTTAAAACAAATAAATACCACTGGAATACATTTTGAAAACATATTCTTAAATATTCTTAAAGGCATCTGCACCAATCAGATTAGCAAGTTCCCAGATGGAATTGCATTTTGAACTTTCCACGGGCCTGCCCTCCCTTGGATTGCTAAATGGAGAGTTCCAGTCATGGGCCCAGCATCCTTCGTGGGCTGCGGGATTGGATGGAACCTGAGGGAGTAAAGGGAGCCAACCCTCAGCCCTGGGAGGCACAGAGAGGGCCAGGCTATTAACCGGAGCTTAACAGTCATTTTACTGTCAGTGTTACGTCACCCAGACCAACAAGGAGAGTGTGGTAAGGCTTTTCCTGCCAGGCTTCCCTGAAAGAGGAAAAGAGAAAGATCAGACCGAGCCATGCGGAAATGAGCAGGGAGAAGTGTGGCCTGGGAGAGGCGCCATCTGTAAGCGTGTGGGTGGACCGTAGGGGAACCACAGAGGATGGTGCAGCAGTTCCCAGCCCACCGCTGGCCTGCGGGGGCGAGAGGGGGATGCTCTCCCAGAACTCCTAGGGAGACGAGGCCACTGTGCAGAGGGCCACCTGATAGGCACTGGGACTTTCAGGAGGGAGCAGAGGAATAAACACCTGCATTTTCCTCCCCACCTTCTCTCTCCAGTGTGTTTTGCCCATAGGTGAAAGTCAGGGTCAGGGAGCAGGTTGACTGAGTCCATAAAGGCCAGGCTCCAGGATGGAGAAGGTCAGGATGAGGCAAAGTCATTCAAGGGCTGGACTCAAGATGGTGCATTGACGACGAGTAAATAAAACACAGCTTATACACTTCAGATGACTAAACTCTGCATTTTAAAATTATTGTAAATGTGATGTGTGAGGGTTCATTCCACAATAACACCGTGCTGAACGCTTAAGTGAAAACATCTCTTTTTAATCCTCCCAACAATCTGGTGAGGTAGGTGATGAGTTCCACGACCTAGAGTAGAAGCAGCTGAGAGACTTCAGATTCAGTGATTTGCTCAAAGTCCCATAGCCACCGCCAGAGCCCCCAGACCTCAGGAAATGTATCCATGAACCTCTTGTCTTGTCAGCTACTCGTGTTCCAATGCTCTCAACTTCCTAATAGTCAAGGAAATGTTTCTTTGCTTGTTTGTTTGTTTCACGACTAGTCATTTTGAGTGCAAAAAGAGAACAGTTTATATTGAAGTCTCTGTGTCAGGAAGTTCCTGCTGGCTGCCCTCCTCCTTAATCAAGTGTCTTGAAGCCCTTCTGGTGCTTTGTAGTTGGATAATACAGGACTGGTGCTTTTTTTCCCTCCCCCAAGTTCTGTCATTTCAGCACAGAGGAAGGCTGGCAGCCTCAGAAGCACCATCATCGCAGGGCTCAGCCTCCTGTGATTGGCCTACATACATACAAATATCAGCCCAAGGCCATTTTCAAAGGGGCTCCTTTTCTATGGAATATTTTCCATTGACCTGGTTGCTGACTTTCACTTAGTCATTTTAAAATAATTCAAAGGAAGGGAAATAATAATACACTTCCATTTTGCCTTTCACTAGCATGTCACAAAACTAGATGAATCCTCCACACTTGTGAATAAAGTTTGTGTCCTGATAAATGTGTTCCCTCCAGAATTTATTCATCTTTTCTCAGTTCCCTGGCTCACAGTTCCAAGTCTCCAGTCTTGAGGCCCTCTCCCTGACACCCACCCCTGGAGGGGGGTGTGGTAAATCTACTCAGGTCTGCATGAACGCCCTCACCCTCCTCCCATCCCCCAGTGATGTCCTCCCCTCTCCTCCTCTCAGAGGAAGGAGTGCCTTTTCTTACTAAGGCTTAGCCCTGCTCCATGGGGAAGCCTGTTCTCTATTTGGTTCCTTTCTCTCCAGCCCCTTCAAGTGTTTTCCTTCATTCTCTTTGTCAAAAAGAAGGAAAAAATCACACATAACACCTATCCATAAAAACATCAACAACAGATTTTTTTTTCACTTGATCCTAATTTCTGCATTTCTTGCAAGGCTCTCTTATATCTTCATCTTCCCGCATGTAATGCGCATAATCAGCCTTTGCGGCAACATTGCACCTACTTTTCTGAATGTTCTGCCCAATTACAGTGAGCCTCTTGAAGGCTGCTGCTGGCTTCCCAGTGACTATTCCACAGCCCATGCCCCCCAGTTTCTGCAGCTTCAACACTGTCTTCTTGTCTTACCCCAGCCTCAAAATTGGTCCTTCCATGGCTGCTCTCACTTAACACTCAGTCCCTTCTTCTGTCTTGCTATCTGAATGCTCTTCCTTACCATCCTTCCATTCTGAAAAAGGAAGTAAAACATTCTGTTTAGGGACATGAGCTCTGAAGCCATATTTCCTTGATTCATCTTTCAGCATTTGCACTTATTAGCTGTGTGATCTTAGGCAAGTTATTTGGAATTTTTAGTCTTGGTTTATTCGTCTGTAAAGTGGGAATAATATCTACTCCATCGGGTTGTAAATGAGAATGTATATAAAATGTTCAGGAACGTCCCCGGAAAATAAGAATTTATGCCATTAGTATCTATAAGTTCTCTTTCAAGATTCTGACATCAGAACTGTATTTCCTATTGTGTAAACTTGTGTAACAGATTACCACGAGCTTAGTGACTTAAAATAATAACAATTAAAAATATCTTAAATTGTGGCGATCGATCAGAAGTCCTAAAAAGATTTCACTGGACTAAAATCAAAGTGCCCTCCAGTTCCTTCTAGAGGCCATAGAAGAAAATCAATTTTCTTGCCTTTTACAACTTTTAGAGCTACCATCATTCCTTGGCTCATGGCTTCTCCTTCCATCTTCAAAACCAACAGCAACATTAAGTTTTTCTTTGACCCTGACTTTGTCCCTGTCATTCACAAGGATCTTTGCTATTACTTGCGCCCGCATAGATAATCCAAGGTTATCTTCCCATTTCAAGTTCAAGGGATTAGTGACCTCAGTTCTATCTGTAACCTTCGTTTCTTTGCCATGTACCCTAATATCATCACAGGTCTCAGGGATTAGAATAAACGTTGTTTGGAGAGACCACTATTCTGCTACTACTAGCTTGCTGCTACAATAATTAATTTGTCTCTACATAGTTTCTTTGGACAATCATCTGAATTTCTATGGTTTGAACTATGAATTCCATAGAGAAGATTTCCCTTTTTGGTTTCAGCCCAATCTGTCTTTACTGCAGACTTTTATCCCAGTGAGATGCAGGACATTTTCTCCTAGCTGCGTTCCACACTAACACAAGTAAACTCTTTGTAATTCCATAACCAGTTTCAGCTCCTTCTCCTAAAGAAGCTCCTTCTACAAGTGGCCCAGATTTCTCAATATTTACTGAAGAAAGAGGAATTTTTTGTCCCCTTTGAGTGAGCAGAAGTATTTAAAGTTCGGGTGGAGACCTCCATCAACCTGAGTGGGAGAGAGACTCCTTTCAATAGTACCTGTTACATTTGCTCAGTGTGACAACCAGGAGGATATGCTTGCTGACCTTTAACCACGGGGAGCACAACTGACCAGTGGCTCCAGCTGCTGAGCTCCCAAGTCCATGGCAGTGTTTGGGCTGAGGTCGTACGTCTTAGCTGTTCTCACAAACGCCTCAGCAAGGTTCCTGGGAGTCTTGGAACTCATCTGACAGCTGACCTTCATTCTGGGACTCCCCTAGAGCCTTGCAGTGCCTCCTGTAGACTGCAGGGCACCCCTTAGACTTTAGTACATTTCTTTTGCCTGCCTTCCCTCTCTCTTTCACTCCAAGTCAGACTTGCCTCTCAGTTGATGGCTTTCCTAGATGCTCCCAGCTCCCTGACCATGTTCTCACTGGGTGTTTCCTTAGTCAAATCACTGGTCTTTAATCCCACCTTGCATCTGCAGATCATGGATCTAACACACTGTGTGTCTGAGCTGGAGAGTTGAAGAGTCATATTCTAATGGTAGAGTCCATCTCCTTGGATTCCTTGGATTTTAGGCAGACACAGAGGATTTACAATTGACAGTAAGGGAGTATTCAGACAATGCAGACTCTCTGGTACAGGAGGAGAAAGTGGGAGGAAAATGAGATGTTTTAGAAACAACAGAGGGATCCGTGAGACAGGACTGCTGTGAGCTGATGTCACATTTGACATAAATTGACAACAAATTGACTAGAGATTTTGGAACCGTTCAGCAAAAGTGTGTGTGTGAGAGAGGGAACATGAGTACCCTGAGCAGGGGGGTGAACCTGTGCTCACTTCAGAGCTTGTCTGTCTGGGTTAATGTGCCCTTGACCACTTGGTACACCATCTCACCGCCACCACCTGCCAGGAGCTTAAGGGGGAATGAATTTGTTCACTGAGCTTCCCACGTGAGGAACAATGGGTGGAAGTAGACCTGGGTTCATGGAAAGAGGGCTTTTCCTGTAGGCACTGCATAGTGGAGTCACATCTGCCAAAGACACTGGCCTCCAGTCGTGGGTGAGAAGTTGGACAGGGCAACTCATAAGACTTTTCGTACCAGAGATATGAATGGATTCAACAATCATTAGAGTGCCCTATTCTAGGAGATTTTCAAATGTGGTGGATTATCTGAATCACTTGGGAAGCCATTAAAAAAATCAAATGTTCTAAGTCAGAATCTCAAGGGAAGGAGAATAGAAAACTGGATTAAACTATAACAGATTATTTCCCTTGCAGTCCTATTCTCCAGCCCACTTTGGAAACCACTCTTCTGCATTCAACAACACAGTCCCTAATTTTAGATAGAATTCATCGTGTTTTCACATTGGAAATATTTTATGCTGTCAGAAGTTCATTTGTTTGTTGTAATGTGCTTAAGAACATGTGCATTAGAATCTAATAGGAGTAAATTTAAACTCTAGCTCTGCCACTTACCTCCTAAGTGGTCTTGAGGAAGATACTCATCTCAGAACCTCAGGGTTTTTTTGTTTTAATTTTTTTAGCTGTAAAATAAGGGTAAAAATGGTACTTCCTCCCTAGGTTTATTGAAATGATTAAATGGGATAATGATGATAGCTAACATTCACATTCAGCTTGCTCTGTGCCAGTCACTGTTTCAAGCACGTAATTCGTTCATTTATTCCTAGCAACTCTGAGTTAGATTCAACTATGATTCCCATTTTACAGATGAAAAAACTAGGTTAAGTAATTTGCTAAAGGCTGCACAGCTAATAAAAAAGACATAGAGAAGAGATTTAAATCTAGGTGATTTACCTGGAATGTTTTTGTGAGGCCTCAGCTATAACACATGTGTATAAAGCACTTGGCTCAGAGTTTAGAACATTCAATGTGTTTGATAACTATTAGCTAATGTTACAATCACTACTTTTACCCTGGGGCTTAGAGTGTAACTGTCACAACTCCCCAGCATCTGGAATATTCCTGATAGTTACTTGTGAAGCCAGAACACCTGTGTCTTCATGTCCCCTCCTTTGTGTGCTCAGCCCTGTCTGGGTGATAGAAAGGCAGCACACACTGAGGTGTTGACTTACTGAGACCGGGAACATAAAATGTAAAACCTGTTCCTATTGAATAATGTCAGTAAGTAGTAGTATTTGCTCTACTTCTCCTAAGTGTTAAAAAAGAATCTTACAGAAGTAAAATATGAACCCTTTGATCCCAATGTTCCTTTACTTCTGTAGGACACACAGGTGTCCAGGGAACTCTAGTCTGAGTATCTCTAAGACCTTAGGAAAACTTTTGTTCAGAATATAAGAGAGGGGGGTTGGAAGTCATCTCTATTATAGCAAAGAGCAATTAGGGGATGACTCATCCTATTTGTTGGGAAAGCAAAACTCAGAGATCTTGAAATAAGCAAGAGTTGGTAGTTAGTTTTGGAGGAAAAGAAGAGGACCATCAAATTTATAATCTGATGGCTCCAGTGAGGAGAATAAATGGTGCTTGGTGACCACTATATTCACTAGACACTTTGCCAGTGTTCCTTTTCATTTCTCTTACAGAGAAATCCTTGCCCAGGCACTTCAGAGATAAGTGCACAGGTTTTGGAGAGTCAGCTCTGGGGTGAAGAATGGTTTGCCACATCCTTTGTGTGAGGTCTTGGGCAAGATTGTCGTTATCTCTGAACCTCAGTCTCCTCCTTTCTAAAGTGTTGATACTACTCTTAACACATATTGTCAAGTTGCTCTGGGACAAAATGTGACAATGTGTAAATATAGTTAGTCCCTGGGTTAGAGTTCAGCCACACACTCTGTAGGTGATAGTGATGTTCACATGATGTTGTCTTCACGTTGGTGCATCTGAGCCTCTGCAACACAGGGGAATCAGAGTGAATCCCAGAATTAATTTACACTGAGTTTGATGACAAGACTTTGACATCTGATGTCATGGGAACAAGAATGCTTTGTTGAAAACATCCATTCTTGCTTTCATTTTCAAATGGGTACCACCTCCATCATAAATATGTGAAGTCCATGGTCATAAAAGAGCTTTAGTAGACTCTAGCTTGGCAGTTCTCTCAGATTTTCACTGCTGTCAGGGTCAAAACTACCTCAGAATTTTAGTGCTTTATCACAGCAAGCATTTATTTCTTGCTTATGTATCTGAGGGTCATCTGGAATGTGGCTGAGCTTAACTGCTGGGTGTAGCTCTGGACCATGTTCCCCGTGTCTCTCATTCTTCTGGTTATAGCAGAAACAACCTTGGGAACACATCTAAAGCCTCAGCTTGCATCATATCCAATTACACCTATTGCGCAAAGCAAGTCATAAGACTAAGCCCCACTATAAGACCATGGCAAGGGAAGAAATGTGTACAAATACTGCAAGAGAGTGAAGAATTTGGACCATATCTCGTGCTACCATATCTGGAACTCCAAACCCCCTCATTCTTTTACACTTTTATTAGTTAGTCTTTCAAGTTGTGTAGGGCAAATCGAGGTGGTTCCAGTGACTTAAGTCTATCAGAAGACCACAAAGACCCTGTAGGGAAATACTAGACACCATCTTCGCTTGATGGAGTTAGGATTCAGTAAGTCGCTCTTCAGGAATCAACAGTACTCAGCCAAGTGCCTGGTTCAAAATGGCTGTTTCATAAATCTTTATTTAAAGGACAAACAAGTGAATCACTCAGAAGCACTCAAGTGACCGATTGGTCATTTTCCCAGAAGCTACCTCCGTTGCTCCCTCTTTAGTGGCCATCACCTTACTCAGGTTTCAGCTTTTCTGTCTTTGGTCCTTTGTTGGCTTCTTTTTTACTTTGCGTTTACCCCTTAAATTCCCCCCAAAGAAAGGTTCTATTGCATTAATTAGCCATCTTTCAATCTATTGGGCAGAGATGTCAGGACACACTGTCTCTTGTTGCCGCAAGTTAGCAAGAGATACTGGCTTCTTTTAAAGTTGCTCTTTACTGTTGCAGTCACAACAGAATGGTAAGGAACATGCAACGAATTCCCTGTGGCTGCATTTCTCAGTAGGGGCCTGTGGGGTTCCACTGTCACACAGAGACTCAAGGACTTTGTGTTGGCTTGCCCCATCCCTCTGTCTAATGATGCCTGGTCCTGTGATTTGAAAAGACAGCCTCTCTCCAGCACAGAGAGATCTTTCTCCCTCTGAAGTGTGGATCACAATCTGATGAGCCAACAGCCCTTCAGCTCATCATTTCCTGCCACAAGCTGCTGGAATGCCATCCGCTCCAGCAAAGCGTTCCTGCCTGAACATTGCACGGCCCCGCCTACTGAAGCAGAGCTATTTTTTGGTTTCTGTTGTTAGTATCTTGTAGTGACAACCCTCTTTCTTAAATCACTGAAGATTGGTGAGGACCCAAGGCAGCTGGGCCAAAACTGAAGCAATGAAAGTGCTCTGTGTGTTTGTATGTGTTTTCTTATAAATGTAAGGAACTACTTTTAAAGAAGGAAACATGTTAGAGACCTCCAAAGTGAAGAGAGTGTAAGGAATGGAGTTTTTCTTGGTAAGTCAGTAAAGAACAGGAGGATAGGGTCGTGACCCGTGATGTCAGGTAGAGAAGTTGGAGGCTAGAGCTCTGGTTGTAAGCGTCTAGCAAAGCTGGTAAGGTCCAGAAAGAGCAAATAATCAAGGGCAAATTCAGCATTACAATCGGATGCTCGCTTGATAAGTTCCCGTGTTTCATTAGACAGAAGATGCTCTGAGGTGAGAGGAGAAGACAGAATTGACTTTAGAGGACATCATTGGGTGGACTGTCAGCTCCTTGAGGCCTCCACTGTCTCATTCCTGTTTATACCTCCAGTGCTGAAGACTGGGTGGCACCTTAGTGAGCCCTGGGGGTGTTAGATAACAGATTGGCTATGGATGAATTAAATAGGGAAGCAGCGAAGCTATTATTTTGAAATTGAAATCTGAGATGAGATTTGTACTTACACAGAAAAGAGACTTTCAAAAATCTACAAAGATGAGAGAGGACAGGGAGAAAGAGAATGAAGAATGAATGAATGAATGAATGAATGAAAGGAAGAAAGGAAGGAAGGAAGCAAGGCAGGAAGGCAGGAAGGCAGGAAAGAAGAGAATATTCAGCCTCTACCCGGACATGGCAGTGTAAGTAGTTGAAAAAGGAAAAAGACCCCAAGGAAGACTAGTTTCCATCAGCCAGTAATGTGACAGGCTTTTTTTCCTCCACTATGAAGTGTAAAGATATCTCAGAATTCGTGCTATATTCAGAGTGCAGGGTCCTCTTTTTGTACTTACATTAGCTCTCCAAGCTTAACCCATCTATCTAGAAGTGATTCATTTTCATCCCCCTCCTGGCTGGTTTTCTTTCTAACCAAGCATTGTGATTTACATTTAGAATTTAGTTTAAGGCCTTAGTGTCAGAATGAAACTGCCCTTGCTAAAATCCCTGGGATCATATTATAGAAATTCTCTCTAGGCCCTATTCTCCAACAGCTGTTTAGCCAGTTTCTCTTCTTCATCCCCTGTCTTCCTTGACCAGCTCCTCTCAAGAGCCATTTCCTGTCTCCATAATTTTGAAGCCCAGATCCTTTCTTGTCAGCTGTGGCTTCATTTCAGCCCATTTAGGGAACTATCATGACTGCCCTCTGCCACAGTGAGTGCACACCCAGCCACATCAAAATTTTCTTTTATTTCTTAGCATCCACTTTCCCCTCTCCCTAAACAATTTCTCTTTCCTCTTTCCCAAGCCCAATGCCTCGTGGCTGGAAGCCAGGAAGCCCACTGCCAATATTGTCAAATGCAGCTTTTCCAAAGTTCACCCTTGGATTCAATAGCCTTTTGTTCTGTAGGAAAGCAAGGGTTCTAGAAAAATATACAAACTTCATTTCCAGGAAGGTGGCATATTCTTTGTGCCCTGCTCTTCCATTGGAATGAGTCAGCAATGAGGAAGCAGGAAAGGATTTCTGTGGTTCTCACGCTCCTCTGCCCGCCACAGCCCATCACAGAAGAGGATTCATCTGGGTCCCTCCTGCACGTTTTCAGGATTTCAAGTCACTTGTGTGATAATAACACAGGGAGCCAAGAAGTTCTTGTGTCTTTTAAGTTGTCAGATTTCAGCCCCAAGACCTATACGTCTGTTAGCTACAGAATAAAAGGTAACTTCTATTTCATTTGCCAGCTCCAATCAGTGGCCCTGCTTTGGGAACAACTCTGAAGCCATACCGATCTCACTGGAAAAGAGGGCGGTAATGGCACCTACCATAGGGCTTGAGGAAGCAGTGGTAGCATTTCTGCCGTGTACATGCCATCCTTGGTTTGATAAAGTCCAGGAGTGGGTGTACCTGGCCTCTTATCTGGGGGAATCACTCCATCTTGTGCCCTGGCCTTCTGGAGGAGGCACACCATGTCTCTTTACTGTCTTCATCAGAGATTTAAACATAGGTCATAGAGTTTTTGTTTTTTTGTTTGTTTTTTTTTGGTGGGGGGTTTACTTGTACTAGCTGGCTTCTTTGTACCATTATTCCTTCCCTCCCACTTTACCATTCTCTAAGCAAGAGTGACAACTTTGATGGCCTTGAAAATGTTTTCAAATGAATAGCAACATATTCATCAGTAGCTCCCTATAAGCACCCATTCATCTGAAAAACCGATCACACACTCATGTTAGGTATCACATGAGTGATATTTATAATAGTTTTTTATTTTTACTACTGAAAGGCCAACTTAAGGTAAAAATCCAATATTTTCAAATATTTTTAAAATCTGTATTTTAAGATGCCTTCCTCTTGATGCACCCTCTGCTGGGGAAGGGGCAGTTTTGATCTAGATCTGTCAGCATCATGTTGATTCATCATCAGCACAGATTTCAAGTCCTTTCCTTCACAAACCACCTCCTGCAAGACCCTTCTCCAGTCTGGCTTTCGTCTCTTTCCTGCCCCTCTCAAGTCCAATTTAGGTCTTAGCCAGCTACTAGTCCACTCCAATCCCTCATCCCACAGCCACCTCTGGGGCATAATTTATGGAACTTTTCCTGTGGTATGTGGGTGGCTGAAATGAACTGTTGAGGGACAAAGCGTAATTTGGGCGCCTGGGCATCTCAATCAACTGCTGAAGCGGACATCACACGTGGCACAGTGCTGCTTAAAGGACCGCTGATTTTGGCAATAACACGATTGTGTCTGTCAAGGGGGAGAATTATAGATGTTTGAACACAGCCAATCTCAGCCTTGATCAGGGTAGAGGAAGAGGGAAGGAGAAATTTTAAATTTTAATTCTGCCAATTTAGCAAACTTCACTTTATATCATTATCTCGGATGCAAGTGGAAGGCTGTACAAATTTACCCGAGAATTTTACATTAATCCAAAGGAGTGTAGTGTATGAGCTATACAGAAATATCAGAAGGGGAGGAGGAAACCACTTCCAGCGGAAACTTTTCAAATAATATGGTACATTTTCATGGAGAGGGGAAGTAAGGGAGGAGCACTGGAGGATGGAAGTGTGTTAGGGAAGCGAAACTCCAGTGATTAACTTCATTAAGGTCATGATTCCTGTGGTGGGCAGTGGTAAACTTGAGAACAACATCAGGCTGGAGTTTTCATGCAGCGTAGAAGTGTGTTCTTGTACAGACTTTTTCACAAACTGGATGTGGATGCGTCACCTGTGTGTGGATACATCACCTGTCTAAATTTCACTGTCTGTATTTGTGAAATGAGGAGCTTGGCTTGAAATCAGTTCTCAAACTTTACTGTGCATGAGAATTATCTGGGATGCTTGTTTGTTTGTTTGTTTGTTTGTTTTAATGCCAATTCTCCAGACTCCATTCATTGGAGATTGTGGCACATACAATCAGGGCTAAGTACATGTATGTAGAAAAAAGAATCTTCAGGTTAGACTCACGTATAAGTGGGACTTTGTTCTGTACTTGGAGAAAGACTGTCCTAGAACTGGTCATGGAGCATTGTGGGGAGGGCTGCAGAACCTTAGAGCTGGTCTAACTTTCTAGGAGCCCACAGGTCCACAGTATTCCAGAACTACACTCCCTATGTCAAAAAGCAAAGTAAATGTTTGCATGATCAGTAGTTTGGTCTGATGTAACGAATGAACCTATCATTTCTGTACTGGCATTTTGTAAAGCAGCTGCTTAACTCAGTTCTAGGTGCCAGTGGGGTTACAAACAGGAGAAAAAGATGCATTGTGGTTCTTGTTATACAAGAGATTAACGTTTAGTTTAAAATAGTGAAAATAATAAGTAGTTCACCGTATAAAAAAGTAAACAGTAATGGGCAAAAGAGTTCAAGGTACAAAAAATTCATTCAATCTGGGATAATAATCAAATTATTAATAGGTGTGAAGATACTCATTAGGCATGACCTTGTACAAAGAAGAACTTGGACTCTGAGGTTTAATGGCCTCTGGCTGAGACCACCTCATGTGTCCATCTCCCCCAGGATCCTTGAAGTCTAGTGATCTGAAGAGGTATCTTCCTTGGACAGAGCTTAGATGGGCCATGCCAACTTTTTTTCTCCTTCTGCAAGACTTACTTGGCCCTGTCTTCTGATTTATACATTGGTTCGTAGGTAGGTTAATTCGGTTGAGCCAATAACTGTCTTCATTCCCTCTGATCTTGGAGTCTGTTTCCTTCTGTTAACATTGCAGGACTCTTCTCTGTGGGCTAATTTTATGCTTGCTTTTCCAAGGGCAGTCTGTTTCCTCCTTTTGAAATGCCTTGGGGCATCTCATCACAGAGCACTGGCACTACCTCTACCGTTGTTCCCAGGATTTGGAGGGCATTTTACGTCTTACAAATACTTACTCTCATGACTCTGTCTAAGCACTCAGGTCTAAGTCAGTGCTCCCTTTTAACCTAGCTGGGAGGAAAAAAAAAAAAGGCCAGGGAGAGAGAAGCATGTAAACTGAGTCTGTACTAAACTGATCTTAGACTTCCTTGCCAGCCTTGTTGTCAGGCCAAAATCCATCATCATTGCAAAGTAGTGTTTTGGGTAATAGCGGAGGACTTTTCCCGCAAGAACTTATTTTAGATCAATGGCAAACAATTGTAGCTGAATCATTGTCAACGGCATGTTATATTAAACTGTGGCTCATAGTTCATAGGAAGCTGCTTCGCAGCTAGGATTTAGCTGAGCGCGACTTCTGACATCAGGGAAACCGTCTGTGTCATCATACTGTAAAACACAGAAAAGAGGCCCTTGAAACAAACAGCAGCAGGAACAAACAACAACAGCAGGCACTAACGAGCCAGTTTTCCTGAAATGTCCTTAGACAAGCTTCTGGTCGGGGGGAATCTGACCTGGCACTCGGCTGCTTTGTGCACGGAATGGGGGTTGGCAGAGGATGAACACTGTTACCCCATCTCCAAGAAACCCTGAAGCCCTGATTCTTTCCCCAGTATGATATTCCTTCTCAGGAACAGAAATGCCTTCTGCAGAGCCAGCCCATTCCCTATGGTGCTGGTCTTGAGGGAAGTGCAGCATCTGGCTCCCACCCTCCATCTAATTACCCATCTGTTCGCAGGAGAGAGGGATGCTCTATTCCCCTTCCCCTCCCAGACGCCTCAGTGTGCTGATGCTCAGAGACGACAGCAGCTGCGCCTCAGAGCCCACCCCTCTGTGTTCCACTAACGGGTTTAGCTCTTCTGTTCAGCTCTTGGCCAGGGCTGCCCCAAATGAGAGACCTCATCTCACTTTGACTCTGTACAAGCTCGTGCGTTTGGCTGACCCGGATTCCATGTTACTCACTGACTCAGTGCTCTGCACCAAGCCAGGGTGCCTGAGGCCCCCTCCCTCAGGGATGGTCAGAGGTGTCCCTGCTCTGCTCTCTTTTCCCCCTTGTGTCAGCACTGGCAAAGAGGCCCTATGGTAGGCAGTCTTTACATCTTCATTCCCCAGCCTTTACTGATGCCTTTGGTTGTTTCCTCTCACTCTGGAAGGTTTAGAAAGAGCTTTTATCCCAACAAATTGCACTTAATAAACAGTCATTCATTTTTTTCTATTTTTTGAAGATTAATCAAGGTCTTTGTCAGGGCTAAAACCTCTCATTAGTCTTTGACAAATGAAGGACCAATCTAAATCAAGTATATTCAAGCCCTACCAAACACCTTTATCTAGTTCAGATGATCTGATTATGAAAGACTTTGTAGTTTAGTTCAGCTTTTTGAAATACGGAAACAGATCAGACCACCTTTAGCATCTAAGCAAAGTGGTTAAGAGAATATTTTAGAATTAGAAACGTATGGGATTAGGTTCCATGTGGCTATGTACTAGGTTCATGATCTTGATCAAGTTTCTGAACTTAATGCATCTCAGTTTTTTGGGGGGTAAAACTGGGATAATTGTTCTATTGATTCAGTAGGATTATCATGAAGATAAATCATATAATGTTTACAGAGTACTTTAGTATCAAGAGATGTCAGGCAAGAAATCAGTAAATGTTAGGTGCTACTATCTTGATTTTCATCATTTTTGGCAACACCATCAATTATCATCACAACCCAAGATGCTTAGGAATGGAGATCCCAGATCTCTCTCCATTCTTGGGCAAATGTTCATTCACTTCAACTGTGGCCAGGACTCCTAGTGATTCCCACTGTGTCCATTCTCCCTTCTTCAACAGCAATAGGAATTTTAGCTGGGCACATGGCCCCCTAGCTAAAAACTACTTTTTCCAACCACCCTTGCCAGCTGTGGCTATACAACCAGGTGATAGCGCATGA
Organism: Vicugna pacos; assembly: GCF_048564905.1. Taxonomy (NCBI): domain Eukaryota; kingdom Metazoa; phylum Chordata; class Mammalia; order Artiodactyla; family Camelidae; genus Vicugna; species Vicugna pacos. The sequence continues at coordinate 52,328,167 of NC_132995.1, forward strand.
GACACGAATAGATAGGATGTATGCATCTCAAGTAATGCCCTCGAAATGAAAGAAATATGTTCTCCTTTCCTGTTTTTCCTGTCCCCTCCAGCTGGAATGCAGACATGGTAATAAGTCATCTTCAGTTAAGCCAACAAGGGCACATACTGGAGATGACATGGTAACAAGATAGATCCCAATACCATGTAGCCACCATTCCGGTTCTGGACCACCAACGCAGACTATGGCATGAGGGAGAAAGAAACCTCTCTGTTGCTTTAAACCACTGAATCTTGTGGTATCTTATTATAATACCACTGTGTGTCCTGAAAGCACCAACTGTTTTCAAAGCAGAAGTGATACTCTTCCCACATTATACAACTTCCTGGGGTACAAAGCCACATCAGCCCATCAGGGCATTCTGGGTGGATAGAACTAGATGGCAACAGGGATCATGTTGCATCTGTTGAGAAGAAAGATTACTGAGCCCCTGTAGGCTGCTGGGGAATCAATATCTTTTAATTATGAGAAAGCACACTGTGTTTACATTTCACACAGTGGTGAGAGGAAGGTCAAATCACAATCCTCAACACCTTTATCAAAACCATGTACCATTGTTTGTCAAGTGGGATTCAAAATTGGATGAACCTGAAGCGTTTTCATCTTTCTGTTTTCTCCTTTGTTTATTTATAGGGCTATACCTTACAAGATTAAAAGGCTTACAGAGGAAAGCATAGCAAAGGAAAATGGTTAACACTGGGCAGATGAAATTCCTCCATTTTAGGAAAAAGGGCAATTAGTGACTTGAGGTTTTCTGGGTGGGGCAGTGACTGGGAGTCATTATATTCCTTTTCTGTTCTGTATCTAAAAACATTTGAGAAATAACCAAAACTGTAATGCACGCACACACGCAAAACAGAGTAAACCTTTTCCTCTTCCCACCGCCTCTACCCAGTGACTCATCAGTTTCCTGAACTGGAACAGCACTGAGCTTTATAAGTATGGAAATGTCAGCTCTGAGAACAGTGTGTGCTTCTTTGTGTGAAAATCTTAGGCAGCCTATAAAAGCCAGTCCAGGACACAGAGTGTCCCTGCTATATTGCTCTGCCTGACTGCGCCCCACGTTCATTAGAGTCATCTGATTTCTTAGCTGACTCACTGGCTTTTCTGTGAAGCCAGGTCATACAATGGAATCAGCATCAACAGTAATGACAGCAACAACAAAAAAACTTGTTTAGTTTTTACACCTTGTAAGGAGATAGTATTAGTCCCACGATAAAAATGAGAGAACTGCAATTTAGAAATATTATGAAATTTTCTTAAGATGACTTATAAAATCATAATAATTGATTATAATGGTGATGGCAATGATAATAATGACAGTAATGATGGTGATAATGGTGATGATGATATGTTGTTGATGATAATGACGGTGTTGATGTTGGTGATGGTGATGACTTACTCTGGTTTAGGTACCATGCTAAACATTTACTTACAGGCAAATGTGTAAAATTAAAGTGCTCAACGCAGTATTTGACTGATTGTAAGCATTCAGTAATTGTTAGCTTTGGGGGTCAGGACTAAGATGAGGCAAGTGAGGGATTCTCTTTGGGTACAACATTTAAGAAGGGATGCCAAAGAGTCAATAATAAAAACAAATAATATTTAATGTGACATTTTATTAAAATAAAAATTAACGTAAAAATCCATGGTAAAATATCAAGATTTTAAGTTAAGTTTTGACTTTTCACGTTTATACAACTTGCCCAACTCTCCTTCCCCACTCCTGTCCCAATCACTCTTTTAATGTTAATCTCATTTCATCCTCACAAGCTTGAGCCCAAGTTGCTCTTATCCCCATTTTGTAGATAATACTGAGGCTCAAGAGGTCTGTTCACAATTAACATAGCTGATATGCAAAAAAAACAAAAACAAAAAAACTGGGATTTAAGCTCTAATCTACCGAACATAGATGCCCAGATTTTGCCCATTAGTCTTCCTGGCTTCTAAAATAAATTTCTGTCACATCATTACAATATCCATTGTAGTTTTCTAGGTCCTTTTAAAAAGGTGGAGTGTAGGGAGAGGCTGACTGCCAGCTACAGCTCTTTTCAGGACAATGATGTCAGCTAGGGTGATGCAGACACTTACAGAACTTGAAGAATGTGCATTTGTTAAACATCCACTCAGAAGTAATCCATCAAACTTACTTAGAAATTCTACAAAGAAGGCATCGGTATTCCACTTCACAGATGGGAAAACAATTTCAGAATGAGGCGTTAAAAGCCAAAGTCAGTCCATGGCAGAGCTGGCAACCAGCTCAAGCCTTCCAGGCTGATGTAATTCTGTCCTTTCTAAGGCTCCAGAATTGTCCACGTTTGTCTGTTGAGTCCCAGTGCTCTTCATTCCAGCATAGAGATCTTCCTGGGAGCAATCCATTTTGCTTGTATCATGCATTATTTTCCCTAGAATTATTTTAATTGCATTAATGTATTGATTTTAATAATATCGTGTCTTATGTGATTTTAAAATTCACATGTATTAATTGAAGAAATTTTGGAAAATAGTTAAAACAGGAATAAGGAAATAAGTACTTCCAGCATTCAGAAATAAGCAGAGGGGTGTCATTCTGGTGATGTTCTTTTTCTAGTTTTCTGGGTTTTTGTTTAGCGTGATTTGTTTTTTTCTGGACAACCCATCCTCTTAGAATAGAAAATTATGATAGAAGAAAGGGAAGAGCTCAGGACTAGACTTTTCTGCCAAGGGCTTACCCTCAGCTCTGTCTACTCTTACCTCTGCTTGGACATTGTTCAGTTGAATACCTGCTACCTCTCTCAGCCTCCCAGTCTTGGCCCTTTTATTGGGTCATTATCCTTTGCTATAAATTAGCAGTAGTTTCCTCTATCCTATGACAAAGTAGTTCTTAACACTTACTGATAATTGGATAAAAAAAAATCCGTATCTTCAGATTAACATACATAAACACACAAAAATTAAATATAATTTTAAAGATTTTAAAATCCCTTAAATCCTTCTTATATACCCCCAAGGTGTTAGTGAAACCCAGGATTAGAAGCTCTAATATGTAGTTTTTCCCTGAACCTTTTTTCCTGATGATATTGTCCCTTCTCATTTCTAACCTTCACCAGCACTTTTCTTGATAAAGAAGCTTTTATTTAGTGCCTCTAGAATTGGTCTTATTCACATGACTATCTTAATCTATTTGCACACTGATAACTCTTCTCTTCATTCTACCCAAAATACCTCTTCACACGCCAAAATGCACATCCTTTCAAGTTCCATCAGCAGTAACTTTACTACTGCATTTGATGCTTGAAGAATGTCACTGTTGTGGAAATGTCTCTTTTCTTAGTTTCCATTGTGTTCTATTCTTTTGACTCACCTCCTTATCTACCTGTACGCTTTGTAACTCCTTTTCTGTCCCCTTTTTCTCTTTCTACTTCATCATTGTGAATATGCTCCAATGTTACTTGTGCCTGGCTGTTTTCTTTTCTCCCTTGTCAGTCCCCAAACTTCTATAGCTCAGCTCTTGGTGCTTGCACCTCTGCAGAGGTGATCTGAGGAATGTTTACCAGAATATTGTACAGCTCTCTCCAAGTAATAAGACTCAGGAGAATACCAGTTTTTCTTACCCTTTTTCCTTTGACATTTTAAACAAGGAACAAATGCCGTATATAGACACATAATGTGTGTTTGTGTATATAGACATATCCTCACATCAAAATGAATTTCTGATGGTACTAAGATATATTTTTAAGGAAACCATTAAAAAATGGAAGAAATCCATTGGAGGTGAATTTTTTATAATCTTGTGGTGAGGCAGACTTTAAACCTGTCACCCAGAAGTCAAAACTATAACTGAAAAATTGATATAGTTGACTACATAAAATTTTAATGTTTCTGTACAGTAACAAAAAACTCTATAACTAAGAATGAAAGCAAATGACATATTGAAATATATATGTTTGTACCACATATCTCAAAGGACAAGGATCCTTTTTCAGTAGTATGTCCTCCAGCATATGCTTTAACCTTTACATGTCTTTATTTCCTCGTCAATAAAACGAGGCTAGTAATGCTGCCTCAGAGACTTCTCATAAGAAGCAGATGAGATAAAACCGTATTTATCAGTGGTTCTAACCTGGGGCATTTTTTCTCCCCACAGGGGCATTGGGCAGTATCTGGTGACATTTTTGGTTGTCATAACTGGGGGTTGTTACTGGCATCTAATGGGTAGAGGTCAGAGATGTTGTTAAACATCCTACACTGCACCTGACGTCCAACCAGAACAGAGAATTATCCAGCCCACAATCTCAGTAGTCATTGTGGCTGAAGAACTCTGGTCTCTACAGAGGATGTTGCAGAGTACCTGTCACATAGGAAGTGCTTAGTGATTGGTCGTCATTGTTAAATCTCTTATCAGTCACCTCCGTATGTGTGTCCTGCCCTGGGTGCATTCACTCACCACCATTTCTCTCTTAAGCACAGAACATCTCACTCATTCTGCACCCATTTTCTTTTCTCCGTTTCCTCGGCTCTTTTCATTCCCAGCTTCCCCTTCCATCATGGCTTGTACTACCGACCAGATGAATCACCCCCTCCTTTCAAAATCCAGAGGACTTCCTTTGTGAATTCTCAGTACTCTAACTTTCCATTTTTAGTCTGCATATAAGTCTGTTGCTCTGATCCTCTACGTAGACTGTAAGGGACTTGCAGGAAGAGATGGCTTTATATTCTTTCTTACAAACCCTTCCAGTGCCTACTCAGCATAGGAACCTGCACAGAGGGGACAAGCAACTTATGTTTGTCCACGTGAACCACATTAACAATTCCGTTTTTTATCATTCTTGCAACTGAGAATGCATTTATAGCCCTCTGTTTGGACCACTCAGCAGAAGTAATCTGGCACTGGTTTAAATTCCAAAAACCCATTCAAATGAGTTTATTGTCCATGTAAGTGAGGGTTATTCAGTGTGTCCAGGCAAATAGTGACCAGTGCTGATAATGGATATTTTTCATCCTTCCTGCTCCAGTGATCCAGTATTCACAGCATCATTGCTCACATGTGTGTGGAGCCACCAGACCGTGGCCGGGGCTGCAGCCGCAGAGCTGCCACTTTCGTTTTAATTTAAGAAAAACAGAAATCGACTGGGAGGTATTTATGCAAATCAGGACGTCTCTGAGGAATTATCTGGCAACTGGGTTAATGGACATGCTGTTCTTAGAAATGAACCTCACTTTTTGCTTCTCTTGTCAAAGGGGTTCTGTGTGGTCCTTTTGGCCTATGGATGACAGGGGACGCTTGATGTACTTTGTGCTTGGCAGCGAACCTGGATCCTGTCCAGTCGGAGGGCACCCCTCAAGCAACCATGGGGGTCACTTTTGATTGGGGGGTCATGAGAAGGCCTCCTATCCCTGCATTCCACATCCACTGTTTCAACCAACCAGAGATCAAAAATATTAGGGAAAAAAATCCAGAAAGTTTCAAAGAGCAAAACTTAAAGTTGCCACATACCAACAACTATTTACATATTATTTAAATTATATTTACAGTTATTTCCATAGCATTTCCATTGTATTAGGTATTATAAGGAATCGGGAGATGATTTAAAGTGTACAGGAGGGTGTGCATAGGTTACATGCAAATACTACATCATTTTATATAAAGGACCTGAGAATTTGAGGATTTTGGTGTCTGTGGGATCAGGGGCCCTACAACCAGTTCCCTGTGGATACCTCAGGTGCTGAGTGACGACTGTTCTACCTTTGCTTTCTCATTGAATTTCTCTTAGGAGAGCTGTACATTTCATAGCCACCTGAAGCTGTACTTCAGGTGAGAAAAGTAATCCCGTTAAGTCCAACCGTGTCCCAAGGTCTGTTTGCATTTATTCAACAAGGAACCGAGCACCTCGCTGTGCCTCTTGTAGGTACTGAAGCTATACCAGGGCATATAGTCTGTCAAATGGTGGCCCCTTAAAGGGTGTAGCCACATTGTAACCCCCAGAACCTATGAATATAACCTTATTTGGAGAGAAGGTCTTAACAATTGGAATTGAGTTAAGGATCTCAAGATGAGATGGTCCCAGATTATCTAGGTGGGCGCTAAATCCAATGTCGAGTGTCCTTGTAAGAGACACACAAAGCAGCAGCACAGGGAGGAGGAGAAGCTTGTGTAATGATGGAGGCAGAGAGGGAGGTAGCGCAGCCCCAAGCCGAGGAATGCCTGGAGCCACCAAAAGCTGGAACAAGCAAGGAATGGAATCCCCCCTCGAGCCTTTGGAGAAGTGCAACTCTGTTGATTCCTTGATTTTGAAACCTCTAGAATGTCAGGGAATATATTTTCATTGTTTTAAGCAACAAAGTTAGTGATAGTTTATTACAGCAGCCCTAAGAATCTAATATAGTGAACTAAACATACAAGAATCCCCGCCCTTGTGCTGTTTCAGTCTAGCTGGGTGCAGACAAGCATAAACAAGTGAAACGTGTTGGGTTCTGGGTTGTGACCAGTGTGGTCAGGAATAACCAAGCAGGACAAGGGGGCTGGGATTAGGGGAAGAGGTGTGGTTTGAAAAATAAGTGATCATCAGGCAAGACAGTACTGAGAAGGACTTTCAAGCAGTACTTGAAGGAGGTAAGGGAACACATCACGTAGATGTCTGGAGGAAAAGCCCTGTAGACAGAAGGAAATGCAATGGCAAAGGCCCTGATACTGGAGGTGCCTGGAGTGTTAAAGGAGTTACAAAGAAGCCAGGGTGAGAAGACCAGATCATGTAGAGCTTTGACTTGTGTGTATCCATTTACTTAGCATACGTTTATTGAGCATATACTATATGGATTATTCCATAGCATTCTTACAATAGCCTAGAGAGGTGGGTATAAAATTCCCACTTAATAGATGAGAACACCAATACTCTGCTCAAGATTATCCAGCTGGTATATGGCAGCACTGGAATAGGAATCCAAATGGAAAGCCCTCTCCCCAACAGGGAAACAACTTAGATAAATATTTGTTATCTCATTTAAAATTCATCTGCGAGTGTTTAGTCTCAAATGACTGTCTTGATAAGCTCAGTTTGCCTCAAGGCTCATGCAAATGTGTTTTGAGCTGAAAATTGCTGTTGGGAGGCAACAGGGGTCTGTTACTTTGGCAAAGGTCAAGGGCTGTGGGTTGCTATCTCTCATGATGTCCTCAAAATCTTGGAGTAGCTATGTAACTCCAGGTAGCGTTGAACTGATAATTTATCTCTTGAAATGGTTTAAGTGAGTTTTTTTTTCCTTTTAATATCTCAAAAAGCCAGATTCATAAACAGGGACAAAATAATGCTGTGTAGAGAGAATAAATACATATCAAATCAGGATAGTCACTATTTTCATGGGTGCAGCCACTGAACATGGAAAAGAGGACAGGGAAGGCACCTTATCTCTTATACAAGCAAGTGTTACCCGACTGCAGACCTCTCAGACCTGCCACATCGACCTCCTCTCAAATGATCATTATATGCCATATTCTGGGATGTTGCAAGAAGGAGCCAGAGAAAGACAGGTGAAGGAACCAAAACTGAGCTCTACCTACTGCTCAGACATAGCGTTAGAGCACATTGAGGATTATTAAGCCCCGTGGGCAACTTCTACTGTTCTATTCAAAGGAGTCTCTGAATGTTTGATGGAAGTAGTTTAAAATCTATGAACAGGGCGTTAACTGGCGTAATCCATCTCCTAAGTAATTCTGTACAAACAGCAACTTACCTATTTATGACGCCTCTCTGCTACTTCTTTTATATCCTCCTTTGGTTTGTTTCTGAGGACATTCCAAGAAGATTTGCATGATATAAATTCTGTACCTCCTCGTCATATTAATAAGGGAAGAGGTGGAAGAATCAAGACAATTGAATCAGCCTAAAGTAGACACTCAATAAATGCTCCCTGAAAAAACCAATCTGTGTAAATGAGAAGGGAATTCTGATCCAGGGAGGTCATGTTCATGGGTAGTAAATGGACTGTAGAGTTCTGAGTCTGGCAGCAGCAGCACATTCAGGTGAACTGGACCCCATTCCCGACCCAGTGGATACTGGTGTTCTCTTACCTCCGTTATAGTAAATGGCAGGGACTTTGATGGGGAAGGAGAAAGAGAGGGACAGGGAAGGCTGCAAAAGGCTCTGTAGGCTCAAAAGAGTGTGTGCTGGTAAGAACTCTGAATTAACAACAATCGTGCGAGCTAAGACCTGGGCATCCAAACTAGTTAAGGTATTTATTGGCTAATAGCTATAATAAAGATACCCCAGCCTTATCCATCCTTCAGGAACGGGAAAGGGAGGAAGAGGAGAAGAAAGCTTTTTTTTTTTTTTTTAAAGGCAACTGACTGCAAGTCTTCCACTTCTCTTCATTCTTCCAGGGACCAGAGCTGAGTCACATGATCACACTCAGCAGCAAAGGAGGCTGAGTACTGTAGTTTCTAGCCAAGTAGCCATGTGCCCAGGTAAAACCCAGAGCTTAACAGGTGAGATTCCATGACTACAGGGAGACACAGTTTCTGCCGGAGCCCCAGCCAGAGGCTCAACCCTTCACTGATGGATGAGTATTTTGTTTTGCTGTCTCCACTTAAAGATTTGGTCAGGAGGAGAGAGATATTCTCTACCAAAGCTCATAAACTTCTCCCTCTTTGTCCCTCTTCAAATCTCATTTCTTTCCAGTTGCCTACATTCTGCTACACATAGATGTACTTAAAGTGGCATTCAAAATTCCCAGACCTGCAGGCCCCCACCCCATAGCGCATCCTCTCTCACAAAGTGAATGGGCCTCTCCCACCCACAGCCTAAGGTTTTTACCTATCTGATATCCAGGTAGAACACTGAACAACGTTTTCCAAATGTAGAGGACAAAGACAGAGGAGAGTCTCCAATTATGTGTGTGTTTACCTTTTCTTCCTCCCAGATACAGAGGGCTTGTCTCACAATGCAGGTTGTTTCAGAAGCAGTGGTGAATTCTCATCACAGCTCATGCTCACATTCTCACCAGGAGCGTTCTAACTGGTTCTCCATCTCAGATAGGAGGGCTTGGCTTCTATGGATTTGGCTTTGTTTTGTTTTGATTTGTTTCCTTTTAAAATATTTGCAGTGAGTTCAGTGTCTTTAAAATAATTCCTGCCAGGACATTTACAAGTCCTGACAAAAATGATAGCCAGTTGTAGGGTCATCCTCACTGAGGGTGGTTCAAAATGAATAGCAGATACTGAAAGATTTGTTTTAAAATACGACCTCTGCTGTACTGTTCAGAACATCCTCATCCTAGCATTAGTGTTTTGTTTATTGTTCATTTTTAATGAGGTAAAATTCCTTAATTTACAATTCATAATATGATTTAAAATCACTTCAAAATGTACTTAGTACAGGGTCAGCATTGCATTTTGTGTCCTTGAGGTCAGTAGCTTAAGATGGCTGGTATTTTAAGTGCATGTTGCTGAACTCAAGTGTCCCTTAACTTGAACTTAATTTTCATCTTCTGGATGCTCAATGAGAGTACTTTCAAGCCTCAAGCACATCTTTACCATAAAAAATGTCTCAACATAATAGTTAATTACCATGAAGAAGTTTATTGTCATATTAGATATATGTTTTTAGACCCAAGTGATAATGTAACTTTTTGTTAATACAGAGAAAGAGAGAAAAAAAAAAGTGATCTGAGACACCTTCTCCCAGATGCATAAGAAAACAAACTTCAGACACATCTCAAACAGTTTTGACTGACACAACTTACTTTCCCCCAAGACAGCTCCTTTGTGAAAAATGCTGAAGCCTGCCTTTCTGGGGAAAATCAAAGGCTAATAATTCTGAGAAAGATGGGTTAAGGGAAGGCTGGTCCAACGCTTCGCTGCTCCGAGTGGCTCTAATGACACCACTCCCTGTGGTGTCGTTTTCTCAGTCTTTGTTGACAGACCAGAGCCAAATGAGGATTATTCACTATTGTAATCACTGCTTTGCTTCTAATAGTGTCTATACAAGAAACCAAGGGAAGTGAGCTGTAACTCTAACAGTGTGAGGGGAGTCAGGAGCCATTACTGATGTTTAAAAACTGGGTCTTTTCAAAATGGTGGCAGCTTTATTTTCAGAAACTTGTTTCACCCCAATATGATGACGGGGTGAGTCAGAGTAGAGTAACTCCAGTTCCTTAAATTCACTAAAATTAGAATGATCTGATTTGCCATAAAAATGCTGCTCCTGTTCCATTTTCTCCAGATTGGAGTGACTTAAATTCCAGTGTTAGGGAGCAGTGTTTATTGACCCTTTACGCTAGACATGGTGGCAAGTGATCTATGAACATTCACTTAACCTTCGCCCTAGTCCCATGAGTTATATATGTATTAACACACAACCCATTTCACAGATGAGGAAACTACAGTTCAAAACTGTGGATTAGCTTATCCAAGTGTCCATCACTGGCAAGTTCTGAGTTCTGATTTCAGACTTGTTGCTCTAAACTATTGCTTCCCCAAGAAACTTCTCGAAGAGCTGCAAAATATTTTGTGAAGAAACACCTTAAAATTATTATTCATTTAACTTTTTCTTTCTTTTTTCCATATTCATACCTGGCCAAACAACAATTATAGAAGGTCACATTATATTTGTCCTTCTCTCCAATTGGTTACCTACCTACTTACTTTGCTAATTTTATTTATCATTCAGTGATTGGTAGATGATAATAGCCGAGAAAAGGAATAAAAACAAAGGAAATTAATCCATCCATTGATTGATTTACTATCTATTGATTCATCATGTGCCAGGCACTGTTGCAAGCTCTTGAGATACTCTGAGTTTGCATTCTTGAGAAAGAGGAAGACAATAAGCAGTATAAATAACAAGAATGTACAATGGGTTCATTTTGATAATGAGAAGTGCTAAGAACAAAAAACACAGAAATGCCAGAGTGGGTGAGTATTGAAATGTTAGGTGGGAAAGCCACATGACAAAGGTGACATTTGAGTAGATACCTTAGAGGAAGCTAGGAAATGAGGAAGGTAGCCTTGGATATGTAAGGGAAAAGTGTTGTAGGCAGCGGTTATAGCATATGCAAAGGTCCTGAGGCAGGGGCAGGCCTGGGAGTTTGAGAAAACTCTGGAAGGCCAGCAAGGCTGGAGGGACTGAGGGCAAGAGTAAAAGGACATAATGCATAATATGACCTAGGTTACGTAGGGTATTGTAGGTTAGAATAAGAACTTGGCTTTGACTCTAAATGAGATGGGTTTGAGTAGACAGGTGACATAAACACAAAACTATAATGGGACCTTTCTTTGCTGTGTTGAGACCATTGGGGGTTGGGGGTGGGTTGAGGGGGAAACTGGGAGACCAGGGCAGGAACTACCGCAGTAGCCCAAGCGAATACCATGTAGACCTGAGCCAGGAAGAGGTCTTCCTCCCTCCTTCCTTTCAGCTTCATAGATTTGTGCTTCATGTCTCCCTCATTCAAGAGGATGAGTGACTGAATGACACTTAATTAGCCCTTTTGATGTTAGCATCTATTATACTGCATTTTCTGAGAGAGACATACCTCCTTTGGGAGACAGTGTTGCAGAAAAACAACCCTTTCAATTTAAAAACAGTGGATCAATAAGAGCTGTTTTTCATTTGCTTAGATTATGATGTTTATTAAAAGAGAAGGGCTGTAAAACAACTGTGGTTGAGTCTATTATTTTAATAAAATTACACTTGCAACTATTTTAGGTGTCTTCCTATGTAATAGTTGTCTTTTTTTCTTCAAGATAATTCTAGACAGAAGACATCATTGTTCCCATTTTATAGACAAGGAAATTGAATGTCAGAGATTCTGTGCTTTTTCTCATGCAGCTGGGAGGGAGGACTCTTCACATCTGTGCATTCCGGATCCAAAGATGATATCCTCTCTGTATATTTAATACATATTCTTATTTTAAAAATTTCATATCAGATAGTGTATATTTAATACTGGATAATATGTTTTTAATTGAATCATTGAATCGTGTAGCTATTCATCATCTGGAAGATTATCTGTGCTGGGGGTTGTTAACTCTTGAGTGCGAACCAGAATCTTCTGGAGGGCTTGTTCACATGTAGATCATTGGGCTCTGTCCTCAGAGCTTCTGATTTAATAGTCTCAGCTGGGACCCAAGAGTCTGCATTTCTAACAAGCTCCTAAATGGTGCTGATACTGCTTGTTCTGGACCATACTTTGAGAATCCCTAGTCTATGCCAGTTCTATTATTCCTGCAACAAACAAATTGAAGATCAGAGAGGTTAATGTTTTCAACTATCAGGAAAAAACCCCTCCTGCCTGAATTAACTCAGAGAAAAATTGAACTACAGAGATACATAACTAACTCTCAGAAATGGAAATTTAGCGTTTGTTGGCTTCTTTGCTTATTTTAATTCAAGAGTATAAACCATAGGATGTCTTTGTTCTCACATTTTCTCCTAATTTATTATCTTCTTTTGAAAATTTAATCAAGAGGAACCCTGCCCCCTCTCACAAACATTTCATTGCTGCCTTTTTTTCCTTTCCACTTTGAAATTTGTGCTATGCTTTGTAGTTTCTCAGAATATTTTCAAAAACACCATTATGTGGATGGATCTGTTACAGACAGGACTGGCGAAGGCTCTAGATAGCTACCCAAACCCCTACTGAATCAAAGAATTACTTTTCTTAAAAAAAAAAAAAAAGAATTAGAGATGATTGCATTTGAGACCAGAAACATCCTTTGGTGAAATCTATCAGTCTGTTTTTGATGTCAGCCACCAGTAGTGCTGCTTACGTGCAGTCAGTTGTGGAAAACAACTATTTGGGTCTGCTCATCTTTCAAGGTGAAGCTCAAAGGTCATTTCTTCTGGGAAGTCTTATGTGGCTCAGGCTTCAACCAGACCACTTGCTCTTTTTTCCTGCTCAGAGAACTTGGTTCACACTTCTCCTGTGTTCCCCATTATGCAACATTGTCAGCTTCTTTTAAGTGGATGATGGGCTGGCTGACCACTTCATTATCATTAAAGACAGGAGATGAGCTTTCTTTTGTTTTATGCATCTGGAACCCAACAGAATTCTTGAGACTAGTTTGCTGAGCAGGTGAGAGACAGCGGAGCCAAATAATAAGAGGTATAATCTTTGCAGTTGGGCAGACTCCTTAGGAGACCAGGTTCTCCTACACCTGTCATACAGGTGTAGCTTCACACATAGACCTGTCACACAGCGTCCCTTTGGACTCAGTTTCTTTATTTGAAAAATGAGGATATGCTACCAGTATCAAAACACAGTTGTGAAAAATTAATAAGATATTGAGACAATGCATGCCAAGTCTTAAAACGCTGCCTGACTCACAGAAAGAGCTGAATAAGTAGTAGATGCAAATGCAGCATTCACAGACCCATTCTAACCCCTGGAGGGTTAGTTAAATGAGAATTGAGCTCCTAACTTCCATAAACTGTGGAGATCGAAAACCGTCCCCCTAATTTATACTGATTCCTGGGAGCTTGTGTCTTCATAACCTGTCTTGTCTCTGGGTCCTGTGCCTTAAAGGCTGTCTCTTTCTTGATGTACACCCACCAGGCAGTAAAACATAGCCCCGAACCAGGCTGCACAAGAAACACACACATTTATCATTCATGACCAAGGCAGATTTTACTGAGGGTTTGAGGATCGGGGGAGAGATTCATGATCTTCCACTGCCTCGCCTTTCTCTTCCCTTCTCCAATCTACCCCAGTTCTGCCTCTTGTATCTTCTTGCCTGATTTTTTGTTTTTTCCCAATTAGCCTTTCGTCATGCAGAGCTCTTTAGCAACCACTGTGTTTTATCCTCCCAAACTTCCACACCCAAACCCAGTGAGTGGCTCAATAAAAGCAAGGGTCTTGCCCTTAGCAGGACCCATCTTCCTCAAAGAGCATTAGGGATGAGCTCAGCAATTGTTTTATTCATTGCAGCTATGATGAACATTTTCAAAGTTGTTCCTAGTGAAGAAGTGACTCTGCTTCATTCTGCCTTTATTCCTTACCCATTGTTGTTAATTATCATCAGATTTCATTTTTATACCCATTCCCATCTAGAACTGGATCCTCCTTACTCAGGACCCTTTGAATACTGGAAGAAGAATTTATATTCATGATACTCAGACTTAAAAGGCATGAAGTAAGAACTCAGGAAACCATCCAACTCAAAGAAGTACAGAGGAAATATGTGCTATAGTTCAAATGTAGTACTTTTCTGAGTTCATTGGATTTTTAAGTACTTAAAATACATAGTGAGTATCCCTTTTTGATGTTCCAGTATAGCTGCTAACTTCGTGGAAATGTAAAACAACTTGAGGGTTTTTTGGTTTCTTTCTTTTGCCTCTTTACTCAAAGAAATGATGAGTTCCTTCTTGCTAATGAATAAAGCTCTCATCAGAGAAAAAATAGAATGAAAGAAAATCACTGTTTCCCTTCCACCTTTGGGCTGGATAATTCCCATTTCATTTTCCAGGAAGCTAAATCTTCAAATGGCTTCACTTACAGAGTGAAGAAAATCAAACATCTTTGTCATTTTGGGAAAAATAATGACAGACTCTCTACAAGAAAAGAAACAAAAATTAATGACAAATCATATGAGAAAATGACAGATCACTTTATGTGTGTTAAACAGACCTTGAAGACAGTTTTCTGTATGAATTTGGTCAAAAGCATGATTCTCAGCTAATTTCTTGCTTCTAAATTAAATTATTGCTTCAGAGACAGTAAAAAAATACAGATATACACAATTCCCTTCTACTCTTCTGGGTAGATTCATCTTCTCTGTGTTTGTCCTTGTATTTAATGACTGCAGATAATGGATTCTAAAAGTGTATTTAAAAAGTTAAGCCTCTTGAGATTCTATTTTGAATGGAAAATATCTCCCAGCAGATTTTAGTTTTGAAAATTAAAGGTAACACACAGGCATTGAGATAACATTTAGCTGAGTGTTTGTGAGTCATTTTCCCCACTCTGCTGATTGTCTTTGTGGCTAATCATGCAACTGAGGGTGCAAAATATATCATGGACAGTTTACTTGCCTCAGCACTCAGATGGCTTAGAGTAGATTTCTTGAAAAATGTGGGAGAAAGATGTGACCTGGGCCTCCAGCAAGAGTCAACAGACTGTAAAAGGTCAGAGAGTAAATATTTTAGACTCATGAGCCAGATGCTTCTGTTACCAGTATTCCATCCTGCAGTTCTAGAGCAAAAGCAGCCATAGACAACATGTAAACAAATAGTGTGGCCGTGTTCCAATAAAACTTAATTTATAAAAGAGGGAGTTAGCCAGATTTAGCCTTCAGGTCATAAGTTCCTGACTCTAGGTTTAGAGGGACATGTGGTCATAAGATGATCTAGAAACTTTTGTTTCTCTCAGCTGATTTTATATCTTCAATTCAGCCTATATGAGTATGAATTCAGCTCGAGGGTTCAGAATCTCGAAACTGGGCCCACTCTAGAAAGTCTGCAATGTGACTTTCTCTACACAGCTGCCATGAAAAGACATGGCGGTGAAGCCCATTTACCGGTATCATGATACCATTTTCCTTTCACAAGCCTCAACCCTGGCTCACAGCGTGGGACTAAGAATCTCACTCAAAGTCTTGAGGTCCCTCTACCCATCAGCACAGGAGATGAACAAAATAGCAGAAATACCTTCCAAAGCTCCAATCCACCTTTAAAAGTTGGATGCCAGCATGATTATCTGATATAGAAATAGATCATAAAACAAAGACTGAATTCATTTAGAAAACAGGCCCTGAGTTCCTGCTGCTTGTCAGGCTCTGTGCTAGTACTAGAGATGCAAGGGTTACTGGGCTGACAGGGTCCCTTCAGGTATGGAGGTTCTGTCCCGTTAAGGGAGGGGACCAATACAGGACAGAAGGTAGGGAGGGGATGGAGGGAGGAGAGGTTGAGCTGAGTTTCCTCTTATAAAGCGGGACTCCGGTCAGCAGCTGTGTAGTAACATAAAGGAACAGCCTCATCCATTGAAACATGTATTCATTCCACAAAACACGGATGCCTGGTCTCTGTGAAGCCATGAAGAGAGAATGGCAAGCAAGACAGAGTTCCTCCAAGAAGCTCACCGTCCAGTAAGGAGAAAAGTGAAGGAACACGCGAGGACGAGTTGAATTCCTGAGTACTCTGGCACAGCATGGAATTCACAGAAAAGGAAATGAAAATGGCCAATACTGTGAGACAATGCCCAGTCTCACAATTCATCAAAAATATGCAAATTAACACCATACTTTTTTCCAACTATCAAATTGGCAAAAAATATCAGCCACTGTTGGTGCGAGGAAAGAGAACTCGATCACACTTTGGATTAGAATTAAAGTCCATAAAATCTTTCTGGTGAACAGTTTGTCAGTGCTTAACCAAATTTTAAATGGGCATTTCATTTGAATCAGCAGTTTATGAGATGGGTCTTAACTGTGGAGAAATACTTGCACATATGCACAAAAAGGCAGGTGTGAAGGCTTTTAATTACTAAACAGTAATTATGAAACAGGAAAAACCTGTGACCAGCAGTAGGCGACGGCTTTTATGATAGCATATTCATGCTAAGAGGTATTATCCAGTCACGAAAAAGAATGAAGTGGATCTATATGGGCCGACATAAAAATTTTGTAATAGATATAAGAGCAAAACTACTACACCGTATTTGTGTGTATGTAATTTGCTAATCTGGTCAAATATACATCAAATTGTGTGGTTAAGGGACAAGTGAGGGATGGATGGGAGGGTAAATGGGTGCATTTTCCATTTCACTCCAGAGAAATTTTAAAATGTTGTTGTATTTGGAAAAGGCCACTCAAATAATATGTGTTATAGGATGGGTGAATAGTAAAAGGATATTCACTGTGTAAGTTCACCCTTAATTCTAGATGGGGCTGCAATTCGGTTATCTACAGAATAGCCAAACCTATACCTCTGGAGTTCCTTGCTTACTTTGAACACTATACTTCTTTAAAGTGGAAAAAAGTCATTCCTTTCTGCCTGATATTTTCCCGGAATATGGAAAGTCATATTCCTAGTGTTCGTATCTGAAAATCAACATAATCCAAAGGTCTTCTCTTAACAATGTTTGCAGTAAGATTTCAGCATCTTAGCACTTAAGTGTTTTCAGAGTACATCTATTTAAACATCTGTGATTCATTATCGTAAATATCACAGTTGTGTGGGACCATATGCTCCAGCTTGCAGCATATATACGTAAAGAAAAAGCACGAGCAATAAATCTCAGGAACCTTAGACTTGCCGTGGGTATGTGAAAAAGAATGTTTCCAGACACGTGGAATTCTATAATCACAGTAATATACTTGAGATCCCCTGTAAGAATCCTTCAATTGCAAAATGTGCCACTTATGATGGAAAGCCGTGATTTACATTTGGCTCATGCGCGTCCCATGATAATTCAGGTGGGATGGAAAGCAGCACAAAAACCTTCACCTACACTGACTTTCACTTCTTAAGGAGATGAATGTGGGCTATTGTTGTCAAGTGAAAAAAATCACAGGAAAGTGGGATACCTTTAACAAGTGATGAGATACTCTTGGCAAGCATCCCCCTCCATTCCCATGAGGCTAAAGCTAGGGATGATGCCATATGGCATAAGGGATGCAATAAAAATCTCTTGGCAACTGGAGGATAAATAGGCATGACCCACAGGGCTGATCATTGTCTTGCTTACATCAGAAACCCGAATATGCATACAAGAATTAATTGTGCTTCATGTATTGTAAGCCAGATCATTTTTTTTTAATTTCCTGATAAGGTCTTGTCAACTAGACAGAACCAATTTGTAATCACAGCTGGTGAGCACCTTACCCACTGCAGTTAGGAAGGAGGTGGATGAATTAATTGGTTACAACCAAAAAGAGTCCACTAATAGTTCCGATTGCCAACTTTTACCAGGGGTAGCCCTAAAATGGAGTTGGAAATGAAGCTATAGGAGCCCTTTGCTCCCGGGTCACCAAAGGATAGGTCAGGAGATGAGTGTGAAGAGGTAGAAATTGGTGCTGTGTACTGGGTTGCAGTTTGATTGGCATCCCTGCTGGTTATTAACAAGCCACCAACCTTGTCAACACCTCGGGCATGCCTTTTAGGAAGGATGTTCACTCTTGCCTCAGACAGTGTACTTGAGTCCTCAAACACTACTCTGCAGGTAGCACAAGGACATCTCTGCATGACAACATCCTAGGTTTCCTTAGGGAATGAATTTTTTATACAGAAGATGTCCATCCACACACTTTTACAGATCACCTATGAGTTTTATTAAAATCAAACAATTCTGAAAATCATGGATCAAACTTCCATGCTGTTTCCCCCCCCCCCATGATGTTCTGTTTGCTAAAATCTGGAGATTTGTGATGAATTTGTAGCAGAATAGCAGGGCTTTGGTCTGCAGAAAGTCCAAATCTCTTAAGTTCTTCAATAAAAGTTATAGGTAGATCTATAGTAACAAATTCCACACGTGTTTTCTTTCATCCTTTAAAAAAACATACTAATAAAACTCTTGAATACTTTTAGATATTTTGGGGCTGCATAAAGCTCTGGCTAGGTTCCATTCATATATTTTCCTAAACTTTCTTTAGAGCTGATGTTCCCTGAACTTTGATCTACAGGGTCTTCTGGCTTCTGCTCTATGGGTTTCCTCCTAATTGATTTAATCATTTACTTCACGATTCGACTCATCTCTATCTTAGCACCTCTTTCACCTCTAGACACAGACTGTTTAACTCTCTGTTAATCCACATGCTCCTAAGCTGCGGAATGACTTCTAACGTTTACGTTGGATTTCACCATCCTGGAGTAACCCTACTTCTTCCCCCAGGACTTGGGACAGGACATTAAAGCAGATGTACAAAGCAAAGTTCCAGCTTTGCTACTTAAAGATGTGTGGCCTTAAGGAATTTTCGTAAACTCTCTGAGCCTCAGTAGACAAAAGACAGATAATTCTGCTTACCTGCCTTTATGTGGGCACTTATCCCTTACTGCCTCCTGTCTTTCATCCTGTAAGTAAACAAATGATACTTTTAATAGGTTAGTGGATGAATATGTTGACATTTAGAATCATAGAATTTCCCAGCTATAAGAGACACCATCCAATGCTAGAGTCTCTTCTACAACAGAATTTAGCAGTCACTTAAGTTCTACTTGAAATTACCCAACGACTAGCAAGTTGTTTCACTCAGAAATAACTAGACCTTCTGAACGGTACCCTGAATTTCTTCAGGCTTTTGTCATATTTGGACATTAATGAGATCATGCAAATATTAGTATTTGCACTGTACCAGCTTCTAGCCCCAACCTGTACAATTGTGGGACCCCAACTCACCTTCCTCCCTTGGCTTTTATTCTGGTTAATTCTGGAAGTCCCCAAGGCATCTCCTACACAAACTAACAAGTCATTCTTCCATGACCTCTCTTTACTGATTAACCTTTCTGGAAAGCTCTTGAAGGAAGTTCCTCCCACTGCTCTCTATGAGAAGGCTGCTTCTCAAAGTCCATCTCTAGGATCCCCAAAGCAATGAACCCCTCAAGATGCCAAAAGACCCCAAGGCTGCTTTAGTCTTCATTGCACCAGAGCAAAAGCAAACTGTAGTCTATTCAGAAATGGGGCCAAGCTGCCATTTACAATAATTTATTAGGAACCAGAGTAATAGTGCTTGAGATTACCTTAATCGCCTGTGCTTTCTGGATCTTTGAGCTTGTGTGTATAGTTTATTCTCTCCCTGAACTACAGACCCACAGGGCTGGAGTAGGAAGCCAATATTGTGTTCTCCTCTTCACTTTCATTGTGGTTCTCCATCTCTCTAGGTGCTCATATAGAAGCTGTCCTTCTTATAGGTCCTTTCTTCCATATGTAACTCTGCTCATGCAATAGAGAGGTGCTGAGCATCACACACAGTCAGCATCTGAATCTCAAGATAGGCTCAGCCAGTTCACTTTGTTACATGTCTCCAGACAGCTCCAACAGCAGACCAAATATCTTAAAAGTTATCATGGAACAGATTTCTTTTTTCATTAACGTAATCTACAGACACTTGGAGAGGAAGACGTGTGCACACATAATTATTAGATAAATCAAAAACTATGGACTTTGTAAGAGATATGGGCTAGTAATATGAAAACACTGAGAAGGAATCTATAAATCTGAGACTTGGTGATTCTTGGAGTTGCTGAATCAGTGATTTCTGTTTTGCTGATCAGGTGACTTTCAAATCGGCTTACTCAAATCTTCACATGAGTTTGGGCCATCATTCTCGGTTTTGTTTGGAAGTTTAAAATTTGCTTAGCTGCCAAATTGCAGTTCTGCTATTTATTCATTCAACAAACAGGACTGAGTATCTACTGTGTCAGGCGCTGTGCCATATAAAGTAATTCCAATCTGAAATACAAATTCATAGTGATTATAACCACCATGGGATAGAAGATGCATAGCATTTTTTCAGAAAACAACTTGCCAGGTTTTAAAAAACCAGTAGCAAGAGGAAATTGTAAGATCCTGGCAGAAAAGACTAGATCCAGAGCTAGCAGCTCAGTTTTTAATAGTAGGCAGAGAAAATCCCCTGAAAGCAGGCAAGGGCTCTCTTTCCAAGAGGAACCCCTTAAGGGTTTACATGGCAAAAATAGTTTTCTGCTGAAGATCACTTGATGGAATCATTCATTATGATGTCTTTGGCTGACATGATAGAATTGAAACTCTATTTTATCAAACTTGGGATTGACACATGAGATGGTATTAAGGCCATTTTATGTACATTCTGTACCTATCAAATCTACAAAGCCTTTAGGGGTGAAATTCACTTCTGGGATAATCAGTCACGATTAGGAACATGCCCAGAACTTTACAGAAGCTCTGTCGATGTCAGTGCTGACTCCAGGCCAAACGTGGAACACAGGATATGGTTCCATGCATTCAGGAATTGGGAGGGTGGATGGAATCGAGGCTGGAGGATGTATCATACAGGGATCTGGCCCATTGTGGGTGGGACTGAACATCTGCTAGTGGAACCTTGATTGACTAGAAGGCTTGAGTAATGAGGGTGTTCTGAGAAACCAAAGGAAATGTTTTCTGTTTCTCTCACTTGGGCAAATCCAAAGAGCCTCTGGACTAAAGTCCTCTGAGTTCTTTCAGAGGAAGTTGGGCCCCAGTAGGATATTGAGGACGTGAAAAGCAATTAAGTGATGGTCTGTATCCTGGGGAGAGTCCATCTGATGTTTCTGAACTAAGTGCTATTTCACTTATTAGAAAGGCATGGCTTTCCATGCCCCAGTGAAGACTGCAGATCAACCGATATGCAGGTGCTTCCTGCTAAATGGAGCAATTGAATTGTTTTACTAACTTGGCTCTGAGTGCTGGGATATATGGTACAGTCTTAGGAGAGGGCAGACGATTTACATTCTGTTATTGTTAACCCACATACGACTGAAACAAAGCCACCCTCTTCTCTGTGCAAGTATAGATTGCTAGAAGTAGATCTGAGCACATCTGACTGTGGGAGGAATACAACTCTCAGGCTGACTGGCTCAGAGCCCGCACTACGACTGATCCTCCCTCAAGTGCCCAAGTGGAGTCTGGCCACCAACTTCTGAGTAGACCAGTTTGCAAGTCTCTACAAATGGGTATAATGTATTTAGGACCATTTGCCCTTATAAGATGTGAGTGCATGGATCACAGACTGACTCCCAAAACATTTACAAGAATAGCACAAATTCCATATTTAGTTCATACCTATATCTCCATGAGCAGGGCTGCTCTATATTTTGCAGATAAATTTAAATCCATCTGCATTTTTATATTTCCTGGGATCGTAATATGGCTTAATTTGCTTCCTTGCACATTTCTAGATGGTAAGAAATCTATGCCTTTCCCATTTCCATCCCGAAGAACCACATTCAAAAGAAAGAAATAGAAAAGCATAAAATCGAGGTCAGGAAGATTAAGCCCCTAATTCACGAGCCAAACTTCCCATTTCAATTGTGGTTTTGTCTCCCAGCTAAAGTTTGTCTTTTTGTGACATTTGCATTAAGCCCAGAGGACATTTTGAGTGGAAACACGCTGAAAGCATAATTGAAACGCTGAGTGGTGCCATTCATCTAATTTGCATTTTTCCCCCAGGTGGGGAGTGTTCACCTCCCCCCTTTCTTCTCCTGGGGTGTTCAAAGATTATCTCGAAGAATGATGTTGTGCAACTGATTCCAATATATCCCCATGTATAGTATATTATATGTATAATTTTTTTCCAGAAGCTATGTTAAATACCATAGTGACAAACTGTGTAAGGAAGTCCTTGGCAGGTTCAGAATAGTACAGATAGTTCCTTGCAAACCACCCCCCCCCGATAGAGGTTTTCAGTATTTGTTCACAAGTTTAATTGTTTATTAGTATTTTTCCTTTCACTCCTCATGGTGTTATTCTGAGCTGCTTAGGAGATTGTCTCTATAGAAACAAATATTTTTAAAATAGATAGACAGAAACTATTCAGTTTCCTCCTTAATACGTTCTTTGAACTCTGCATCATGAAACATGCACTGGCTTTATCTCTATTTAAAAGTTTGAGAATCACTGACATGGTGGTTGTGTCAACGAAGTTCATAATACGAAACAATGATTCAGAGCTGACGCTATCAATTAGTTGCCCCTTTAGCAGGAAATGTGAGGGGAGATTACCATCAGTGGGAAAGTGGAGTCTGTTTTCTCCAGTAGGAAGAAGAAACAATGTGCTGACCTATTTCTCTTTTGATTAAGTATTCTTCATATGTTTCAGATCTGTTATTTAGATACTGTCAAAATCACAATCATTGTTATGGTCTAGATTCATGCTTTTTCTAAGGTTTGTGTCTTTCTCAAGACCTCATTATTTATGTTACATGTATTATTTCAAATAGCAGAAACCTTATTAGATTATATCAGATAATTGTATCACAGCCCTCCTAGATTATAAGCCTGAGTAGGATGAAGCCAGGCATGAGTTTGTTTAAATGAAGAATAAGCAAGAAAGGAATGTAGCCCAAGCCAGCATTTCTGGAGTGTCGGACGCACATCATTGTTTGCATGGTTTTAGTGCATACATGGATAAACGTATGTTTTTACTGCTTAAGTTTATTTTAACATTATTAGAAAAGAATACATTTGGCACATTCATCATGTATTATAGAGGTTATCTTCAGACAATTTTACAAGTTAAAAAGTGAGTCAATTAAAAGAAAAATATTAAGTGAATAATAGGTCAGGTTTGAGAGTCTGGCTAGGCTGTGAATCTGGGGCTGGATGACCGAAGGCAGGAACACATTCTTGGGCAGATTGGCCTAGACTAATGGCCTTAACCTCATTCGATCTCACTAAGTCTCAGATTCCAGAGAGGAAAAACGTACCTCAAATTGATAATTTATTGCAATCCTGAATGTCAAATTCTCAGCACAGCATCCTTCTTTTAGGAAAAAGAATACCTTAGATTTTTAGGAAGTTATCTTTATAGACAATCCATTTGGAGAATACTGAACACAACTTTGTGGAGTCTGCTATGGGCAGAACACGTAATTTCACTCCTTTGATGTCATTTTTTCCTGCATGACCTTACATGTGAGAGTGGTAGGGCTTTGCCAAGAAGAGTGGGAGGATCCAAAGATGGGCAAGTTTGCTTCAGAATTATCTGCCTCACTCCTTCAGCCTCAGCAGAGAAGTAGTAACCATCTCCATGGTAACCACACAGACCAGAGCACAGGCACCTGACTAGCAGGAAGTGGAAGGACCCAGGAGGCAGGCAGAACACCAGCTAGAAGAAGGAAGCTGTGTAGAAAAGAAAAGGGAAGCTTCCTTAATGCCCAGAACTACAGAAATAATGAGGATAATAATTCTTATTCATGGAGCCCCTGGGTCTGTCCAAAGTGCTTTATGCATGTAGGCACATATTATATTGTTGAATGCTCACCGTAAAATTATAGTACCTATAAGGGAGGTACTGTTATCTGTTCCACTTTACAGATGAAAACATTGAGGTTAAAGGGACAGATGGTTTGCCAAAGGGCTGCTACACAGGATTGGAAAAGGGCTTAGAAACCTACCATTACAACTCCCTTTCTTAGGGCACAGGAATAGCAGTTCCTGGCACACTAGGTCCCAACCTTCTTGCTCTGCCAGGAATCACTGGGAAATGTGGAAACCTGGCATTTTGACAAGCATTCCTTGTCCGAGCTCCTGGTTCTCGGCCCTGGCTGCATTAGATTCATCTGGGAAATCTTAAAGAGATACCAGTGCCTGGACCCAGCCTAGCTATAGCAGCATCTCAGTTAGGGGTTGGGGCAGGTATTGCCAGATTTTCAAATATTCTCCAAGTGATTCTCATAGCCTTGAAAAAGAACCACACCTGCACCTAAATTGGTAAAAGATGTCTAAAATAAACAACCCAATTATGCAACCCTTAGTTACTTGATGCAGCAAGTTGGGAAGAGAGCTAGAATATGTTAAGGGCCTACGATGCACCAGGTCCTGAAAGGAGGTCTGGTCTCTCAGTATGCTCTCACTTGGAACCCCTGACAACCCCCGAGGGACCGGTGAGAGGCCTGAAGGGTGGGGATGGGGCAACTGCCCTCTTCCCTCTCATTTGTCCACATCTGGGACGTGGATGTGCTGGGAGCTTGAACTGCAAAGATAGGCCGATCAGACTGGGGACAGGTGTCTGCCTCTTCTGGATGTGTGGTCTTGAGCATGTTAGTTTCTCCAAGGCTCAGTCTGTTCTCCTATAAGATGGAAATGATGCTTATACATTGAGCATTCTCAGTGGGACTATATATCACCAAAGGGGTGACATGGGTTCTTGGGGCAGAGGAAAAATTGTATTGTGTGTGTGTGTAGAGTACACATATGCATGCAACAAATAAACAGATGTACAGTATCCCTGGGACACTGACATTTCATGAGAGTGGTGGCAATTAGGCAAAGATAACTAAAAACTCTCCTGGGTAGGGGGAGATAATTAAAAAAAAGTTGGGAACTGTTGCTGTAGATTAGAATTGCTGTGAGATTGAAAGGGGAAGCTGGATGCACAGTCCTTGGCACAGAGTCTGGCACTGAGATGCTGCTCAATAAATGGTAGAAGTTGTTACTGTTATTTGTCAAAACTTCGTTCGGCAAGCACACACTGATCCCAGCTATGCATAGGGGCTATGTGAAGCTTTACTGGGATTATGAAGAAAGTGCCTATGACTTTACCAATGAGCTGAGTCAAAGCTAAGCCCAGGAGGTGAAGAGCTTTCATGAATGGATGTATATAGAGCCTGGGGAACTAAGGGGAGACATGGTTGAGTCCCGCATTTCCTCCTACGTGTCCTCACTGTGGGGCTCAACCAAAACAGAAGTGACTGGGGGCCTTGCCTGCAGTATCTCCTTCTTCCAGTGTGGAAGAGGTACCCCCAGTCCACCACTTATTAGAGCATCATTTTGCCAATAGAGATTAATTGGGTTAAGTGGAATTGTTTTTGGTGGCCTCCTGTATGGAAGAGCTTTCTGATTGTTGCTGGAGATGTAATAAAAGAGTAAGATCCAATTTCTGCTCTTGGTTCTGATGGGGAAAACAGATACATAAAGTAGACATTGAAGGCTCTATGTGCAGGAAACACTGAGAACACAAAGAGGATATTTAGAGAAGTGGCCCAAGCTGGCTCTCGAAGAATATTGAGTTAAGAGGGTGAAGAAACTGAGAAGTACCTTCGCTACAAGAGGGAGCAGTATGATTGATCGTTGGGGTGGGAGAGTGTAGTGGCTGTAGGAAGGTGCGGGAGCGGGTAATATGTGAGGCACAGAGTGAAGATGGAGGCCAGTGGGGAGGCCAATGAACAGCTTGAACTTGGAGGACCCTGAGTGTTAAGCATTATTTTGCCATGGGGAGCCATAGTTGTGTAAGATTCAGGAGGAGGCAAGTCAGTTCTGTAGTTGTGATGGAAGGGTACAAATTTCCTTCAAGAAATAGTCCTTATGTGGCCTTCCAGACCCCCATTTCCTGGACCCAGCTAATCTCCACTCATTTCCTTGGTTTCTCCCATCCCTTTCTGGGCCCACCTCGCTGACTTATTTGCAGTTCCCTGAATACCACAGGGCATTTGCTCATATTACATTTCCATCCGCCTATAACAAGTCTCCTATGAAGATCTCTCTCCTCCATTAGATTTCAGGCCAGAGACTATGTTCAGTGTTATAACCCCAACATCTAGCATTACATAGGCTCAGTAAATATTTGGAAGGGAAGGAAGGAAAGAGAAAAGGAAAGAAGGAAAGAAGGAAGGAAAGAAGAACTTAGCCGTGAAACTAGAACTGCCACAGAATCTTTCTTTTCTGGGAAGATAATTCTTAAGGTGGTAATAACTATATTAGTCTTCATATGCCTTCCCTCACCTCCATCCATCCCCAGCTGAGACTGTCTTCCTTGATCCTGCCCAGGTACCAGGGCCAGAACCAGCATCCTGGCAATATAGGCAACAAGCTCGAGTGGGCCCTGTCCTCTGAGCCATGGGTCTTCAGTGGATGAATGCTAATTGATGGTGACAGTGAAGGCATCCTCCATATCTCTCTTTCTTAGTTCACTTCCAAAACCTGAACCCGGCCATGCCCAGTCACTCCTCGCTACCAAGATGCTCAGAGGAAGCCAAAACTGTAGTCATTATAGAGAAGCCAGGACTGGGCAGCCAGGAAGGGCGCTGGAGTCCTAACACAGAGGGACCCTGAGGGGCACCAGCACAATGCAAAATGCTTCTGGGTTGGGTGAAGACTTGGGAGCAGGACTGAGCTGGGGACTCATGTCTTTATATTCAGGTTCTGATGGGATTTCAGGAGGGAGTATTCCATGCAGGGCTTTCTCTTCACTGAGAGCAAATAGTGGTGAAAGGCAGACCGACCAGGTTCAGATCTTGGTTTTATGATTCACAAACTGTGTTGGGCACCTCCTTCTCCCTCTCAGAGCCTCAGTTACTACATAGACTGCAGAGGAAGGGGATCAAAATTGTTCTAAAGATTAAATAAGATCATATATGTAAAATGCTTTGCACTGAGCCTCATGTGTAGAAAGTGTTCAATTCACATTAGCCATTGTAATTAACAGCTAATATGGTCTCATCACCATAAGAATTATCTTCCCAGAATAGAAAGACCAGCTTAATTCACCAGATAGTTTTATGGCTCTAACTGTGTACTTGGACTCAGGTAGATGTTGTCACTAAAAGACACACAAGAAGGTTCCTAGTAGTAGTATTTTAAGAATCCCAAACTAGAAATAGCCCATATGCCCATCAACAATAGAAGAGATGAATGCACTCAGTGTAGACACCGGATGGAGCGCTGCATAGTCAGTAGGATAAACTGTTACACTTGCAGCCACTTGGATGGATCTCAGAGACACAGTGTTGTGTGAAAGAAGCCAGACGCACAAGAGCAGCGGCGGTGTGATTCCATTTGCATCAGGACAGTGTAGCCTCTGAGGAGGGAGGGTAGGGATTTGACTCAGGAGTTAGAGGAGGAGGGGGACTGACAACATTTGGTGTCTAGGGTTAGGCGCTGGGTACACGGATGGCTACTTGGTGAAATTTCATCGAGTTGAATGTGCATTCTGATCTGTGCACTCTTCTGCGTCTATGCTATGCTTCAATGAAAGGTTTAGTAAACAGCAAATAAGCCTGTTCCGCCGAGAGCTATGAAAACAAAAGTGGGGGCAGGGAAAGTAAGTAATCCAATTCTGTACTTCCCCCCAGGATCCCCAGAGTTTACAGAGGAAGGCAGATGGGCAGACACAGGCACAGACAACTAGTGGTGGTGCCTGTAGTGACAGAATCGGGCACCGGGGACAGACGCACTGCAGAGGGGAGGGTGATGGATCAGCTGTCACTAGCTGCCACTCACAGTAACAGCCCCGAGCTCCAAGCAGTTCCTCCAGGATGTCCGCTTCCTGCACATGACTTAGCCGTGCAGTTGTGGGAATTGCACTTGCATCTATCCAGCCACTGCCCTAATCCGGGCCAGGCATCACTGATGTAATGCCAAACTAACAGTTCTCTTGGCCTGTCTTCTTGGCTTCCTCTAAACCACTCTCTAGAACCCAGAGCTGCTAAATTAGAATCTTTGGATTGGGTACCTAGCACTTTTAAAAAATCTCCCACGTGATTCTGCGGCATCCCAGCTCTTGGGAAGCACTGCACTACACTGGAACCAGAGCCCACACCTGACCTAGACCTTCTCCACGCTAAAGATAGTCCAAGGCTACAGGGCTGCACCTCCCCTTAGTGGCATTTCCCACTTCATCTCCAGACGACACTTTCAGCTTCATTTCCAGCCTCTTCTGCCTCTCCACCATCCCTGCACCACTGCAAAGGTGCCTCTGGTCTGAGTGCATGTTAGTTCTCTTTCTCTGAGTCTGTTTTTTGATTTCAGCACCCCTCCAAATCACACATGCCTTTGAGTAACCTAGAATGCCTCCACTCTCTTACAGACCTTCTAATTTCCAGCTCATCTTCAAGACCCCACTGGAATATTGAAGCTGTCCCTCAAGGCTCCTGAGCTCTCTGGTTCCACCACAGCACCTCACACACAGGGGAAGAGATCACGTCCCTAAATGTCACTCTGCTGTATCTGACTGTACGCTCCACCAACTACACCCAAGGGCAGAGAAGACATTCTGTTTGTGCATCATCAGTGCTCAGCAGCTGCCTGGGACATGAGGGTGATTAAGGACAAGTCTTGACTGAGGGGAGCCCTTCAGCACAGACAAAGCCACGGGGCTGCAAGAGGGCTCTGGGGGATAGGGGCAACAGTCATGGACCTGGGCTGCAGAGTGGTAATCCACAGCTAAAGGCCGGAGGTATCTCCAGGATTAAGCTGCCCAACGTGCTCACATTCTGTGTTGTTCGTTTGTTTTGTTTTCACCAGTGATCTTCAGTGACTGTAAGGGAAATGACAAACTGCACTACGAGGTCTCAAGCCCATACTTCAAGGTGAACAACGATGGCAGCCTAGTCGCCCTGAGAAACATAACTGCGGTGGGCAAGACTCTGTTCGTCCATGCACGGACTCCCCATGCGGAAGACATGGCAGAACTCGTGATCGTCGGGGGGAAGGACATCCAGGGCTCCTTGCAGGTAACTAGCTGCTTGGAATGAGTTGGGTCCAAGGAGGAATGCTGGGGTTTGTGTCTTACATGGAAAATGAGTCTTTGGCTTATTATTGGCCAAGATTCTTTTGTTGTAAATGATGGAAACCTAACTCAAAACAGTGTGGCAGGGAGATTTGTTGGGCCATATGACAGATATTTCAGGGATAGCTCTGCCTTCCAGCTGACTGTGAACCAGTGCCCAGATGATGGCATCAGCTTTGATCTTTATCCATCTGTGGTTCCATGTTCCTTCTCTTGGCTTCACTCTTAGACAGTCACAACCCTCCCCGCTTCCCAGTGTGGGGATCTCAGCAGCTCCACTTCTTTCTCCCAGTCTGAAGTCATCTGAGAGAGCATCTCTTCATGATGCTGCCAACTGAAGCTTGAAATCAAATCTCACCGGCTCTCCTTAGATCATGCGCCCATCCCTGCACCAGTTACTGTGTCCATTGGGTCCTGATGCTGTGGTTGGCTAAGTCTGGGTCACATGCCTTCTCCTGAAGCCGGGTGGACTCAGCCCCACCTAAGACATGTGGACTGAGAATGAAAAGGGGTAGTTACTCAAAATAAATTAGGATGCTGTCATCTAAGGAAGAGAAATGGGTGCTGGGCAGGCAAGAACCTCAGTCACCCCCTAGGGTTGTAAACAAGGCAGCCACGGCACGTGGTGCTGCACCTTCGCCATGACTGGTGCCCGTTCCTTTCCACGTGCACACGTACACAGCTCTCTGCACCAGCACACACGTGACTTTAGCTAGCGGTGCCACAAACTGCCCTTCCGGCATCCTGATTGGGTCAGCCAGAGGCTTTTTGCTACAATGGGCTTACCTCCTCCTCCTCCTTCACCAGGGGCTCAGAGACTCTGTGGCTTCTCAATCATAGACCGGGAAGACACACAGCAAGACCCTGGCATGTTGAGAACAGTAATAGCGGTGCATCCGCAGCTCGGTGCGGCTGGCCTTTCCTCCTGCCTGCCGCTGGGCTGCTCTTGCCCAATTTCTCACAGCCTGTGATTCCCCACTGCCTTGTTCCACCTGCCTTACTCCCTGCAACCCTGCTTTATCTGTTCATTTTGTTCAGTGGCGGAGTAAACACCAGTTCCACAACTGGGGAGCAGAGAGTACAAACGGCAACAGGAGTGTTGCTTTCCTGCCAATGCTGTCATTAACTTCTTTATCTACAGATGAGAAGGGCTGCATAGTCTGCAGTGCCAAATAAGTGGCACGTGTGCTGCCCCCTCCATCACCATGCACATGGCACATAATCACCTCTGGCTTGACCTGGGTGTCTTTCCCTGAGTATCATCTGGAAGCTACTATCCATTGACCATTTAGAGATGTTTCTAAGGCCAGAATATATTTGCCATCCCTGGACTGGACAAACTGCATAATTCCCTTTCATATCTGTCAGTCTGTGAGTCTAGGGTGGGTAGCAAGCTGAAAATGAATCCACAGTGTGCCACTGATGTTTTCAAAGAAAACAGGATCTTGGTGAATACATACCAGTGTGGAAACCCATTGGTGCCACAGAAGTGAGCTTATTTCTTACTTAGCCATGGTCATTTTCACAGCATCTCACTAACTTGTGATATAAACAAATTCTAAATAGCAAAAGCAACAAAACTGCCGAGAAGGTGCAGCACAAAGTGCTTCTTGGGAACAAGTAAATGGTACAGAGATTTGTGTAAGGGGCTTTGCATGTGGGATGGAGAGTGTTTAGGTGAACATTGTTCATTGTTATTGGTGACTCAGCTTTAAATCTGGAAAAGACAATGTCATAGTATTTAGCTCAAAGCAGAGCAGAAGGGCTTCTGGGCACTTCTCAGGACAGACTTCACCTTGATGGGCTAGGAGACCTGGGGTCATTACCAAGCGATTCAGCCTTGAAGAGCTGGACTCTCCAGTCTCAGAAAGGTACCCTTGCGGAGGCAAAGCTCCTTGGAGCTCCGGTCATTTCTCATTTGTCGCTGTCAGAACACATCGTCAGCATAACTTGGCTGTGACTGTTTGCTTCTCATAAAGCATGGAGGATGCCGCTGGGCCGTCAGTTTGCCAGACTCCATCAGAACAGGGCATTCATCTCCCGCCTCCAGTAATCTTATGAGGTTTGAAATTAGGCCTTGTGATGTGTCCATAATAAAAAAGTCCAAAAAAAAAAAAAAAAGAAAAGGAAAAGAAAAATGACAAAGAAAATAATAGGAAAACAAAACAGCCAAAGAATCCCTCTAAGGAAAGCACAGTCCTTAATAGATATCCAGTTGGTATTTTTGAGGCCCTACTGTGTGTGGTGAGGTGGGCCAGCTGCTGGAGAAGGAAAGTAATGAGTGCACGAGTCAGCTCAGCTTCTGGCTGGGGAGAGAAAATGAATGTGTGTACTGATTAAGTACCAGCTACGGAGGCGATGGTGATGGCTGCTCGGTGCCTTTAAGGAGGGGAGAGGGCAGAGGGGATGGGCTGGTAATGACAGTGTTTGCGTGGCACTCACTGTGTGCCAGGCGCTGCTCTCATGGGCCGCAAATGCTGACTTGTCCTATTTCCCACCACCTATGAGGCACATGCTATTGTCCCCATTGCACAGATGGGGAAAACTGAGGCACAAAGAGGTGAGTGAGAACCTGTATTATTTAATGAGATTCTCGTAAGTGTGTGCATCTCAGGATATGCTTTAACGTGCATTATTCTAACCCTCACAACCTCCCTGTGAGACTGCTGACGGTATCCCCTTCCTATAGGTGTGAGAATTGGCTGAGATCCCCTAGCTTGGAATTGGCAGAAAACAAGTTGAGGTTTTAGCCTCTCTGTCCAAACTCCCATTCTCGTTCCTGCCACTTTGTTCACCAGAAAACTGTGCCACTTGGGTGGCTACCTAGTGGTCCAAAGATGAGGGCATGCATTAGACCAATACAGTAGCAATGGAGGAAAACAACAAATGGAAGGTGTGGTCTGAAGGAAGAAAGAGCCAAGATTCAGCTTCCTTATGATTCCAAATTGTCTAGCCTTGGGAGGATGGAGCTGGATTGGACCAATCAGGGAGGGGATGGGTGGGAACGGTGAACAGTCCAGCCGGGATGTGTTGAGTTGGTGGCTCCTGGGGACATCCTGAGAGGGCTGTCCAGGAGACAGCAGGGAACATGGGCTGGATCCCAGGGTAAACATCTGGGGGAAGAGCAGCAGAGTGGTAGGTAGGGCTTTAGCTTTGGTGTCAAACTTAAATGAGTTCAAATTTCTGTTCCACCACTTATGATTATGTGACCTTGGGCAAGTCACTAAACTCCCTGAACCTCAACATCCTCATCTATGAAGCAGGGATAAGAATAGTGCCTGCCTCCCAGAATCATTCCATTGGGCACAGCACCAGATAGTGTCCTATCTGTGGTATTATTTTGGAATCTCTCAAGAAAGGATGACAGACCATGGGCTAAGTGACCTCACTAAGGCCAGGGCACAGAAACCAGAGATTAGGGGCAGGAAGAGAAAGTGAAGCCAAAGCCAGAAAGAGAAGGTATTTCCAGAAGGGCCCTGAGGCACTCAGTGCAACCAAAACAAGAGAGATGTCACAGTGGCTGGTTTTACATCACTGTGCTTGGGAAGGAAGGATTCTCTAAGGTAAATGTAACCCCAGTGAAGCCCAGTTCAGCTGCTATAACTGGAGTCCAGTAATTCTTTAACAAAAGCATGTACCTCTCTTATTTTACCTGCTACCTGTGACCCTATTTCATGGGAAAGCCTGTAGCCCAAATCTGTGATGTCTGATTGTTAATGGTTTAATTTTAGACTCTCAAGCTATTGCTACATTTTTAATGAACTGCCCAGACACTAGTACCTACCTGGGCTGTGTAAGATCATCTTAGATCTGAGTGGTTGGAGGAGCAGTTTAATCCCTTGTCTTTTGACAGTCAGTGAGGAGTTGTTCAGGAGGGGGCCAAGGTTAACCATGGCATGTTCTAGCCCGTGGAACGTGATGAGGAATCGACTCACAGAATTATGTCTGGATGGAACCGTGCCTTTTCCCCACCAAAGCGGCTGACGGCGATGAACATGAAGACAGCAGTGTTTGCTCTTATTTACTTATTGAGTGAGTGAGTGAGCGAGTGAGTTATTCATTTATTTTACCTTGAATATATGGGTCCAAAGGTTTACATGGAAAATCTCTGTGCTTCATTCTGTATGCATCTTGGATAGATACCTTCACCTGCTGTGTAAATGGGACTCATCAACCTCATTTACAAATTTGAAGCCTGGAAATTATTTATCCGTTTGTTTGTTTGTTTGTTTGTTTATGATTTAAGAATTTGTAGCTTCCATAATTGTAGAATTCTGACATCAATTAAGAACTCGATAAAGTCAGGCTGGGAAGTAAGTACATCATGGAGGTTGTGGGAATTTATTTTCAGTTGCAGTTTGAGGGCTAAAGACTTGACTGGCTTTGGCAGCAGCATCTTGAAATGTGGAAACTCACGCTCTAAGCAACTGTAGGATTTACATACCTGTGACCCGGGCAGTGGGTCTCATGGGCAAAGCAGGAGACACACACGTAAAGGAAGGGAGAGTTGTGGGGGCCCACAGACTAGAGGCCTGAGTCAGGCTTCCCTGCCCGCTGCCTGGGGTTATTTCATCAACGCAAATCTGATCACATCAGTCCTCTGCTTCCTCATCAGCCTATCTGGCCCCGGGGATAAATTTTGAAGTCTTTATATATGCCTGAAAAGGTCTTTTACAGTCTAGCCTGGTCTCTACAGCTTTCCTCCAAGTCTGATTGCTTTTCATTTTTAGGTGTCTTGACCTGCTGAAATGTCGCTTCCTCCAAGGGCCTTCCCTGGTCCCTGTTCCAAAAGAAGGTCTCACCTGCTAGTCTTCACTCCTAGCACCCCTTCTCTTCCTCCCTGGCCTTCTTCTTAATTTGTAATTAAGTGTTTACTTCCTTGTTTAGGTGTTTGAAGTCTGGCTCCCTGATGAGACTGTAAGCTCCCTGAAGGCAGGAACATAGTCTGTTTCCTTTCTGTTTCCCTCCTTCCCTCTCTCTCTTCCTCCCTCCTTCTATTCCTTCCTCCCTCCTTTCTTTCCTTCCTCCCTTCTTTCTTTCCTTCCTCCCCTCTGGTGTGTTCACGGCTCCATCCTCAGCACCCAACACAGTGTTCGCATATGGTTGGTTTTCAGTAAGTGTCTTTTGAATCAACACAGGAGTGGCCTGAGTTACTGCTTTCACACCACTCCCTGAACTGAACTCTGCCCCCACCCCTAGTACCAAACCACGTGTGGTTTCTTGACCTGGCCGAGCTCTCCCTCCCATTCATGCCGGCTGCTCCCCGGTCTGGATCATGGCCTTGGCTGCCCCATGTCTAGCACCAATCAACAGGGATAACTCCTTTGAAATTTCTGGACCTGCTGAGATTTCTCTTCTTCGCGGACACCTCTCTGACCATCCCCTGGCTGATTAAGTGATTTTTCCTCCAAGTTCCTCATGGAGACCTGCCTGACTCCCCCATCACAGCACTGAACTTTGAACTTTGTCTTATTTATCTGTGTTTGTCTTCATCTCACTTCTGAGCTCCTCAACGCAGGGCCCTGGCTTCCATGCAGGGAGGCTGAGAACACTGCCCTGGAGGTGGATGCCTTGGCCCAATTCCCGGTGTCACACTTGCAACCTCTGCTCCTGCTCCCTCAGCTATAAAATGGGCTCATAATAGTATCAAGTCCATAGAGATGTTGTGAGGATTAAATGAGTAAATGTATGCAACGTATTTAGAACAGTGCTGAGCACCACGTGCGTGCTGTGGCAATGCCAGTCATTCCTCATCATTGTATCGTCAGAGTCAGGCTGTCATAAATGGTCATTGAATGAACCACGCAAATCCAGACAGCCCAATCCATCCCCCCTTCCCAGCATGACCAAATTCTGTCACTTAGACAACCTGGGAGAGTTCAAGATGATAAGTGAACTTGAATCTTTAACACTCCCTTTCCTCAGGTGCCCACTTTACAAGAAATGCTGACTAAACTTCCTGGAGAGGATTCTTTATTTCTATGGGTCCACTTAACAAACATGAGAAGACTTGGCAGTATTTAAAAGTTAATTTACACTTCTTAACTGGAAATCAGTGCTTGGTGTTCTCAGTAGAGGGAAACTGGTCTCATAATCAAGTTGCTTAACTTAAATGCAAAAAAAAAAAAAACCCTCCCCCCACTTTTTTGTCATTTAAAAAATTCCTGAGGAAAAAAAAAAACAGAGAAAGATATGACAGAAACTGAAAAGGCTAAATTTCAGGCTTGTTTACCTTGGTTGATCATCATCATTGTAAACATGTAATTTTAAAGACATAATTTTGGCTCCTAATCCAGTTTCAAGAATCAGGATAGAAATAGTTCCAAAAAACAAACTAAAGGGAGCAATCGGAGGAAGGAGCAACTTGGGAGAAACACTTGTTTTTATTTTTAGTGTTTACAATAAAAATATAAAATTTATCATCAACTGCTCAGAAGCCAATATTAATATTATGGTTAATTATGTATTTTGACCCCTGGGGGATTATACCTTTTATACCCACTGCTACTCAGAATCTCAAGGTTCCATTTGTTAAGTACCTCTTGGAATGGTGGATCTAGGAAGCTCAAACACAGTGGCCGAGTGTCCCTCTGTTACTGTACATGTATGTGCTCTGGGACATTTAGCTGAGTTATGGATGATATTAAGGGGAACCTGGAATGACCCGACATTGGGATCTAACCACACATTTAATATTTATCAGTCATGTGACACTGGAAAGTCCCCTAACTCCTTTGAGTTTCAGTTTTCTCATCTGTACAGTGGTAATGACACCCTGGCCTTGTTGAAGTGTCATAAAGGGGTACATGAAATTAAAAATATGTATCGTGCCCAACACAGTACTGACAGAGGATTCTCTGTCATGGATTGTTTATTTTTCACTGAAGCACCCAATGAGTTGCTGTCACCTCTGTGTATTTTTTCCCCATCTTTCCTAATCTCACACATTCTAGACAGAAGTATTTTTGTTACTGATATAAAGTCCAATTTGCATCTTCCTTGAGCCAACCATTTGGATCCTCTGTTTGGGCCATTGTACCATCTAACCTCCAAGGCAACCATCACACTGCACCCATGTGACTTGACTTCCTTTGTTTAAGGCATGCCTGAGAATGAGAGCAACCAACTTATGGTAAAGGTAATAGCTTTGCCTCAAGATCTTATCACATCCCCTGGGAAGGGCTTGGAGTCTGTCAGTGCTATTGATTTTGCTCTCATGAAATATGTTTTACAGTCATCGCAGTGGAGAACCAATCTGTGCATTTACTGTGGCCATAAAGAAATAAAGAGTTAAAGCTGTAGATACTTAATATGCTCCAATTTAACAAGCGCGATAACTTCAAAAACCTGCAAAGTACCACTCTTCATGGCTAATGCCTCCCTAGTTACTATTAAGGAAAATTAGTATCCATTTAACTGTCACCAAAATTGGGTAAAATATACAGCTGGAAAATTATTGTACAGATCGAAGAATTGGGCCTAGAAAGGGTATTAGGCTGTTACATTTTGACACATGACTAAATTGTTATGTTTGATTCTTAGCTCCAGGATACTATTCAAATACAGATAAAAGACATTCTTCAATTCATTAGTTTAAATAGATAACAGACTGCTTTGTGGATCAGAATGTAAGAAAATTATATATTCTGAAGATTAATTTTAATTGAAATGCTTGGGAAAAATAACTGATCCTGCAGAAAATCTAGATAACTAAAAGCAGCTTCTTTTTGTCTTGTGGAAAGTCGAAATTTCATATTGTACAGTAGTATGGTCCAATAAACAAGTAATGTGAGCCACATATGTAATTTTAAGTTTCCTTAAAGTTACATTAGAGAAAGAAACAGGTGAAATTTTAATAATATGTATTATTTTAGTATTTTATTATATATTATTTATGTATTTAACATATATTTAACCATATATATATATATATATATACCCCAATGTATATGTTGTATATTTTGTATATATACACATACCTAATATATACATATTAGGTTAAATTTCATACATATAGGTATTTTCTATCTATATAGATGCATCTCTGTATACAGATACTCTTCATATCTATGTAGATTTCTATATATGTATATATATTATATATATGGCTATCTATATAGATATATAGTATCTGATAATATGAAATGTGTCTGTGTATATATACATACATATATATATATATATATATATATATATATATATAATTTTTTTAATTGGAGTACCATCAGTTAGTGTGTCAGTTTCTGGTGTACAGCACAATGTCCCAGTCATGCATTATCCAACATATATAAAACCCAATACATATTATGATCATTTCTCTAAGATATTATGTCAGCAGATAATCACTAAATGTTACTAAATTTTTTCATTCGTTTTATACTAAATGTTTGAAATTCAGTATGTACTTTACACTGACAGCACATCTCAGTGTAGACTGGCTAGATTTTATGTGCTTAATAGCCACAAGTGGCAGTTGGCTACCAGTTAGACGGGCTGCCATTGGAACTGTGCTGGCATATTTGTACATTTTGAAAGAGAAATGGGAAGCGTGATTCACTGCATGCCTACCACACGTGAGGACACTTCCTTAGAAACTCTCACACATACGTCTGTTTCTCTGATCCTCATAGCTACCCTGTGCCATTGGTGTTTCTGGTTTCTACTTTGCTGATGCAGAAGTAGCCCAGGCTCAGAGAGGCTGAGAAATGTCGCCAGTGTCATCATCCTTCAGCAAGTGGGAACTGGGCCTGGGCATTCTGATTTTATGCAGT
Source organism: Vicugna pacos (assembly GCF_048564905.1). Classification (NCBI taxonomy): domain Eukaryota; kingdom Metazoa; phylum Chordata; class Mammalia; order Artiodactyla; family Camelidae; genus Vicugna; species Vicugna pacos. Next base: position 52,366,120 of record NC_132995.1, read on the forward strand.
TACTGCTATTTTAGTAATATTTTTACGACAGAGCTAGTGCTTTTCTATTCTACTGTAAAGACTATGAAATGACATAGGAAAATTAAAACATGGCTAGAAAATAGAAAATGAATGCCGAGCTGAGCAAAAACTCCTAAAGAAATTTCAGGTAGTTTCACAGGTCCTGTGTTGTCACGACACTTTTAAAACCTTTTCTTCTGATTAGAATCTTTAAAGAAAGAACCTCTTGAGAACAGCACAAAGTTTCTAAATATGTGTCCCCTAGGCCCTAAGTTCCTTTATTTCAGACCTATCTCATTCATCTTCATAGTCCTAGAGTCTAGGGAAAATGCCTGACATTTATATTTTTTTAATTATAATTTAAAATTTTATTTTCATATGCATTTTGTGGATTTGATCCTCACAACAATGTGTTGAAGCAGATGGTGGTGTTCCTGTTTTATGAGTCAGGAAACTGAGACACAAAGAAGTCAAGACGTTGGTTTTCAGGTCAAAAAGCTGGTCAAGTGGTACCTAAGCATTCCAATTCACAGCAGTTCCCTAGATCCGGTGTTCTATATGGCATCATCAGAAAGAAATGTTCACCTAGTATCTTTGATAGGATAAGATAGTGGGACAGAATGTGTATTTTTCTAGGCTCTCTGGTATACTTCTAACCTTATATCTTTTATTATTACCAGAAATTGAATATTAGTGAATCCTAAGCATAAATATTGGGGTGGTAACCTCTTTTTTAAACTCCCCTCTAATCTGGCACATGGAGATACAAGTCACCACAGGCTTTGCCAGTTGGCGTGGATTCTCTTATTAGAGATGAAATGACATAGGAAAATTTCAAACTAATCAGAAATTTTAAAAATCATATAAAACTGAGTGAGAATCCTGAGAAAATTTTTGTTGTCATGACACTTTTTAAAAACTTTCCTCATGAGTGAAATTGAATGGTCTCCACCCAGACTTTTAAGGAAGAAGCCTGAGCATCTGGAGAAAATAAAGCAAAGAAGAACATTAAGGCCACAGCCAACCATCCTCTAATCCGCCCACGTTCGATGGATGCACGTTGGTTTCTGTGGGCTGGGCTTGCTTTGTGATAAATTTCAGGGTGGCAACTCCTCTTGGGCCATATTTTGATGCTGTCTGACCCTCAACTCAATTGCTTGTTCAGACAAAGCCAAGTCTCGTCTCAAGGTCTCACACAGACAGGAAGCACTTACAAGCTGTGGCCAGGGTCCAGTCTCATCAGAGCTTATTTTGTCTTTTTCTGCTCCTGTTAACAAAAGTAGAAACTCTCAGGTCCATACCCCGTAGGGGTGCTTTGGGGAAAAAACAATAATAATCAAATAATAATAACAAGAGTGCCTAAATCCTACTGGGGTCCACAACAGGGGCTGATATTTTTATTTGCTAAACTGTTTCTTTCTTACTACGGCAAAAAGTAGCAGTAATCAAAAGCAAATATTGTGTGTATGTGGTCATCAAAATATGATTTTTTAATGAAAAATAGACTTTATTAATCCTTGGTCTTCTTTATCATACAAAGAAAGATAAGTTATCCAAACAGTCCTTGAAATAATTTCACATATACCATTTCAGAATTTGACCTATCAGTAGACTGACACATAAGCAGAGAAATTTCAAACACTGACAAAGATGGCATCTTAATGCTCTTGGCAATTCCCGATCCCCAAAGACTGGTGGACACAGCCAATTGGAGAGGACTTGAAGTGGAGAAAGAGCTTCCCTAGGACAGAGGAACAGAAGTACTCAAGGGCTACTTAGGGCCAATAGGACTCAAAAAATGTGAAACTGCCTTCAAAGCAATCTTTCCAAAATACCCTCCTTGATTGAGAGGCTGCCTTCAGTTGGACTGAGCGAATTGCTCTAACTCCTTTGACCCCATTGATTTCCCACCAACCTTCTTACAATTCAGAAGGGGAAATTGTGGAATCTTCCTCGCTGTTCTTTGTCTCTTCACCAATGAGAGAAAATTGGACTTAAGATCCAAGAGGGGGCTTTGCCTTCCCTTGATGTCGACCCAGTTTCTCCTGCCTCCCAGCTATTTATGGAAATCAGATGCTTCCTTCCATATCCCATCTTTCTGCAGCAAATCCTTTTGACAAAAAAGTGTGTATTGTCAACCATCCCCTTCATCACGTCAGGCAAATTGGGCTTCTGTTGACAACTTTTTACAACTCCTTTCCTTTGAAGTTAAAAAAGCTAAAAACAATGGTAGTTCTCCAAGAGACCTAAGGAATGGTCTGAATAACTAAAACTAGGCTTTTCCTGAAGACCACTGTATGCTACTATTTTTAGCTGCTGCTGTGAAATACAAGACAGCAAATCAGGATGCATTATCTTCTTCCTTTCATTGTCCATTCTCACAAACTCCACTTCACACAGATAATTGAGACGGGACTGCTTTTTTATTCCAAGTCTTTTATTCAATTTGGACTTTGTTAGCAAAGCCCAATCCCTAAGAGCATGACCATCAGTCTTATTTGCCTGGTTTTCCCGTGATTTCCTCTTTCACTCAAGCCTTTGGGTAATATTTTCCCTAAAGAGGAAAAAAAGACCCAGGAACTGAATCAAAGAAAAATAAATGCCAAAAAACCCCAAAAGTCACCTTCTATTTATTTTTCAAGTTTTACATAAATCTTACAGTTTTAGTGTTGGTTTATTAGGTAAAGTAAAATTATCTGCTCCATAGGGAAGAGACTGTGACTGAATTGTTCATTGCTGTACATCTAGCACTGACTATAATACCAGGCACTGAATAAATACGTATTGAATGACTAAACAAATGCCAGAGATGGAATGAATATTAATGTTAATAATGCTGATCATAGCCAACATTTATTTAGCTCAAAGTCTGTGCCAGGCACCTCTCTAAGAGCATTTCTTACGTTAAGTCATTTAATCATTACAGCAACTCTATGAAATAGGTACTATTATCTTCATTTTACAGATGAATAGAGTGAGACGTGGAAAAGATATGTGACTTGCCCGTGGTTATACGACTGGGATATTTCAGAGCCATGCTTTGTACTCAGACTGTTCAAAAAGCATTCAACAAAACATTTTATCCTTGTTTGTCATAGTAGAGACATAGGAGCTGGATGTTATTACTGAATATTAGTAAAGTAGATTCAGATTGGTTGAACAGCTGCATCCAAAAGATCTGAAAAATAATCTCTGTGAGCCTAAAGAAAGGGCTCTTGCATGCAGTCAGTGGCCCTAACTGAGCTCATTCCCAATCATGGAAATGAAGATATAAAGACATGACTTGTAATTTGTAACTTTCACAGCTCTGGGATCCTAACTGAGTGATTCCAAAAGAACTCAAATATCTACAGGGATGCACTGAAATTAATAAGGTGTTATCCGTAGGTATAGATGTGAAGCCCCAACTACAGGCCAAAAAATTCTGGAAAACAGGATGGGGCGATGAGAGAAGGACTCGGTTGATGAGGCTTTCACCCTCATGGAACCTCAGCAGCTCCCTCTACAGACTCCTGCATTACTGCTACTCTGTAATTATTCATGCTTAATTTATTGTTCATCACCTTTAGCGCAGCTCCAAGACTTTTCCATTTACCTTAGGCAATAGGCCCTACGCTACTGCCTGCAATTTTCTGCAGCTGGCCCTCTATTTCTCTTGGATGAAAAGTTTACACTGTCCAACTTGAGCTTTTGTGATTCCCTCTTCCATCTCTGCCCACCTTCAATCTTACCCTCCCCTCTCAGAGGAAGACCACCTCTTCTGCCTCTTTTGGACCCTTCACTTGTGCCCTTGAGCCCACTCCTTTCTGCTTCTGTTTCATCATGTGCTCCCCTTCTCTGTCTTACACCTTCAGCTCTTTCCTCCTCCTGAATCCTCCCCTCTGCCTTCAAACATGCTCACACCTCCCCAGATTAAAACAAATTTCCATGGAGCCATTTCACCTTCTCCTCAGTGCCCTTCTCTTCACCAGTCTCCCTGAAAGCGTTGTCTTCACTCAACGTCTGTACTCCATCACAAAGTGATACTTAACACTCCAAAATGTGGCTCCTGCCCTCAACATTTTGCTGAAATTGCTGCCTTTTGAAGGTCATGGAAAGAGCTGATAACTGTAAACTTTGTCTTAGTCCTGAGCCCACACTTGAATCCTCTGAAGCATTTGGCAACTTATTTTTAAATTTTTATTTTATTGAGGTGAAATCCACATAACATAAAATTAACCATCTTAAATTGAACATATCGGTGGCATTTAACCTACTCATGATGTTATACAAACACCACCTCTAGTTCCAAAGTATTTTTACCACTCCCCCCAAACAAACTCATACCTAGTGAGCACTTGATCCCTCTAGTCCCTGGCAAACACCGATCCACATTCTGTTTCTGAGAATTTACTCATTCTGGATATTTCATATAAATGGAATCACAATGTGTGGTCTTTTGTGACTGGCTTTTTCCACTGAGCATAATGCCTTCAGGGTTCATCCATGTTGTAGCGTGGATGGCTACCTAATTCCATTTTATGGTTGATTAATATTACTTTATAGATAATGGTATAGGTAGTGATATAGATAATGGTATAGCAATATCTATAGTGGTAAAGATAGACCACCATTGGTTTATCCATTCATCCATTAACAGCCATTTGGGCTGTTTCTACCTTTTGGCCATTGAGAATTGTGCTGCTACAGACATGCATGTACACATGTTTGTTTAAGTACTAGTTTTCAATCTTTTTGTATTTATACTTAGAAATAGGAATGGGATTGCTAGGTCATATGGTAATTCTATGTTTAACTTTCTGAGGAATCAGCAAACTGTTTTCCACAGGAACTGAACCATTTTACATTCCCACCAGAGCATTTGACAGTTTTGAAATGTTCCTTGAAATGCTTTCTCCTCTGCTTTCAGAGATATTATACTATTCTTGTTCTCCCACTCTTTATATATATGGCAACCACTTACATTTCTCTTCTCTATTTCCTCTTCTACTCTTCCTGTCTTTGGAGGTATTCTTAAGATTTCTGTCTCGATTCTCCTCTGCTGGTTTCTACCATTCCCCACAATCTCATCCAACCTAGTGGTTTTAAATATCTCCTCTTTAGGATGTCTCCAAATTCACAGCTCCATTTCTGACCTCGGGTTCCTTGTGTCTGTCTGTCTATAGTATATTTCCACTTGTATGCCTTGCCTTTCAAGGTCAGTGTGTGGGTGTACAAACACTTACTCTTGTGAACCTCTAAACTTCATCATTTTGAATTCTCTCTTTCTTGCAGTGGCATCCTTGTCTTCTCAGACACCCAAGCCTTACATTTGTCTTTGATGCCTCATTCATTACTCATCACTGAGAGGTCAGTGGCACTTCTCATTCTTTCTCTCTTCCATGAGGTTTTTACCTGTACACTCTTCTCCATTCCAGTGGCAACAGCTCATTAAGGCATCACATCCTGTTACATGACCTATGACAGGGCTTTGTGAAGGTATCTTTCTTAAGTCTGACTTCTCTCCTTCCCTTGTGATCTAATCCACATGCCTGTTATTGCTGAATTGTCTTTCCGAAAGAACAGCCAGGACCATATCATGCGCTATTCAAAGGCCACCAGGTGCTTCTCATGCCTACTGAGCAACATTCAGTTTGATCCCAACCTAGCTTTGTCATTTTCACCCTTCACTGCTCCTCATCAATCATGTGATTCTCCCACTAAAGGAAACTCTTATCCTCCACAGTCACTTAAAATGATATGGTCTCTTCCACATTTATTTCTTGGAGTAGTAGAAATGGGTTGTAACAGATGTACAGGAATGAAGACTAGATTAGGAGTTGTGATGTTAGCAGAACCATTGATTTATTCTTTAATAATATATACTTTAGCCAAACAAATGCTAATGCCAATAGGTTAACCAGTGCTATGGATTTCTTTTTTTTTTTTTCTTGGAGATTTGTAAGTAATCGTGATGAAAATAATGCTACAATGTTATAATGAAATATGACACATTTGCAAGTCTTACACATTATGTAATTTGCAATGTTTGAATGCAGGGAGCTCTACGATCTGGGTGGGTCTCATTCGGATGCTCAGGATCCTTTACAGATGTGCTAGGGTTGCCACTTAACATTAGATCTCTCAGCAAATCTCTGCTTGTTGACCACAACAGCCAGATATGAGCCTCATTCTACCTACCATCAAATGTAGCTCTAGGTGGAATTTACAGTACCGATCATATTACTTATCATCTCATTAAGAATGAGGTATTCAAATTCCTGAGGGAAACTAAGACCCAGAATTGGATTGTTTCCCTTCAGGGATACAGTTCTCTTTTCTAGGACTTCGCTCTTTGATTTATTTTGTCTATGGCTTCTTTGGTCAACCATTTAAATTTTTTGTTATTGTTGTTAACTTTGTCCTTGTTGCTGCTAATGCAATCCTGTCATGTGGAAATGAGGAAAATTCAGATATTGTAAGAGGGAAAATGGTTAGATAAATTAGAAGCATGAATAATTTATGGAGAAATAATTCAAGCAGCTAACTATATCATGCATTCTCTGCTTACTTCTTGAGTGATCCATGTGCCAAGTCCATACAAGCTAATGTTTATTTCTAAAAACCTTTACCAAAATGAGCAAGAAGTAGTAAATGCCTCATTATCCTTTCAGAGCGCCCAATGATACTTTATTTTCTGTTATAAAACCTTGAGGTTTCTGAATGCATTGTTGTAAATCCAAACTGTCAACATTTCTTTGGCAAGAAAAAGAACAGCGTCCTATGGAAACAAGATGTAAGATTAACAATTCAGGCTCATATATTTTCATCTCTCCCTGAATTCTGCCACACATGGCAAAAAACTACAATCCATATTTTTATAGAAAACACGCTATGAAGATCCATAAAACATTTAAGAACATTTAGAAAAGCAGAAATAGGAACTTTGAAAGTAAAACTTTCAATAAGAACAATGGAAAAGATAGACCATCAGCAATTATTAACAAAACGGACATTTTATAAAATAATATTTGGCAAAGTAAACAGGTTATCTACATTGGACCACAGTCTAAAGATATCCTGGTTTTTCTTTCCACATAAGACAACCTACTGAGAAAGGCCAAAAAATGAGGGATTTAATAGCTAAGCCACTGGAGTAAAACTTCCTGGGTTTAAATCCCAGCAATGGAATTCATCAGCCTTGTGATTTGTGAGAAATTTTTTTCCTTTTCTTTCTTTCTGTTTTTTTTTTTTTACCATTTTAAGACAATTTCTTTTTTCTGTGAAATCAGGATAAAAATAGTACCTCCTAGGTTTAATATGAGAGCTGAATGAGATAATACATGTGAAGTTCATGTAACAGTGCCTGGCACACAGTAAACATAAATACTGTTATGTAGTAAAGAGAGAATGACCATGTCCTAATATGGTACATAAAATGTGCAGGGTAGAGCATTCTGACTTTAACTGTAACTTACTACAGGCAATAAATGGATATTATAAGCTTAATATAGGGGCTCTGTATGTGTCATAAGGACCAGTTTTTCTTTCTCCACTTTTTTGGCTTTCGACATGTCCTTGTTTTTACACATTCTCTCTCCTTGTGTATGGAAGACACACTCATATTAGGATAACACAAACACGATCTATTCACAAGGAGATGATTCACCAAAGTAAGGTGGAATATCGAAAAATAACACGAGGACCCAGGGATATAAGTTGATAAATACTCTAATTAAAACAAAGACTATTACACTGGATTCTAAAACAACAGCTACATGTTGCTTAAATTAGGTATATCTTAAATGTAAGGACACAAAAAGATTAAAAGTGAACAAATTTAAATAACTTTACCATGTAAATATTAATCAGAACAAAGTTGGTGCAGCTATGCTGTTATAAGAGGAAATATAGATGTTAAAGAAGTATTACCACAGATTAAAAGGGTTATTTCACAATTATAAAACCATACAGCTGGGAGATTCTACAATCCTAAAGCTGGATGCACTCAATAACAAATATAAAATAAAACTAATACATAAAGCAGAACTAATAGTAGAAATAGAAAAACTAATAATCAGACACATTAACCTGGCTTTCAGCAGCCAGTGTAACAGTCTAAATATAAACAAGGATAATGGAAATTTTAATAGCATATATAGAGCACTGTACCTAAAAACTTCAGAATGTGTATTTTTTTCGAGTGTGTATTAAATAGTTACCAATATATCATATGCTGGTCATAAAGTACATCTAAAAAACTTTTCAAAAGATCGAAATTATACAAAATATGTGTTCTGACCATTGTGAATTTAAAACAGGAATCAATAACAAAAAGAAAACTAGAAGGTCCCATGTATTTGGAAACTAAGCAATATGCTTTGAAATAGTTCATGCGTGAAGTAGATGATAGTAGAAAGTGGAAAACATTTTGAATGGAATATAATGAAAATATAACAAAACTTGGGAGATGCAGATAAAGTAGAGAAAAAAAATATGGCTTTGAATGCATAATTAGAAAAACTGAAAATGAATGATCTAAATCGAAGGATGGTCAATTTAATTCTAGGAAAAGAGGGAAGGAAATAATAAAGATAAAACCAGAAGTCAATAATATAGAAAATAGATACAGTTAGGAAAAATGAAATAAAGTCCCAAGTTGGTTCTTTGAAAAATTCATAAATTGATAAGCCCCTAGTAAGGATACCCAAGAAAAAAAAGGCACAGTTTACCTATTATATGAATGTAAAAGCAGGTATCATTAGGGATCCTCCAAATATAAGAAATACAAGAAAAGAGCATTGTGAAAACATTTCTGAAAATTAAATTGCAAATTAAACAAAACTGACAGATCCTCTCAAAAAATAAAAATAAACTTATCAAAACATACACAAGAAGAGAAAAAAAATCTGAATAGTCCTTTATCTAGTATTTCAAAACTCTGTAGCCTACAAAAACTCCAGGCCAGGTGACTTCATGGTGAATTCTACTACTAAACATTTAAGGAAGAAACTAAACCAATTTTATTTTTAAAAAATAATCTAGAAAATAGAAAAAGTGAAACCCTTTGAAACTTTTATTAAGGCTAGTGTAACCTTTATCAAAATAGCTGATATGAACATTAAAAGAAAGGAAAATTATAAGCCAATTCCTATTATATATATAAAAGGAAAATAAATAAATCAGACTTCACTAAATTTTTTTAAAATGTACTCATCGTGGGAAAAATATTTGTAATGTACATATCTATTATAGGATATTTGCTGTCAACTCCTGCCAAACAATAGCAAAAGGCTGATAACTCTTTTAAAAATGGGTAATGAATTTTAACAAGCCCTTTATAAAAGAGGATCTTGAAATGACCACTAAAATATAAAAGTCTTTTTTAAGTCATTTAGCCGTCAGGGAAACACAGAGATACCATTACATTCACACACCAAAATGGTTTAGAAATAAAACAACTACTAATACCAAGTGTTGGCAAGGATGTGCAGCAACTGGGACTCTCACACACTGCAGAATGAATATCCCACGTCCTAGAAATTCCACAGCCAGATTTGCACCTAGAAGGACTGTATGCTTACATACAGCAAAAGACACAAGAATGTTCAGAACACTATTCATAATAGCTAAAAACTCAAAACACTCCAAAAGCCCATCAGGAGATAAATGGATAAGTTTTAATATGTATATAAGATGAGTATTATTTAGCAGTTAAAAAAATTACTCTTATGCTTAAGAACCTCATAGACAAAACATCATACAAAAGAAGCCAGATATGAAGGAGACTTTCGCAGGTAGATAAAGTTCAGCAGTGGGCAGAACTGTGCTGGTAGAAATCACAACAGTGGTTACTTTTGAAAGCATGATGACTACAGAAGGCATGAGGGAAATTTCTGGGGTGATGACATTATTGTGTACCTTGATCATCAAGAAGTTATCCAGTAGTATTCACTTCACACAGAAGAAAATCCATGAAACTGTACACTTGTATTTTTGCAGTTTAATATATGAAAGATAAGTATTATGCTTTAATTGAAAGATTGAAAGTAAATAAAAGTGACAGTTGGCTTACTCTGCCTTTTGGTGAGTTAGCAAATATTTCTTATTGTCTCTCTAGGTATAAGAAGGCTACGTACCCACCACTGAAGCTGTAGCCTGAATCCTTAGCTTGACAAGCAAAGCCCTTTAGAACCAGGTCCTAGTCTCCCTTCTAGACCATTCCCTCTGGCCTGCGCCAGATTGAATCTTCTTGAGATCTGGCAATGTTAATTTTAAACCTGAGATAAAATCACATCCTACTCCGGAAGTGGCAGAGAATGGAAGCTGAGACCAGAGGGTGAGGCCAGCATACCTGTATTTTAGGTACCACTAGGAAAGAAAAATACTGACACTTAAATTTGGACCCAGTCCTTCCTTAACATCAATTGCAAGATATATCACTAATTTTTAGAGACAATGAAATGGGGTAGAAGAGATGGCTTAAAAATAACTTTTTAAAAAAGGTTGTCTTAGATTATCATGGTTCCCAAGCAACTTTATTTTTAAGAGTAAAAATACTTATTTAACTCCATGAAATACTTACTGTCTTAAACACGCAAATCATTAAATAATATTTTTTAGCTTCAAATACAAGTTTAGTTTGTTGTGCTTTGTCAGTTAAGTGCTGTGTCAGGTTTAGGGTGTGACTTTAGCCTCTCCCCTTTTTCAGAGCTTTCTAAAGTTTTGTGTTCTTTTTTTTCATCTTTCTCATTTATTGAAGAAAACTAGGTTTTGCTTCACTCATCAAATAGAGACCCGGGTAGCAGAGCCTCTGTGTTTGATGTGAGTGGGCTTTCTCATATATGCCACTGGCCAAATTCTTGTAGGAAAATATTTGTCCTTCCCTGACGGTCTGCAATTTTTGTGTTTCAATGTGTGGATGTCAAATAATTTGTTTCTCTTTTTCCGAGTGTGTGTGTTCTCGTGACCTCATGGATTACAGGGATACCTTTTGTTCTGACAAAGGCTCGGTGCTGAAGGATGGCGGGGACAGAGGGTTTGGCTGCCAGGCAGACAGGGGACAGGGCTGGGCCTCAGGAGCCAGTCTCTTCTTCCAGGAGTCTTCTGACCAGGGCGGGGAGAAGAGGATAATGACGTTTCCACGATAATAATGTTTCTCTTGTGTGTCTTCCAGAAATGGAATTGGACACGCAGGAAAGAACAAAGAAGTCTTATATAGCACATTACACACTAGAAAGCTTTTGAAGTCAGCATCTGGGGCAGTCCTAGAAACAAATATGCAGTCAGGGAAAAAGAATTACTGCTGACACACACTGACCTAGGAGAAACCGTCTGGTGATGAGATTACCTCTCTCTGGGACTCTAACAAAGCTTTGGAAGGATCTTTGCTTTGCTTTATTTCCTCCCAACCCTACTGCCAACCTGATACTGCCTCCTTGCTAGGTTCTAACCCCTTCTCATTCAAAGATGGATGTACTGGTTGGACTGTGTCTGCTTTCATTTGGGCTCCCCAGAAAGCAAAGCCCAAGCAAGGCAAAGATCTGGGTCAGGAAACGTACCTGGGAGGCAGTCCAGGGAAGCAGGAGAGAGCGAAAGGGTAGAATGAGACAGGGAAGGAGGAAAAGCCAGTCAAAAGGGGTTTGATTGAGGTTGCTTCTGTGGGCAACAGGATTAATTTCTTCAGTTCTACCAGGACCTCTGAGAGTCCTGTGGAGCACCTCCCAGAATCATCCACCTGAAAGATGGACAGGCAGGAGCCTTTATCCACAGGCTGCCCACTCCTCACAGATTGAGAGTTGCCCCAGGAGGTGTCAACTGCCTTGCATTTAGAACAAGTTCCTCCATGTGTCTGAGCAAGTCCGGGGCAGAATGACTTGCCTTCATGTGAGCTTGGGGTAGGACCCTAGGACAACCCGGTTAGTCTGCGCCCACAGAGAACTACGTGGCATGGCTGCTGCTGAAGTCACAGGTGGCTGAGGGGATGTGACCTGGGCACAGTGCTGCCACAGCCTCAGGGAGTGCAGCTCTTCAGAGATGTCACATTCAGAGTGGGCACGGGATGGTTTGACACCAGTGTGGTTTGAGTCAGGCTGTTTGAGGACAAGTCAGTCAGAGGACAGCCCGGCTTAGAGGGCTGACTTTCTGGATCTGTCACACACATTGCCTCTTCACTGGAACTTAGAGATGGAATGCTCACCCTTTCTGAAATGAGCAGGTATTCAGTTAACACGGACCTCCGTGTTTCACCATCTTTCTGAATCCAAGACTTCAGTCTCAAAATCCAAAGGAGCTGTGGTTTCTGAAATCCCCAAGTCCTCCTCAACAAGCCAGTTTCCTGTGGTTTGTCAATGTTTCTTAAATTGATAAAATAAATCTTTTTAATAGAGATGTAGAGCTGATGCTTTTTCTCACAACTTCAATGGACTAAATTAGAGAAAACTGGACGTTCAACCCAGACATTCAAATTATCTGAAAAATTACAGTCTGTCACCAAATATCTAAATGTCCATTCCTAAAATTCTAGCATTACTATACAGGAGCCACCTGACTTGGATTATGAACTGCAGGACTCCTTTGAGAAAAAGGAAAGCAACAAGGACGGGAAGGGTGAAGGGCTTCCTGACTTTACTGAGCCCTGGCACCCAGCAGACCTGTGCTAGTGCTGTCCCAGTAGTAGGTCGTGTAATATCATCTGATGCACAGAAGAGGCGCAGAGAGGTTCAGTGACCTGCCCAACAGTTCACAACTTGCAAGTAATGAAATTCCAGGGAGAGTTAGGCTCAGGTCTGAGCCCGAGCCTCTACTCCTAACCCCGTGCAGTGCTATCCTCACCTCCTTGAACACTGTACACACATCCCGAATCTCTGGGTTAGGACACATGGGTGGAGCTAAAATAATAAAGTGGATGAGGAATGCCTTATCTCATACCTGCCTTTGTTTTCACAGCCTTCTGTTACCCCATGGGTTCTGGCTGGGACACTGCTGTCCTCCCCCACCACACACAGGCTGGGGTGGTCTCTACTTACCTTCCTTCTGTTTCCCCCTTAACAACCTATTCCTCTCACGTGTGATTAGCCACCGAGGTGCTGACCCTCATCTTACACCACCTGGCAGAGGGCCTGGCACATCGTGGATGCTCGATACATCTTCTCTGGCAGAGTAAGCACAGGAAACAGTGGATGGACTCATTTATTAGTCTCTCTGTTTTAGAGATGAGAAACTTAGTCTTGTGTCTCTGACATTAAGAGTCTTACCCAAAGTCACACCAGCCAGTGGAGGAGAATTGGAACTAGAACTCAGATTTCCAGGCTCCTGGTCTAGTGGATTTTCCATGTCTGATAGTGTGCTTACTTTTTGTGATCAGGAATACTTTCATGAGCATCTCTTGAGGACAACCCAAAAGGTAGTTCTAATGGTAGACCATTGAGGCTCCACACCATGGTGGCAGAGGAGCCATAATGTATTGACACGGGAAGATTTTCTGTGTCCTTTAAACCATGTCATGTGAATTCCCAGAATCATGGTTTATGTGAATCCTCTTTCCAAAATGGTTTCCCAGCGACTTTCTCCCTCTGCCCACTCTGGAATACAGGGGAATGAGTAACTGGCAGGAACAGATGAGTGAGAAATGTCTTTCCCAGCTGAAAATTCCTCTTACACACCCATCACTGGTGTCCTAGGGAAGATACGCTCCCACATGCCAAGGGACAACATCAGAGGATGCAGGGTGCCCATGGCAAAATTGTCACCCAATTATTTTAACACTAAGGAGCTCATTTTTGCTTTTTCTACCACAGCTAAATGAAACCAGGGACCTCTGGTTATAAAGTTAGTTAACAAGTATGTAGTAACATTTATAAACATTTAAAAGGAATAGAGAAAAAATAAATTGCATCCCAAATGTGGCAATTGTGAATAATCTTTGCCCAACAGAACTAAAAGGTAATTGGACTTTGGGTTTGCCAATGGTTGTGTTAATGTCTGTGCTAATACTGGCTCTGAGGTGTCACAATAGACCAGAAGATGATATCTGAGAGCAGGGCCCTCTAGGGAGGTTGTGGGGACTACGTTTGGAGGCTGGAAGCTGAGATAGTGAGTCTGGGCAGAGAGGCAATTTATGGAGCAGAGGAAAATGAAGAAGGAGGTATATTAGCAAAATAAATACGTTAGCAGAATGGTTGAGACTTTAGGACGAGGGGGAGTTGTGAGGTCTCCCTTGGGCTTTGGTTCTGTGCTTTGCATCTGGAAAGATAGAGCCTAGTCTAGGAATAATGACATCAAAGTCTTTCCCTTTTAAGCATCTGATTAAACATCATCTCAGAGAAGCCTTCTCCTATCACCTTACTTGAACTGTGTACACCATGTTAGTTTTCTGTGACAGTACAGTGTGTGTGTGTGTGTGTGTGTGTGTGTGTGTGTTCCATTCCCAGCTTTTGTCACAATTTGAAATGTTTAAAAGCATTCTTTCTTTTCTTGCTTTACGTCCATCTCCCGTGTCAGTTGGTTCTCCACTGTGTCCTTAACACTTAGTTCAGCACCTGGCACACAGTCAGTGCTATATAAAGAGGTATTGAATTAATAAATGCATTTCTAATTGAATAGCTGTTAGACCATAAATATGCAGTGATGCTTGTGATGTCTGATGGCTGGGTTCCAGGATCAATGGAAAGAGTGTCAGAGGATGGAGGTTTAGTCTTCCTTAAAGGCCAGTGAGAAGCAAGGGAGTGATCCTCGGAGTAACTAAGATGACTGCCATGTCACAGATGAGTTAGAGCTAGCACATGAATGGGAGAGAGATGTTTTAGTTACCTATCACTGTGTAACAAACTATCCCAAACTTACAGACTTAACATAGCGACCATTCTATTTGGTCATGTTTCTGTGGGTCAGGAATCCAAGTAGGGTTCAGCTGCATATTAAATGGTCTTTCACTGAGCTGTTGTCAGTAGCTAACTTGGCTGGGCTGAAAAATCCAAGGAAATCTTGGCTAGTCGGGAAAATCCAAATCTTGGCTAGGGTGGAAAATCCAGATTCACCCATAAATTGGGCACCTTGGTGCTTCTTCATGTGGCCTCTTTCCACATGCTATCTTGGGCTTCCTTGGAGCTAATCAGTGGTCTGGCATGGTGGTGGGCTTCCAGAGGGAGCAGCCCAAGCATGTGAAAGCAGAAGCTTCATCTCTTTTAAGACCTAGCCCTGGAGGTTACACACCACTTCCACTGTGTTCTTTTGGTCAGAGTAGCCCAAAGTTACCTGAAATTCAAGGGGGTAGTAATAGACTCCACCTCTCGATGGGAAGGTTCATAAAAGATTTACAACCATTTTCAATTCATCCCAAGGGAAGACTGGCTAGGAAGTTGTCACAGTAAACCTGTCCTAAAGTTGCTATAGCGGTGGAGATGGGAAGAAGGCGGTGGGCATAAACTATCATTGGAAGTAGACATGACAAGGCTGTGCATTTATCTCTGTTGGTTTCCTATTACTGTTTGAAAATATTATCACAAATATAATGGCTTAAAACAACATAAATTTATTCCCTTACAGTTTGGAGACAGAATGGGTTTTACAGGGCTAAAATCAGGGTGTTGGCAGGGCTGGTTCCTTCTGGAGGCTCTAGGGGAGAATCCATTCCTGGCTTCTTCCAACTTCCAGAGGCTGTTTGTGGCCCCTTCCTTCATCTTCCAATCCAGTTTCATAGCATCTTTTTTGGTGGGAGAAGCTCAGAAGCAGTGAGATAAACTGGGGAGAGGTGAGCTGAGGGGACTGGATCAAGATTTGAACAGGTTAAGGATGAGAAATTTATGAGCTGTCCACGTGGAGATATACAAAAATGTCAGATAAATGTATGAGTCTTACATTCAGAGGTGGATTTATCGATCCAAAGTTGTTTGAGGATTGTTAAGGTCATTTAGGGGGAAATTTTATGGCAGTTTGCCCAATGGAAATGTAAAGCAAGGCACATATGTAAATTTACATTTTCTGGTAGTCACATTAAAAAAGTCAGAAGAAACATACAATTAATTTTAATAATATCTTCTTAAAACCAGTTTATCCCATGATTATAATTCCATCATTCAATCCATATTTAAAAATGAGATATTTTATATTACTTTTTTCACACTGAGTCTTAGAAATCTACTATGTCACAGCACACTTCAGTTCTCATTTCTTGATGGCCACGTGTAGCTCATGACTGTCCTGGACAGCAGAGCTTTAGGAAGAGAGGAGATCTCAGAAGTTAGCCCAGAGGAATTCCAGCAGTTAGAGGTTGGGTATAGAAGCAGCTTGAAGGTAGAAGAACAACTGGGAAAGACTGGTATTGCAGAGGCAAGGAAGCCTGGAGAAGTGGGTATGAAAGCTATGGTGAAAGTTAGAGCAAAGATACGTGCGATGGGACAGGGAGTTAACACAGGATCTCCGCTAATTTGAAGAAACGGAGAATAAAGACTGGTTGTGGGTGTTCATGTTCCAGGTGTGTTGCTGTCTCCTGCACCCTCTTCCTACTTCCTTTGGGTAGTAGAAGGAAGCATCCACAGCAAATTCTGCTGGGGAGACTTCCATATGCAAACCCCCTAAGAGGCTATATTGCACCACTGTGTAGCAACTGGCAAATGGCTTTGGGATCTAAAAATAAGAATACAGACTGTCTTAAGCCAGGAAGAACTGCGGTTTGGATGTGGTCCAGGTATAAAGCAGTCATCTTAACTCCTATGTGTTAGTGTAAAGCTTGCCTCCTGTAAAATGTCTTAAGTTTAAGAGCTGTAAAATAAAATACTCATGGATTATATTGTGGTATAATATCTAGGAGTCGTAAGACAGTAACAGCTTAAAGGTCCTTCTAAAACTAGATATGAAATTTGAATTTGGCACTTGTAGGTGATTTCTGAAGCACTTTGGCTCTTTCTCAGCTGCATGGTGATGTTGGGTTTTCTTTAACAAGTAGCTAAGTTGTTGGATTATCAAGAACTAAGGGGCTTCTCGAGAGAGATGCAAAACTATCAGTTTTAAAACTGAGAAAGTCCTAAGCAGGCTGCTTTGGTTTTCCTGAGACAGAGGAGGTTCCCAAGCTTGGGGACTTTTAGAGCTAAAACTAGGAAAGTCCTGGGCAAATGAGGACAAGTTGGTCACCTAACCAGCCAGGAACCTCCTGATATTGTCAGCCCAAAGAGAAGAACTGCTGCTTAGGGCTGATGCTTTACAAACACGGTTATAAAACCTGAATGCCAATTTATTAATTTGCAAAGAGGAACGAGTGTGACAAGGACCGGAACAGTCAAAGTCCGTATGGTCAGCATTTTCTCTTCCTATACGAAGCCAATCTATTAATTTAAAAAGGAGAATAACTATCCTCGGCGCTGAGGTACACACAGCACAAATAATCAGCAGATTCTCTCCCTGTGTGGAGCTGATCTGCTAATTTACAAAGAGAAATTACTGTCCAAGAGACCGGATACTCAAAGACCACGCAGTCAGCATATTTTCAGCGTCTACAGTACCCGTAGCGCAAAGCCAAATAAGAAGGCTGCTTAGTAAGCATGGGACATGGTCAGAGTGGATGTTCAAAGGAGTGGCACTAAGAAAGCCTGCTAACTCAACTCCACCAACCAGCCCAGACAGCCTTCACCATCCACTTGTTAGGTCTTTGCCTCAGTGGCACTTCCTGCCTCCAGGATGGACACTGCCCCTGTGGCATCTCGGTTTCTATGCTTCCACTGGTGGCCAGCCTCCTTAGGGCTGGCTTATTCTTTAGATGTGCTAACCCCTTCACACAGATGGCTGAGTTTCACTTCTGTTGGAGTCATTTTTTCTTTGTTTTGCCTATCTTTGTTCTTATTGATAATTTCTTGACTTACAGATTTCCTTCCAAAGAGCAGCCTTCATTCCCTTACTTCTAAACCTCAGGGCAACAGAAGGCAACTCATTCTATGTCTCAGTCACCTTGATCCGTTTGTAGAGAGGCTTGCTGTGTGGGGCAGTGGTGAGGAGTGCAGACTTAGAAGTGAGAAAAGCCCACTGCCTCCTTTTCTGCTACCGTTGAGAACTTGGCCAAGTCACCTTAGCCCTTGGAGCTTCAGTTTCCCCATCTGTAAAATGGGAACCTTTTAAACTGGGTTGTGTCAAGGGTTAAATTGATAGAAATCACATAATGGGACCAACCTAATACTTGAGACAAAATCAATACTTAATAAACAATAACAAATAACCATACAAAGGACTATTGTTTTCTATGAAAATTTTGAAGTACTACTGTTTTCCAGCCTAGACAAACTAAGGTTAATGATCCAAGGGCCTGAATGCACACCCTATGGTATTTTTAGTGCTATTGATTTATTATAGTCAAGGGAAACATAACATAAATATGTTAGGAAGACATTGAAATGGGACAGGATGAAGAAAAGTGTTTTAATGAGGCAGAAAAGGCAGAGCAGTAACATGTCTTGGCTCCCCTCCTTCCTCCCTGGCCAGTCCTTCTCAGCTCGCATCCCTTGTTCCTCTTCCTCTCCCTGGCCTCTAAACCTTAGAGTGTCTTGGGCCTCACACATCTTCCTTCCTCCATTCTACCACTTAGTTAAGCCAAAATCTTGAAGTAGAACCTAACTCAAGTGTTCATAGCCTGGGCTAGGATGCCCTCACCTTTGTTCTTAACTCCAGGGCTACCAGTGCATAATCAGCCCAGCACCTCAGTCAGTCTTCCCAGCTACTCTGTGGGATGGGGCATCACTGCTATTCTCCAGAAGATACCACTAGGGCTTAGCAAAGTGGCAGCCTCAGCAGGAATGGACAGCTCACAACATCAGTGGGAGACAGGTGCCATGTTTAGACCTTGAACCATAGCAGGTGCCAACTTCCAATGGAATGATGATGGGAATCATGATGATGATAATGTTTTTATACGTTTTCTAAGTGCCAGACATCGTCCTAATCATTTTATAGGCATTATTTCAATTAGTCTCTAAAACGCCCTGAGACATTGTCATAATGGTGCTTATCCCCACTTTGCATAAAGAGGAACTGAGGCTTATGGATGAAAACTAACTGAGACAATGTCACAAAGCTGTTAAGAGGGACATCTCAGAGCTCTGCAACTTCAGAGATCAATCTCACAGGAATATGCCACACCCTCACTCCTGCAAGGGCATTCAGAATCTGGCAAATGTAGGTCACGCTGGCCAAGAATGGGAGGCAGTAGAATTCTCACATTCATTGCACCTTTCTGTTGTAGCAGCCTCTTTATTTAAAGAGTGAGGTGTGGTCTTCTGAATCAGCCACTGACAGTGCGCATGCCTGGCTCATGAGTCTTTGTCATCACTAACAGAGGCTTGCCCCCATGGTCTTCATCTTTAATGCTGTTGTTTTGAATATACTCATAGCTCTGCAGGAGGAATTGAGCAGACAGTTGGGATGGGAGGGGTTGGAATATCTTACATCCTTGCAGCTGCACTATTGTATTTGAAGACTGCAAGCTCGTTGAGGGCACAGTCGGTGTCCAGCTTGCTTACCACTTTTTTCAGTCTTATCTACCCTCTACTCCTTTGTTCTTCAGTTTCTGCCCAGTATCTAAATTTTTTGAACTATGGCCTTTTGCATCATGACACATGATCGCCACCCACTGGTCAGAATGTTTTCACTGCAAAGCTTTGTAAAATTCAAGGTTAGGGGCAAAAGTTGTCCACTTCTCATGCTCTTCAGTTCAGAGTCCAGGTACCCTAGAATAAGGGGCAGTAACTGCTTCGATTTAAGAAGGATTCTCAGAATCCCAGATACATATTCTTAAATTATCTTGTAAAACATCCAAAAAAATGATTTCTTAATCACGCATCTTGAATTATATGTGTCAGTGTGCTTCTTCCATTACAAGAGTAATCAGGAGTCTCCGTCTCATTCAGATATGGCCACTTGTATTTAGGATTCCAGCACAGCCCACAATTCACACAAGTGGTTCTCTAACAGAATTGTGAGGCTGATGGTGATTTCAGATTTTTTATTAATAAATGCCATTTATAAATATGATCACATCACTTTGGCAACACCATTCTTTTTAAGAAACTCCTATAGAGATAGCGCCTACTACACTTTGGATATTGTTTTATGTGCTTTACAAATATTGGCACATCTAATCTATATAACAACCCTCTAAAGTAGAGACCATTAATTATCCTTATCCCCAAGATGAGAAACTGAGGCATGAAGAGTTAAGACAGCGTACCTGTTCGCCTATCTGGAAAATGCAGAGCCGCGATGATTCAAACCCAGGAGGTCTGGCACTGGAGCCTTGGCCACTAGGCTCTGCTATCTTTCAGAAACACTGTCACCACGTCCTCCAGCCTCAACTTAGGGCCGTCCTCATCCTTATCAGCTCTCCCCAAATTCTCACTCTGACCCCCGATCCAATGAAAACCCTGGTCAGCAAGGACAGGGCTTTGTCCAAGTGTCTTTTGAGACCTCAAGTTGTACATCCTGGGTTCTGTCCCTCACAGGAGCAAGCAGTTATCTTTGAAATAAATGTTGATTTCTGTCTTCTCTCTCGAGATCCAGGTGAAGCGGGTGGTTTTTGTGGTTGCCAGGGACCTGGTAAGGAAATGAAAGTCAGGAAAGGAGGAAAAATTGGACCAACGGCACTTGAAAAATCTTTGAGGACAATTTTGCTTTTTTTCTAAGGAACTTGATGCATCTCTGAATTGAAAAAATTTCACCTAAAATATCTATCTGTTCTGGAATCCTCTTGTTTCTTGGCACGCTTACTAAATTCTGCTCTTGCAGCAAAAAAATCTTAGCTTTCTTAGCTTCTGGAAAACTTTAAAATCATTAACTGTTCTTTAAAAATGTAATATTGGAAATACATGTGATCTCTGTCCCTATAACTAAATACTCTGACATGAACCACTATAAATTTTGTACTCAACAATTTGAAGGTGTTGGATGTAATAATCATTGGAATCCCTTCTAGCCATAAGCAACAATGGATCCACAAATTCGGATCAAATAACAAAAACATTAAAATTTCCCTTTATTTTCCTTTGTTCTTAAAGAATAAGTTAACATATATTGATCTTATTTCACAACTTGCATGGAAATGAATGTTTCACTGTTGACATTTTTATGATTTACAGTTTCCATTCTTTTTAATAGCCTTGGTACAGTATTGAAAAAAAAACTATCTTGGGCATAAAAGCTGTTTTAGAAGCAGAAGTCATTTTAGGATAGCAAACATGACTTATATAATCCACTTTCTCAAAAAAAAAAGAAAAGAAAATCTTGGTATCAACGTGATTCAGGAGGGGAAAAATGGTGAGATTGGATGAAGAGGAAATACCCAAGATGACTGAATTTCACTTGTTCTGGAGGGAATGACCAAATTATTTATATTTATCTGTGAGAGGCTGTAGTTCAGAAACTATGGAAAAGCTTTGTAAATCCAAGTCAAAAGACCAGTTCAGCAGAGGTGTTGCCTTAGGCAGTGGTATGTGAATCAGGTTGGGTTAAGTTATGCTGCAATAATAAACAGTCCTCCAAATATTAATGGCTTAAGCAACAAAAGCTTATTTATTACTCATGCTACATAACCAATATCGGTTAGAGTGGTGCTCTGCTCCATGCAGCCATGACCCATGAGCAGGCAGTCACCCACATGATGATCATCTTAACATGATGCAAGTGGGTTTTCCATGGCAAAAGGAAGAGAACACTCCAGATTCTGCATTCACAATGAAATGCTCTGTCCTGGAAGTAACAGTCCCGACTTCTCACTGTGATCTGTTGAGTATAATAATGACATAACTCCATCCTATTGCAAAGGGGACAGCAAAGTGTGGTTCTTCATGTGCTCAGGAGAGAGGAGACCTGACTACACACGAGCATTAGATGTCTCTACCACAATAGCCAGAGTGGAATTGGTCTTTTCTGTCAGAAGCTAGATGGTATTTGTGTTCAGGGGTCAGTGGGACCACAAACTTGGAGTGAAAACTCCTGAATTTTAAATGTGAGTCTTCTTTTACTAGTCATGTAGTCTTGGGCGAGTCCACATCGGGGTTCTGGGTCCTGTTTGGAAGATGAGGGCACTTGTCTTCTCAAAGCAACATCTGTGGCCCTGCAACATCTGTGGCCTTGCATCAGCCTCACTCTCAGTATTAGAAAAACAGCATCTCAGGCCTTGTCTACCTAATCTAAATCTGCGTTTTAACCAGATCCCCCAGGTTGGATAAAAGCTGGAGAAAGGTTGCCTTGGAGGATTTCTAAAATTTCCATGGGCTCTAAAATTTGCTTTCATCTACATTAGAATGTAATGCAGCTATTTTAAGATAGTGTGGCCTTTCAGAGAGTAGTTTCCCATACCAGGATCTGAATACTAAGACCACAGTAATGACCACAATACTAAGATGTCTTGTGTGCTTGCAGGTGTCAGGCGCTGAGCTGGTCACTTACTCACAGCAGCTCCTCAACTCCTCATCCTAATAATGGGGCCCTGGGAGGTCCTGCTGCTATCCCCATCTTACAGATAAGGAAACAAAGGTTGAAAGAAGTTAAATAACTCAGGCTTGCACAGCTAGGAATTGTGAAGCTGAGATCTGGGTACAAGTTGTCTGGGTGTAGAGCCTGCACTAAAATTGCTGTCCTGGTCAGAAGCACAGCTCATGGTGGAATCAAGGGCGTTCAGCACCAGCAAGTGGGCTCTTTCCTTGTGTGTATGTGTGTGCGCGCGTGCTCTGGCATGCATGCAGATCTGTATGTGTGATCTTTTTCAATTACTGCTATTTCCTCCCTTTTGTATTAAACAGAGCATTGGAACTTTGATTTTCTCTGTGTATTTAATTAGGAAACACTATTTAATAACCCTGTGACAAAAGTGGAGCAGGCAGTCACCCACATGATGATGAGAGTCCCTAACATCTTCCTCTTTGTGGCCTTCCCTCAAATGCCCCTGGTAACACACCAGCTAGATTTAAAGAAGCTGCTTCCAGAGTCCTTACTAAAGACCTTATTTATACAAAATGAATACATTGACTGTTGGGAAAGCAGAGAAAAAAATGTGGCCTCCCTGGTGATGAAAGGAGCCTGTATCGGTTACTCTGATATTGTAGCTCTCCACATTAACTGTAAAATATGATAATATAATTAATATAACATAGCATACTATGTTATAGCGTGCTATGATCTGTATGCACTCTACTGTAACATAGTATATATATTTATATATACATATATAACATAATGTGTATACATATATGTGTGAGACATATATGAAATGAAAATACAGGCACAATATTTATTGAAAAATATCTGCATTTAAGCGGAGCCACACAGTGCAAACCCATGTTGTTGAAGGGCCAGCTGTACATGGAACATACAGGACAGAGTAACAACTGCACACCACCCATGATTTCTGTGTGGAGGGGTCTCTGGAGCTCTCCACCGCAATCATCGTCTCCCTTAATCTTCCTTAGATACTATTATTACAGATGAGGAAATGAATGCCAGAAGCTTAAGTGAATTGCTAAGCCAATATTCAGTGATATTCATATTCAGTTATAAGTCAACAGTCAAAGCCAGATCTACTGATTCCAGATGTTAAATGTAGTGTATGGAAAACACCGAATTAGACCAAAAGCAGAGAAGAGATCATTGCCCTCTCTGTGGTGTCCAGCCCTCATCCTGGACTCATGTGCAAGTGCGCCTGGGCCCTTCAGCATGGTGGCCTCCTACCTCCAGAGCCTGCCTCTGCCCCGACTGGACAGCTTGCTGAGTGGAAAAAGCCAGTGAGGGGAGTATATTTGGACTGACTCTCCCACATCCTCATCCTTAGTGGATGATTCTGAGGCATGTTCTCCACTGTGTCTCAGAGGGTCGCAGTGAGATTGAGTTCCACACTGGTAACCTTCCCATCACTGCACCTTTATCTGCTTGTCTCCCTGCCCAAAACTCTCACCCAAGTCCTTGCCTCAGGGTCTGCTTTGTGGGGAACCCCAAGGAGAGAGACTAAGATCAGCTTGTGACAATGGCCTGACCACGGTCCACCACCTGAGATCTTCCTCTTGGCATTAAAGTTACATTTCATCAGAATGACTTGAGCTGGGCTTTTCCATTCCAGCCACTTCCATCTGTCCTAACCTTGGGGTGAACAACATTCTTGAGCTAGAATGGCTCTGGCAGAGCTCAGTAATGTTACTATGTATGCAACGGGAATGGGGATGTGGTTTCTGAGCCTTATGTAAGATGCGTAACTTGTTATGAGGCTGCACGCTTGGAATGTCTGGGTTCAGATGACCTTTGATGTCCTCTGTGAGGCAGACTTTGGCCCTGTAACTGTTGAATTACACCAGGATTCCCAGTAAAATGATTGCTGGGAAATGCCATATGTGGGATTGCCTGAGTTTTCCAATAGAGACTATCAGTCTCATTTGGGAAGTCTTTCTCTTCTCCTTTGTGATCAGATGTCCCTGTGCTTCTGGAAAAGGTCACAGATTTGTAAATTAGCTCTGCAGATGGAAAGGATATTATAGAAGTCAAACCAGTTAAAGCTCTTTGACACTGAACATATTCATAGGCAGAATTGCTGCAAAAATCCTCTCAATGCAGCTGCCGAGCTAGGTTTTACTGTAAGTCAGCTTTGTGACCAAACCATGAAAGAGAAGGAAAAAATGGTCTAAATGTGTTAAGAAAAGTATGCAAAATGGCTGAAAGCTGATAAATGGCAGAGTCAGGACTCAGGTCTGTGGATTCCAGACATCCTGCCTACCAAACATAAAACTGGAAGGAAAAAACGAAAAAGAGCTCTGAGGAGACCAAACAGCCCATATGGGCATCAAACTCAACGTGATGGCACGACCAGGCTTTTTTCCTCTGGCACAAAGAGCTTTTGTTTGATTATATTTCAAAAAGAAAATAAAAGAGCCAAGTTTCCCAAGTGTTCCATATGAAAACAGGAAATGGCTATAGCATTTATCCTGCCTTCTCAGTATTCCCAGTGTCTGGATCAAAACCCATCACCATGCCTCACTGGTCCAAAGCTTACTGTAGGGGGTAGGAATATTTAGACCTACAAGTCTGGTGTCTCCTTGGCTAGGTGTGGACCATTCACAGCATTGAGGGGAGGCGGGGCTGTCCTTCCATTTTATATAATAGCTTTTGAACTATCATCTCTCAACATTGTATTAGTAGTTATAAACAGAGTTGAAAGAACTTCAAACTGAACAACCGTGTGCTCATAACCTAGATTCTACAATGTACATTTTACTTGTTTAATCATACATAACACACACACACACACACACATCAATCCTCCCTCTGTATTTTCACCAAGTATCTCATATTTTTGTATTTCACAGTAAGTGACAAATATGTACAACACCACCCCCTGATACTTCTGCCTGCACATTATTAATTAGAGTTCAGCATTTGTTTATGGTTCTCGTTTTCCTTTTGAAGTAAAATTCACATACTGGGATACTATGACACCCACAAATCTTGTATAAAACAAGTGCATTCTGACCAGTGCATACAAATGTGCAACCCAAACTCCCATCAAGATAGAAACCATCTTCATCATCCCAGAAAGTAGCCTCATGGCCCTTCCTAGTCACTATCTGCCTCCCCTTCCCTCCCACCCCAGAGGCTACCCCTGTGCTGACTTTTCCCGCCATACGTTACTTTTGTCTGCTCTAGAACTCTGTGTGAATGAAATCATAGCATATATATGTATTTTTTTATTTGACTTCTTTTGCTCAGTATAAGGCTTTAGAGTTTCACCTGTGTTGTGGCATACATCAGTGGTTCTTCATTACTGAGTAATATTGCATCGCTTAGATTTAGCATATTTTTAGTCCACCCTCCTTACTGATGGACACCTGGGTTGATTCCAGCTCTTGGTAACCATGAATAAACCACTATAAACAATCATTCAGTACAAATCTATATACGGATATGTTTTCATTTCTCTTGAGTAAATCCCTAGGAATAAAATTGCTGAATCCTGGGGTAGAGTCATTCTGCGTATTATAAGAAACAGCCTGTCCGTTCTCCAAAGTGGTCGTTCCACCCCTCAGCTACATAAGAGGGTGGCAATTGCTGAACATTTTCCCAAACATTTGGTGTTTCTGGTCCTTTTACTCTTCGTTATATTGTGGGTATGTAGTGGCATCTCATTGTGGGTTTAATTTGCATCACCCTAATGACTTGTGTGCTTATTGGCCATTCATACATCTTCCTTTAGAAGTGAAGTGTTTTTTCAAATATCTTACTCACTATTATTTTGTTTTTCTTTTGTCTTTTTTAATCACTGATTTATAGGAATTCTTTTTAAAATTTATTTATTTATTATTTTATTTTGGGGGGAGGTAATAGGGCTTTTATTTACTTGTTTTTAGTGGAGGTACTGGGGATTGAACCCAGGACCTTGTGCTTATTAGGCAACTGTTCTACCACTGAGCTACACCCTTTTCATAACCTGGGCACCATTCTCTTGTCAGATACATATTTTGCAAGTATTTTACCCCAGTCTGTGGCTTGATTATTTTTTTTTTAATGATTTTTTTGATGGGTGGAAGTTCTTAATGTTAATAAAGTTTCATTTTAATGTTTTTCTTTTATGGTTATAGCTTTCTGTGCCCAGTCTTTGAAATCTATGCCTACACCCAGAGTAGAGAAGATATTCTTCTGTGTTTTCCTTCAAAAGCTGTACAGCTTTAACTTCTACTTTAGGTCTATGACCCCTTTAGACTTAATTTTTATTGAATAAAATAGAGGTCATATGTGTGAATTTCTGGCTGCTATAAAAGTTTTCTCTTCATCTTGGGTTTTCGGTGGTTTGACTGTGATATGAACCTACATGTAGTTCTCTTTATATTTATCCTTTTATGGATTTGGTTCTATAATTTTATGTGTATCACTGTATCTAAGAAATCTTCAGCTGCTATTTCTTCAGACTTTTTTTTTTGCCCCAGTTTCTAGGAAAAAAACATTACCTATGTTAGATCTTTTGATATTGTGCCACAGAGCCTGAAAAAGAACTGTTAGTGCTTTTTCTTTGTTTTCTTCGTATTGAATAATTTCTACTGATTTATCTTCAAGTTGACTGACTTTCTTTCATCTTCATTTTGTTGCTGAGACCAACCAGTGAATATTTTATTTGATGTATTCCATTTTTCAGTTCTAAAATTCCCATTTGGTTCATTTTTATTGTTTCTATTTCTCTGCTGAGATTTCATATCATTTCATCATATTTTCTTTTAGGTCCTTGATTATAATTATAATAGGTGCTTTCCAAACATTGACTGCTAATTCCAAAATCTGGGTGGCCCTTAGAGTTGGTCTCCATCGATTGCCTTTTCTTGTGAGAATGAGTCATATTTTCCTACTATTTTCTTTTTAGTGTCATTCAGACATTGGACTGTATCCTAAACATTGTAAAAGATATGGTATAGAAATGCTGAATTCTGTTCTGTTCCCTGCAAAGAGCATTTTGTTTGTTTATTCGGTTTTGCTTAGCTAAACTCAAGCTTACATACTCTATCTCCCCTGCAGAGAGAGGCAGCTCAAATACTGATTCTTGGAGATTGCCCATCCATGCAGGTTCAGGGGTCCACAGCAGCAGAGTTTTGGGCAGAGTTTCTGTACAGAAGTTGGAGCTCTCTGTCTCTGAGTCTCTCCTGTCTGGGTTTTCCCCATTTACTGTCTGGTGGCTGTTGTCCTGAACCTTATTCTGTATTCTGAAAGCTACCAACACTGGGTTTCTCATCAGACTTTTAGCTGTCCACCTGACATTGACTGGTTCTGCTTTCACACTGAGAGGCATAAAAATGGGAAACTCACCCAATACTGTCTTCTTCTTCCAAGTGTTCACTTCCTTCCAAGTTCTTCCTAGTTGGTTCACTCTCCATGTCTTTCAGGTAGTTATTTATTGGGTGTTGTCTAGAGTTTATGGCTGTCATCTATAGGAAGGTTGATCAAATAGGAGCTACTCAGCTATACCTGAAGTCAAATCCTCTGCTCTACCATCATCAATGGCTCCAGAACATTCCATTGTAAGGATGCACCATCATTTATTTACCTTATCTTATGGTGATATTATTCATGTTATTTTCATTATTTGCTATTATGATAACTTTGGTTCTGACATAAAATCAACCTCGCACAGATGCATATTTGATTTGGAACTGAAGCAAGGGACTTTTCTGAGCTAAAGTTGTCCCATCTGTAAAATGGGATGATAATAATCATAGCAACCATTATGTGGTTTACTGAGACTGAAATGGGGATAATATTTCCACTAAATGCAAGCAGTAATATAATGGAACAATATATTTCAAACGCCTAGTACAGCTCTGGCACGTAATCAACTCAAATTAGATGCTAGCCTCTCCTTTTTTTGGCCTTGTTGTCATTATCCTTGTTGTTAAATTTTTGCTTGCACTCATAATTATATAAATAAAAGACTGGAAAGCACATCGCTTGCAAGCAAATGTGTTTATAAGTAAATATATCAGGAGGGTTTTCTTTCATCAGTCAGGTTGTTTTTGAGAATGTGATTTTAGTGGCTGCATAATAGTCTAGTAAAAAATGTCATTCTTTATTTGGATTATCCATGATTTCTGAAAAAAATCAAAGTTACAATATGTATATTATGTAAATTCCTCTGGGGGAAAAACTCCTTCAAAACAACCTTATTTCTAATTGTAGCCTAGTACTTAGGAAATAATGTCAACCAGCTGAAGTTAAGTAGCAAATTTCAGAAGGTAGGCTGCTCATTAAAAGTACTTTCATATTTGGGCTAATAAAAATGACATATCTACCTCATCCCTTTTTAAGGAAATTGAAGTGCTTCATCAACCTTATTTCATTAAGATCCCCACAGCAATCCTGTGGCATGGGTGAAGGTCAAGGAGGCTCTGCCTTTTGCAGACGGAGAATCAAGTGTCATGATGATAAAGTGCTCTCTCTAGGACCATCCACAGTGGGAAGAGCCCTTATCTCATTCCCCAGGTTTCTCTACTCTAGACGCAGCTCAGGGCAGCCATGAGTCCCAGATCGGGGGTGACAGCCAGCTATCGTGATTAGCAGAGGCTAGAAATGCAAACCCAGGAAAATCGGAATGCCTGTGTGTGACAAGCATGGACAAAAAAATTTGGTTTCCCTCCCACTCTTGCTCACTCCAAATGTTTATTAAATGAGCAGATGAATGGGGAGGGGGGTTTCGACTACATCTCCTCCTCCTCCTGCATCAAGATACCCTACCAAACACCAGGCAGGTGCTCTCACTGTCCAGTGCAATTCTCATGATGAATCTGTGAGATATACTCTATTATTAGCCCCACTTTAAAGATGAGAAAACCAAGATTTAGATAGTAACCAGCCCCAATGTCCACAGCTAATATATATTTATGAAGAATCTCACTCTGTTCAAATCAAAGACATCTGCTTGTGTCTTGCAGTCTTGAGTAGGGAAAAGTGTACCTCTCAAAATACAGAGGAAGCAATGAGAAGAACTTTATTCTAGCCCACAGGGGAGATTATCTAGTGAATGTTATGGGAAACTTGGCAAGAAATGGGTTATTTTACAATCCCTCTTAGTAAAGAAGGCTCTTGAGGGCTATGGAGAGTTTTCTCACTGTAAGAAAGTAGATCCAAAACTATCTGATCATTTTAACTGTATTTACTAAGCACCTACTATGTATCAATGACAGTGGCAGACCCAGAGGACACACTGTAAATGAAACAGAAGTGATCTGTATGGCCTGAGTCTACTAGTGTAGAAGTGAGGACAAGGACCGAACATGGGATCACAACTGTGCTGAAAGGGGAGGTACAGGATGCTTGAGACATGTATCAGGGACAGCCACCTAGACCAAGGATCATATTTCGAGAGTTTAAAGACCAGGGTAGGAACATGCTTTTAGATAAACAGAGTGTCCCAGCTAATACTGGAGATGA
This sequence comes from Vicugna pacos, assembly GCF_048564905.1. Taxonomy (NCBI): domain Eukaryota; kingdom Metazoa; phylum Chordata; class Mammalia; order Artiodactyla; family Camelidae; genus Vicugna; species Vicugna pacos. Next base: position 52,396,024 of record NC_132995.1, read on the forward strand.
GCTTTTTCCAGATTCAGAAAGATCTCACTAGGTTGGAGCAATGGATTGGCGCCATGAAGATTAAATTTTAGTTCTAGAATTAGGAGGTACAAGTAAGTAGAGAATCAGGAGATTTGGTCTGAGAACAGCTTTTGCAGGAAAGACTGAAAAATGTTCCTCTACTACAGGGTCAATATTAATTAGCAAGGCATTTGATTCTGCTGTTTTAACAGCAATAATGAATTCACACATTTGTTTTAAAAAGCATGCGAAGGAAAAAAAATGTTTTATATCTATTCCCAGATGGTATGTTTTGAATGGTGTCTTTCCTTTCCACAGACTTTTTGGTAAGATGGTTGATTTTTTTTATGGGAAAATAAGTAATAAGTTTGGGAGCAATTAACTTGATCCTTAATAAAAATGATTCAAAACCACAATAGAAGCTGATATGCTTCCATGCTCTCTAAATCTCTTCACTAAATACATAGTAATTGGATATTTATAAGCGTTCAGACTCTCCCATAACTAAAGTAGAAATGATAATGGGTTGGTATGGATACACAGTTTTAAATACAGTATCTTACTTGATTCTCGAAATACCCTCGAGGGGAACTCCCAAGGGGTGTTTTTATGTGTATTCACTGTTTGTCCTGCCTGCTTGAATAAAGCATTAGGACAATTTACATAACTTCACACTGAACAGGGTAAACAAGGATGTGATGGAATTAGAAAGGATAATAAGGACAGGAAAGCCAGAAGGAAGGCAACGTAAGTGCACTCAGTTCTCACATGTGTGGTCCTGCACGCTCGCTGGAGGAGGGACAAGGTCACCATGCTGTACCCCAGAAACGAACTCAACGTTGTAAGCCAATGATACTTCAATTAAATAAAAAATAAAATAAGTTCTTTAAAAATGATCACTGTCCCCATGTTGTGGATGTGGAAATTGAGATTTAGAGACGTTCCTGAAGTTCCCAGTATCGTAGAACCTGTAAGTAACAGACCGCAATACACATCCATCAGCTCCACTAAAATTCTCTTTCTCTCTCTGCTACTCTCTGCCGCCTTCCAATAACATGAAAAACGAAATTGGTGTTGGAAAAGATGCCAATTCAAAGAAACTCAATAGAACTGTTGTTGGAAACTTCTTTTCAACATGCACCCCAAACTGTGAACTGATGAGACTTCTACTCCCTCAGTGCTTATAACTTTCTTAATCTTAGCAGTTCGCAAGTAGTTTAACATGCGTTCTATTAATCATCTGATCAGAAACTAAATATAGTGAAAGGCATCAGGCTATTATAACACTCTTTTGCCTATCCCAAGTTATGGTTTATTGAGTTGAGTTGTCAATATTAAATCATCCAGAAAGATGGCTCCAGGTAAGGCTCACCATCTCATCAATAACACTTCACCAACTGTGGCTCTTTAGAGACACAATGAAATTCACAATGAGCTTGCCACACTGCTGCACACCCGTCATAATTTTTATCATGCTTTGTGGCTGCACTGACTTCCAGAGGAGGCCGTCCTAAAAGCCTAACGTGACCCAGATCAATTTTCAGATGTAAATTTGGGTGCTGTTGGTAGCATTTTTCACACCTAACAAATTGTCTCTGGTTTTGAACTAATGATCACATAAAAGACTGAAGCCAATTGAATGCATTATTGGCTGGTGGCAATTTATGTGGCTGGGGCAGGTTTAGCAAGAGCTAGTCAGGGAGAGGATTTGTGACTTTGAAAATGTTTATATTGGTAGGAATGTCAGGTGTTTTTGTCTGCTTCTTCCTGCCTTTTTCACTTTCATGTTTATCTAGAAGGAATCACCTTTCCTTTGTAGTTTAGGTGCTCTGTGTAGGAATGACTGTGAAAACCCCATGAGAGCATGTTTGTGGAGGAGAACCCATGATTCACCTTCAGAAAGCAGTGTGCTTTCCACTTCCAAGTTGGTAGGAAAATGTATTCATTTAGTCCATAAATATTGAGCAGGTGTCAGTTAAGGATGCGTTTGGCCAAGGAGTTTATTATACTCCTCCATAACTAAAGTGGAAATGATAATGAATTGTTATGGGATACACAGTTTTATTTTATTTTTTAAAATTTTGTTTTTTTAAACTGAATTATAGTCAGTTTACAATGTTGTGTTAATTTCTGATGTGCAGCATAGTGATTCAGTTTTACATATATATATATATATATATATTCCTTTTCATATTTTTCTTTATAGGGTATTATAAGATATTGAATACAGTTCCCTGTGCTATATCTTGGGGTAGGACCTTGTTGTTTATATATTTTATATATAGTAGTTAGTATCTACAGATCCTGAACTCCCAATTTATTCTTCCTCTTCCTCTCCTTCACGGTAACCATAAGTTTGTTTTCTATGTCTGTGAGTCAATTTCTGTTTTGTACGCTTGTTTCTTTCTTTTTTTTAGATCCACATACGAGCGATCTCTTATGGTACTTTTCTTTCTCTTTCTGTCTTACTTCACTCAGTATGACAATCTCCAAGTCCATCTGTGTTGTTATAAATGGCATTATTTTATCCTTTTTATGGCTAAGTAGTATTTTATATATATGTGGTGTGCACACACACACACACGCACACCCATCTCAGATACACAGTCTTAAGTCCAGGATCTTACTTGATTCTCAAAGTACCAATCAACAACCCTGATTAAGAATATCTTTTATTGAGTAGGGATTGTATTCCCTATTTAACATGAGGTCCCAGGATGGATGATTGTTGTGGCTGATTCAGCTGTTGGATAATGCCATCAGAAAGCCAGTTGATTCCTCCATTTCATCCCAGTATCCTTCATTTGATGGCTTTAACCTTTATTCTTGTCCCCACGGTTGCAAGATGGCTGCTGCAGGAGCAGTTATCATGGCTGGGAGAAGGGAGAAGGGGCAGCCAGCTATATCTGGGGAGCCCTGGATTTATTTTCTTGCTAACAGGACTTCTTAGAGCTTTCAATATGTTCATACACATTGAGGCTCTTGATGGGGGAGTGTTATTATATTCTGCTGAATATAATATTTGCCAAAATAAACAGAGAACTCAATTTTTTCCTTAGAACACCTATTAATTCAGAAATGTTCCAAGTGACACTTGAAATGCTGCATTATTCTTAGCTCACACCCTTTCCTGAGAGAGTCAAACTCATTTGTCTCCAGTCATTGCAGCCTTCTACAGCTAAGGCAGGTGTCCAACTGCTCTAACTGAGAACAAATCAAGGCATCAGGGCCTTTGAGTGTGTCCCATCATGGGTAGATGGTGGCCCAAGTGCAAAATGATTCATAAAATAACAAACTCAGGTATCAGGGCCCTGACCTCTTGAAATTCACATCAAATTCAAGGCAAAATTCAGAGAGACATAGAGGCATAGACTTGAGACTGTGAGACAGTCTTATTTGCCCAAGAAAACTCAGTAAACCCTTGAGCCTAGACAATGTAGAGTGTGAGTGACTGCAGGGTACAAATCCCAGCTCTGCCATTTATAAGCCATATGGTCCTAGGCAAGATACTCTGAGCCTTGGTTTCCCAATCTATGGAATGGGGATAGTCCCTGCCTGCTGGAGCTATAATGAAGACTCCACAAGAAAATGGTGGTAAAATGCTCACTGTAAGATGGGGGGAGGCCATTTTCAGCCCAAATCCTCATTAAGAGCTGAGCTAAGCTGAGTCCCCACTTTTTCAGGTCTAAATTGAATTCTCCATTCCTTGAGGTCTTGTATGACCTTAACTTCAACTTTTCAAAGCAAGATGTTTTGACACTGCTGTTTTGACCTTGGCATTTGGACCATGCTTTGAATTCAGGTGTTATGTCATTACTTTACTAATGCTCTTACTCTAAGAAATAGATACACACCACTGGTCTTGAATCCAATTAATATGTTACTGCTAGAGACAGAGATAATGCACACAAAATAAAATGGGCAGTGGCTGAAACTGCAAGCAGTAAACTTTGTTGTGGAGGGAAAATAGGCTGAAGGATCAAATACTGCTGGCATCATGGAAAACCACACAAAAAAAAATGTGCTGTGGAAAATTAGACTTGGTCGAAGAAGGAGAACAAAATAAAATGACAATGGCCAGTCCTGCACCAAGAAAATTTTATTATTCATTAGAAACTGATGCAAGAATCAAAACTTCTTGTCAAAAATATAGAACAGCAAAACTGGACTTGGTAGAATAAAGCCACAAAACAGAACCCACAGATTAGACGTTGCCTTTGGAAAATTTTAATTTGGCAAAAACCAATCAATGAACCAAATATTTGGCATAAAATGTATACACAGTGCAACTAATCCTGAAGAAAGTAATTCCATCAGTAAAACTGAATTATTTGTAAATTTGAAATTGTTGAACTATGCTGTGTAGAAAACTGAGCAGTGACTTAATTTGGCTTCATACAATTTTCTTGAGCAATATTACTGGACACAAATTGTTGATACAATTCTGATTCATTTTAACTGCTTTGAAATATATATTAAAAGCTAACAAGTTCCAAATAATGAGATTAAAACATTCTACACTTACTGTAAGTATAATGCTTAACATGGCACCCAGGGTGTAACAAATCCCTATTATTATTTACTAATGTTCTTATGCAGTCATTAAATTTTTAAACCTAAGAATGTTTTCTTCATACACTTAAGTCCATTTATTATTGAATACAAGATGGGTGCTAATTATAAATGGTCTTATCTATATATTGAGAGATGCTTAGCAGGATGATTTTATAATGTTAATAACAAGAGAAGCAGGGTGGAGAAGAGATCTGATTATCACCTTCCCTGAGAACTTGCTATGGAACAGGTCCCAGGCTTGGGAAGGGCTTTGTTAATGGGTAGCTTCCAGCTCCTGCAGCACCTGGGTGTCATAGAAGTATTTAGAAAATGCGTGTGTCCTTACTTCGCCTTAACTCAGATGTGCACTCCCCAGCGAGACTCTTCTAAATTCCTGCATCTTTAGCTTGTGTTGACACGTGGCAGGTTCGAGTCTGACATGTTACTTTCTTATGCTGAGGGTGTCTTGTTGAGTTTCATGGGTTTTGTGCTTCCCTGCTGCCTATTAGGCTTATAACTTACAGAGCTTTGACTTTAAATGTCAGGATTGTCGCTGTAACAATGGAGCAAAAAGCAGGCTGTTGACATTTTTGGACACAATTTACAGTATTCTTTTTTTTTCCTTTAACATTTTCATGTTAGCAGGTGACACTTGCCCACAGAACCACAACACAAGGCCCAGGGTTTTAGTGAAATCCATCTTACCTAGAACCAGTAGCCCTCGGCTCCAAAAGCCATGTCTGATGCAACTTTATGTAAACTGGTTTCTCTTTCTGAGCCTGGGCCCCGTCTTATAAAGTAAAAAGGTACTACCACCTATTTCATGGGGTTAGGATGAAACTTAAGTTTTCAATGCCCTATATAATCAGAGCTTCTCTAAAGAAGTGTGGTCTTGTACATGATTCAACGTGTTTAGAGCTCTCTATATGTTCTCATCTAATAGTTTACATTTTTACAGATTAGAAAATACTTCAAACAAATGCATGAGCTCTATGGCATGTTTCCTGCCAGCAGTTAGAAGCTGGAGGGTAATGACTATTGATATATACAGAAGTTTAGAACAGTGGTTAACCAGCCACAGCCCACATGCCAAATATGGCCCACCACCTGACTTTATCAATGAAGTTTCACTGAAATGCAGTCACGCCCATTCAGTGATATACTGTCTGTGGCTGCATTGGTGCCAGGACGGAGTTTAATAGTCGCAGCAGAAACAGTATGGTCCACAGAGCCTACAATTTTTATTGTCTCATCCTTTACAGACAAAATTTGCTGACCCTTGCTTGGCTTAGAGTTTCAGGTGACTTTCCATCTCTATAGATTTAAATACACATTTGGTTAAATGTCACAGCAATCTTGGATGTGAGTATCATCCCCATTGTATAGATGTGTAAACTAAGGTGCTCGATTTGTAAGTGGAAGCCAAGGATTAATTCCAGCCCACTACCACCACATCCCATATCTGACTATGAGCTCACAGGCTTTTAGTACTTGATCAATTTTATTTCACAATTTATTTATTTTCCATTGTGTATTTAGTGTCATGACTATGTCGTTTAATCATCACTCAAGCATCTCCTGTGGCAGGCACTCTGCTGGCCACTAGGGCTCAGCTGTGAACACTTCCTGCTGTCAGGAAGCTTATGTTCCCGACTACTGTGCATGTACTTCACTGGTTCCTGGGGCCTAATCACACTTGCCCACTCCATCACTTTGGCTCACTGAGTGTGACCACATATGGTGCCAAGTTTGGCTGCTACAGTAGTGAACCACATGGATTGGTCCCCTCCCCTGCACCCCTGCCCTGGAGGTAGGAGGAGTTCACAGCCAAGTGGGAAATTGCCTTTAGGGCACACTCTTGATCTCTAGAATGTGATACAGACTGGAGATACCATGAAATATAGTCTGATGGCTTCCACGCGTGCATTTCTATCTCAAGACTTCGTGCTAAGGGCTAGAAAGAAGAGAGAGAGTCTGTGTAAACAGAGTCAGAAGTCTTCAGGAATTATGCAGATGAGTGTGTCTCAGGCTTTGACAGACATGCAGATTTTAATGTGGGGATCTTGTGAAAATTCCAGTTCCGATTCCATGCCTCCAGGGTGGGACCTAGGGCTGTAACAAGCTCCCAGGAGATGCTCTGAGTTTCATGCTTTGAATAGCAAGATACCAGTGAAAAGTCCCCTGAAATCTCTCACCCTTGATGCTAGAAGCATGGAACATGGATAGGTTCTCAGTGTTAGAGACCAGGGTTGAAGCCAACATGCTCGGGCATGGACGAAAACCAATATCACTCCCTGTAGACGTGAGACTTTGGCAGGTAGTCGGTTACCAGTCGTTGACCGCATTTACCAGTTTTCTCTCCCCTCTCACTAGCTTCCCCTTTTCCTTAATTTTAGACTCCTCCTTGCCCCCAGCTCAGCCTGCAGTCTGTTCTGTGATTCAGACCACTGAAGCCAGGTCCCTGGTGGAGATGCGAGACTTCCTATTTCCTCTGCTGAAGTTCAAGTGAGGGAAGACAGCAGCTTCTAGCGCAGACTCTTCACTCAGTAATCCTGTCAGACTGACTTGCACGTCTTCCCAGCCTGTCTGCTCCGACTGCACAGGCTGGTGATTAAAACTTAGAACAATAATTAGACCCTTTATTTTCAAAGCAAATTTGGTTTCCAGACCAGACTTCAACATTCATTACCATACAGGCTAATAAAAACAAGTCTGGGGACATATGTTTTGGGTTTTTTTTTTTTTAAGTTTCTGTGTTGTGAAATCTATAACAGCATTAAAACCATTGTGAAAAAAAAATCATGATTCCTCAGCAAAACACTCAGTGAATATTCCTTTCTGTTTCTTATCCAAATATATTTCACATATATATACATAGTGTAGAGGCAAGTTTGTTCTGTAATTTTTCTTTTTTTTTCTTTTTCTCTTTCTTCTTTTTATTCTCTTCCTTATGGTTTGATGACTAGAGAAGTTCCTTTAACATTAGTTGTAAAGCTGGTTTGGTGGTGCTGAAATCTTTTACCTTTTGTTTATCTGTGAAGCTTTTGATTTCTCCATCAAGTCTAAACGAGAGCCTTGCTGGACAGAGTATTCTTGGGTGTAAGTTTTCCCCTTTCATCATTTTAAACATATCATGCCACTCCCTTCTGGCCTGTAGAGTTTCTGCTGAAAAATCAGCTGATAACCATATGGGAGTTCCCTTGTATGTTATTTGTTGCTTTTCTCTTGCTAGTTTTAATATTTTCTTCTTATCCTTAATTTTTGTCAATTTGGTCACCATGTGCCTTGGTCTATTCCTCTGTGGGTTGATCCTGTGTAGTACTCTGCACTTCCTGGACTTGGGTGACTGTTTTCTTTCCCAGGTTGGGGAAGTTTTCAGTTATTGTCTCTCCTAAAATTTTCTCAGGTCCTTTCTCTCTCTCTACTCTTTCTGGGACCCCTATAATGTGAATATTAGTGCATTTCATGTTGTCCCAGAATTCTCTTAAAGTATCCTCATATCTTTTCATTCTTTTTTCTTTTTTCTGTTTTGCAGTAGTGATTTCCACTAACCTGTCTTCTAGCTCACTGATCCATTCTTCTGCCTCATTTAGTCTATTCTTGGTTCCTTCTAGTGTGTTATTCATTTCAGAAATTTTATTCTTCTACTCTTCAACTCTGGGTATTCTTTATATTTTCCAACTCTTTGCTAATAACTTCGCTCTGTGCATCTATACTCCTCTTGAGTTCTCTAAACATCTTCGGCATCATTATTTTAAACTCTTTCTCAGATAAATTGCTTATCTCCTCATCACTTATTTCTTCTTCTGGGATTTTATCTTGTGCCTTGGCCTGGGAAATATTCCTTTGCTGCTTCATATCCTCTTTCTGTGTGTTTGTGGACTCCTTCCACATGCTTTGGGATTGTTGTTTTCTTATTTCTAGCATCTGACCCTGGTGGATGAGGCTGGACTAGAGGCTTATGCAGGTTTCTTCGCAGGAGGAGCCAAGTGCCTGCCCACTGCTGGGTGAAGCTTGGTCCTGGACCTCTGGTGGGTAGGGCTGTCTAGAGGCTTTTGTGGCTTAGAAAGTCTGCTGATGGGTGTGGCTATGTTCCCACCCTGAATGTTGTTTAGCCTGAGGCTTCTCTACAGGCTGTTGGGTGGGGCTAGGTCTTGGTGTTAATGATCATATCAAGATGTCAGCCTCCAGGAAAGCTCATGTAGATGAACACTCCCAGAATGTCCACACCGAGCTTTATGTCCCCTGGGTGAGCAGCAGCCATCCCCCACATCCCCAGGAGACCCTCCAAATCCATCAGGCAGGTCAGGCCCAGGTTACTATGAAATCACTGCCTCTGCCCTTGGACCTGTTGCACGCGATTTTCTGTGTACGTTTCCCAAGCGAATAGAGTCTCTGTTTCCCCCAGTCCTGTGAGGCTCCCAGAGCCAAGTCCTGCTGGCCTTCAAAACCAAATGTCCTGGGGTCTCCTTCTCTTCCCAATGCCAGAACCCAAGCTGGGGATCCTGAAGTGGGATTTAGACCTCTCACTCCTGTGTGAGGGCCTCTGCGACCTAACAAATCTTCAGCTTGTGGGTTGCCCACCTGGAAGGTATGGGTCCCAATTAAATCTCGAGCACGCCCCTCCTACCATCCTGCTGCGATTCCCTCTTTATGTTTCCAGTTGCAGAAGATCTTTTTGCTGGGTTCCAGTCCTTTTTTCAATGGTTAGCATTCAGTTGTGGTTTTGTTGTAGTCGTGAGGAGAGGCAAGCTTGTGGTCCTACCACTCTGCCATATTGACCAGCCCTCCTTGTTCTGTAATTTTTCAACTTATTTTATGATGACCATATTCTGTGTTGCTACATGATCTTATTATTTTTAAAGGCTGCACCTTATTTCTTCTAGTTGACAAGCCAGTATGTTTGTAAACATTGAACAGTTCTTTATGGAACATTTCAATGGTTTCCTTTTTCCTTTCCTTCCTTCTTCCCTCTTTCCCTCCCTTCTTCTTTCCTTCCTTTTCTCTGTCTCCTACTTTTCCCTCTTACTCTCTCCCCTACTTTCTCTTACTTCATCATCTTCTAGCAGAAACAGTGCTCTGTCCGTGAACCATTTGCTAACTCTTTATCTTAAGTTGAATTATTTCCTTACAGTACATTCTCAGCCAGCAGGAAGAGATGTGTTTTGTTCCCTTTTGGTAAAGTTTGAGAATTCCACTGGCCACATCTGTATGGTATTGCCGTTCCCTATGAACATCCCAACGGGTGACACCCTAAGCATGCTTTTGTCTATCAGACCAAAGGAGTGATTCTGACATTAATTCTATTCCCTTATACCTGCATTCACTCCTGGGCTGTTGGAATGAGTCTCAGCTCAAACCATGCTTAACTCAGCCACTAAGTCATGGGTTGGTCTCACACAAGTTACTTTCTAGTTCCATTTTTCTCTAAATATACAGTTTAGATGTTAGTGCCACAACACATATGGTTGTCCTGAAGAATAAATCCACTAGATATTAGCTTATTGAGAGACGTATTTTTTTTCTGTTTGTTTCCCCAGTCTAACCCCAGTATCAAGAACAGTGCATGGCATGTAGTAGGTGTTGAATAAATATCAGTTTTATGAATCATTGAAAAAAAAACCTGTAAGATCAGAAACAATGTAGAAAAGTAAGAGTCTTCACTCCAAAGAGTTTAAATCTGTGGTACTTAAGCCTTTTGAGAATGAGTGTATCACTCACATCTGTGTGTTAACAAATAGAATTTCACAAATAATTTTGATAGAGAACATGGAAATTTTCCCATGGACACCAGGCAGTGTTGTCATTGAGAATCCCTGGTGTAAAAGAACCTCTAAATTCTAGTTCATTTGACATCGTCCTACCAAGTAGAACTTTGAAATAGTAAGCAATCCATGCCTTACGGCACCTTCAGTCTTTATTACAGTCTGTTAAGATAGGCATTATTATTCCCATTTTATAGGAGCAAATCCTGGATTCAGAAAGATTCAAGGGAGTTACTCAAAGTGACACACCTACTAAATGTGGAGCAGGGACGAGGATTTTCTAACTCCAGTGCAGCCTGGTTTCGTTAAAGGCCCCCATTGCCCCTGCATTGATTTGCACAACCTTTGTCTTCTTAGCACTTGATTGATGGTTATTGTTAGTGCAGATAATTCGGTCTCCTTTATAATGATCAAGACCTTTATGCGAGTTAAGGTCTCAGATGATGAGGACGAGGCAGGGGCTGACACCATTCTCAGCTTCATCTGGAAATTTCTAACTAGAGTTCATTAACTTGTCAGCTCTAGTTCCTTCCGAGCACCATGCTGATACAATAAAATAGTGCCGATCGACAGAAACCTTAAGCGTGTTTCATCCGTCTTCCTTTGTTACTCTTTTTTCTTTCTTCCTTCATCTTTTATTACTACTTTTTTCCCCTCCACTTTAAAAGGAAAACTGTTATACTTCTCATTAGCTGTGCAGTTCTGTTTTTCCCTGTGTATTCTGAGTTCTTGGAAATCCAGGGACATCTTGCTTTTCCCAGACACACCTATTATTGCCCTGAAGAGAAGGAAGCTAACCTTATCTAGACTCACTAAGCAAACATAGACTCTCCTGTAAAGTCATTTTCTTAAGTACGACCTGGCCTACTAACTCCGTGGGGGGAGATGTGATAGTTTTGCAGGACTGCTTCACTTAGGAAACTAATGTTGACAGTGTTTTTGTCTGAGCTCTGTACAGAAGCTAAATAATCCTCTGAGGTGATAGGGGAAGGCATTGTGGTTACATCCACTGACGAGAATGTGAGAGTGAGGGTGGTTTCTCCTTAATATTGCTTACTTAGCTCTGTTGGCAATTTTTAGGCTCATTCAACTTCTGTCTACAAAATAAATAGTCACACCATTCCCCTTCCTGGTGAGATGAACTTCTTGTTCTATCTCCTCCTCATCCCTTACTCAGTCTCTGCCTCCTCCAACACTTACTACATCATTGGGGTATTTGACTCTGTGACATGAATTTCTTCAACTGAGCACATTTGGATTTGTTCTGGGGAAACACTGTGACTACTTTAATCTGCTGATTTTACCCACAACATGGCAATCAGCCCAACCATCATGAACTATCATATGGGTCCGCAGTGCTCTCTGGGAGCAGCCCAGAGACCAAACTAATGTTTAGGAGACTAAACATGATCCCAGACAGAAGGCTTGCTCAAGGATCTGCAGCTGGAATCTGCATGCTTGAACAGTTCCCCTGTTCTCGGAGAAGTTCTCCAACAGCTCCTGTAACATGAGACGGAAAGCATCCACCCTGGACCATAGCTAAAGGACCAATCACAGGAAGGAAAGTGCAGTTGCAGAATAATTATCCCTGGGCCATGACCACATTTCATGAGCATTTTATTGCTATCACGACTCATGATTTCAATTTTCAGGACTGAGTCTCTCTGCTGGAGCCCAGTTTAAATCCTTAATATGAGAGTCTGTGCTTTACAGGCATGTGTCAATGCAGAGTCAGTCAATTTACGTATAATTCTCTTGGACTGACCACAGTTATGTTCTGGGAGGGGACCAAAAAGGCGGCATGTGTAAACGATACTGAGCTGATCAAGTGTGATCTTTTACTTCTGATCAGCCACAAGGCTGGATTCAAGACTACTGTTCAATTTGAACTTGAAAGTGATGATGTTTACACCTGAGTTCTTGATATCTGAGTTTTAGTTGAAAGGAAAAAGTACCAGTGCCTTTGAATGTCAGGGCCCTGCTGAGGTATTTTCCAATTCTCATAAAAAGTCCCCTGAACACCTTTGGAAATGAAAAGCAAGTCTTGATCTTGTCCTTTGGATAATGTCAAGATCGAGTGTACCTCTGGAGAAATATTGATAGAGACTCAAATCAATACTTCCCACTTGTCACTGATTTTCTGTGTGCTTTGGACTAGTTGCTTAACTTTGCCAAGCCTCAGTTTTGCTCAACAAAAGTTGATACTGCCACATAGATGGGAGATTCAGTTGCTTTTGTTTTTTGTCTTCAAAAAGAAGCATTTAGTCTAACAGATATGAGACATCCCCCCACATATACACACATAACCCAAGACCTGTTAAGGTTCATGTAATGAGAATCTACCATTCCTGGCAATCCAGTAATCTGGATATGCCTCTAAGCTATTACAATGCTGGTCTTTTTTCCTGAGTCTGGCCCTTTGACCACCTCATACTGTCTTAATAGGGTTCAAGATTATGGGCTTACTGCCGTATACAACATTGCTCTTCTTTAAAAAAAAAAAAAAGTGAATAAGACTTTGCAAGCTGGAAATTCATAAAGTCAGTATAGACGTGCATGATCAAAGTCTGTAAAATAATTAAAATCATTTTACAATTTTATCAGAGTTACTACAGCAGGGTTCTAAGGGTGATCTCACTGGTACAGCCAATAACCTGCTAATTACTAGAGACAGTCTGGTTGCCTGGGTGACAACTTCCCCTCCCTAACTTCCACAACTTGCTTGACTGGGATGATCAGGGAAGGCTTCTGGGAGGAGGTGGCATCTTTTGAATTTAAGTGGGAAGGACATTCCAAGTAAGACGGATGCTATGAGGTAATATACAAAACAGGAAAACATAAAACCTGTTCAGTGAACACAGCACCGTAACATTTGATCTAAAAGAGCTGATTCCATTAGAGAAAGAAAATTAGAAAAGTTGTCTGAGCTCCAATTTTAGAGGAGCCTTGAATGTCAAGCTAAGAAGATAGAGTAGACCACACAACAAGCAAAGAAGAATCATGACTTTATTTGTTCATTTTTTTTTTGCAACAAATATCCACTGAGTACCTATTCTGTGCTACCTTAGAGGTAACCTTTGATAAATAGTATTTCAGAATGCCTAGTGTATGAGAATATCTAGATGGGCTGAAGGAGCATGAGACTAGGACAAGAGGGGAAGAAAGTTGGGAGGCTACTGGGATGGTCCAGATGTCCCAAGGATCTGGCCCGTAAAGTAGGAAGGAGCATCAGGAACCAAACTGAAGAGCATTGCCTCAAGAAATAGCCTGTGGTAATTTCAGTGGTTGTGTTGGGACTTTTAGTATCTATACTTGTCAGAGTTTGCCTTCAAATAATATTGAGCCCTTCACATATAGTATAAGGAGCTTACAAACAGTGTACTTCTGTTTTCCCCTTTCCCAGCCTTTGCAGTATGGCTGTAACATATTTTACTTTACCATATATTGTAAATAAACCTTACACTAGAATGTCATTGTTTCTGCTTTAAGCAGTCAATCACCCTTTCAAGACATATAAAAATAAGAAAAAAAGTCATATTTTCCCACATATCCACAGTTCCTTGTGCTTCTCATTCCTTTTTGCAGATTTATATATCTATCTGATATCTTTTCCTTTCTGCTGAAGGTCTGTTTAGCATTCTTTATGATGCTCTTCTGCTGGTAGAATTCTTTCACCTCTTGTATGTCTGAAAAAGTCTTTATTTCACCTTCAATTCTGGGAGATATTTTCATATTTAGATATTTAGAGTTCTAGATTGACTTTTTTTTCCTTTGAGTATTTTAAAGATTTGCTTCACAGTCTTCAAACTTGCAGTTTCTGACAAGACATCTGCTGTCATCCTTATCTTTTTTTTACTGTTTGTGATATGTCTGCCCCCATCCATGCCGGCTGCTCTTAAGATTTTATTTTTATTACTGGTTTGAAGCATTTTGATCATGATAAGAAGTATTCTGACGTGTGAATCAAGAAGGCATTGAAACAGATAAGATGTGAGCACTGGGAAAAGAGGTAAAATAAATGGGAGTCTACCCAGATTAATTGAAACTGATAGTTGCTTCTTTGAGCCCAGTACTATCTCTACATGTAAGGGAGAAATACCTCTACAGAGCGTACCCTAAATGTACCTGGAAAGAAAAGTAATAGCACTTAAAGAGCACTATATATACATATTTGTGTTGGTTTGTACACACACACACACCCACACACCCCACCAGCACCACCACCAACAAAAACCCTATGATGTATTAAGATACTATTAAGTCTCCATTTTATATATGTTACAACTGTTGCACAGAATGATTGAATAATTTTAGCACATCACTAGTAAGTGGCAGAGCTGGGATTTGAACACAGACCATCAAATTAACAGTCTATTAACCACTCACTATTCTGAACTGCCACTTACAGTAAATGACAGCCAAGTATACCTGAAGGAAGATATTGACAGATCCAGAGGGCAGCTTTGTTATAAACATTCCATGTTAAAGGAGGGAAAGATGCTGCTTCTTGGACAGAGAAGATACTACTTTCAGAGCAGTGTCCTCCTGTCTGATCTTCCAGCCTCTGGCTTAGATATTGAAGTTCCTTCAAATATAGAATGCCCATAATCTTAGAGCCTAGACATCAAACTAGACACTAGGGTGTCCTCACGGTTGCTACCCAGTGAGTCCAACATAAGACAGAAACTTCTGCAGATGAAAAGGAAGGAGTTCACAAACATGTTTGACCTCATACATCAGTCCACTTACAAGGCATGAGAAAGAAGGGAAATAACACCAAATTTCTTGTTGTAATCTCTCTGGACTACCTATTTACTGATAATGACAGTCATCTTTTAGTGAGAATCTTCTAAGAGCTAAGTGCTTTGCTTCTATTACTTCTAAACCTTAGTATAAGGGCCCATACTGCCACTATTCCAAACCTTACGTTTCCTTTAACTTTGAACGATTCTTTGAAGATTATTTAACTTCCCTGTACCTCAGTTTCCTCATCCATATCATGAGGTTAATAATAGTAACTACCAAAATGCTGTTTTGAGGGATTTTTGTATACAGTGCTTGGGATAGTGCTGGCCCCTGCCAAGCATTCAGTGAGTATAAGATGCTGGTATTCTTACCTCTGTTATTTCTACCTGGGAGTTCCTACTTTGTCCATCCAAATCTTAACTGTCCTGCAAAATCAGCTTAGCATTCAGCCCACCTTCCTGATCACGTGACTCAGGTGCCATCTCTGTTTCTGCTAACAGTCAGTCAGTACAGCGGAGCATCTCCGTTGACTGTGTTACTCCATAAAGGCTCATTTTGCTTCTCAACTAGATTAATTCGTCATTCACTGAATCTTTATGTTGTTTGAGCACTAACCAGGTGCCAAAGACTGTTCTGGTTTACTAGCATTAGAACAGTAAATAAGAAAGATAAAAAGCAAATTCCTGCCTCATGCATCTTGTGTATTGGTTTAGAGGGGAGAGGGCACAGACAAAAAGTAATATAAATAAGTAAAACATGTGGCACATTAGACAATAACAGTGATGTGATATAAATAAAGCACAGAGGAGAGATAGCAGGTGTTGGGGATATCATGCAACGCTCAACACTGGAGTCAGGGAGGACTTGTCTGACATAAGAGCACAAGCCATAGGGACGCAGGTGTAGAGCATTCTTGGGCGAGCGTGCAGCAAGAGCAGAGGCTCTGAAGTGGGCGCAAGGGCAGAGGCTGGGGGACCAGTTAGGAGGCTTTTGCTGTAATCATGGCAGAAGAGGATGTTGGCTTGGACCAGGACTGTGAAGTTGAGAAAGGGGTGGCAGAGTGAGAAATTCTGAATATGTATTGAAGATGAAGCTCATAGACCAGATAAAGTATGAATTTAATGCATGTAAGTTTAACTGGAAGACATCCTGAATACGATTATTTCAGTAATTAAAATTTTAATTTTAATGACACACACGGAAGACAAGGAGTAGATAATAGTGCAGTCTCCAAATATAACAGTCAGGATTCAGATCCTGGTTCCTCCACTCACCAGAAGTATGCCCTTGAGCAACGTTCCTGGACCTTGGTTTTCTGATCTGTAGCATGGGACTATGATGGTACCTACAGAGACTGAGTATTAAA
The DNA here is from genome assembly GCF_048564905.1 of Vicugna pacos. Taxonomy (NCBI): domain Eukaryota; kingdom Metazoa; phylum Chordata; class Mammalia; order Artiodactyla; family Camelidae; genus Vicugna; species Vicugna pacos. Next base: position 52,412,455 of record NC_132995.1, read on the forward strand.
GAGAAAAGTGCTTTGTAAGACCTAGTGTCTAATCCATAGTAAGTACTCAAAAAAGTGATTTTCGAAGATATTTTCCTATTTGTAAAACTCTTTAAGCACTTAATGTGGAGAAGTATACGAAAATAAATGAAACCTCACTTCCTGTGGGACACATTCACAGAATCGCTGGGATGCGAAACATTTCTCTTGGTCCCTTAAGAGATTCTCCAAGCTCCATTATCAAATAGTTGCTGTATCTGTCAATCCTGACTTTGAAAAAGGAGCCTGATCCTTCAGTCCTTTAAGGAAGAATGAGTGTTACACGGCAACTGAATATTTATAACACACTCTCCTCTTTTTTAAACAGTTGTTGTTTTACCATCCTAACATCAAACCACTGGGCCCAGGGAAACCTCAGATGTTGGAGAATATCAAATGTGCTCTCTTTTTCCCTCTTTCTGGGTAGATCTGACACACCTTTGAACCTTCAAAGGCCGCAGTAATCAATGATGTGCGAAGACACGCGACACTGCGTGCATCACTGCAAAGATGAATTTATTAATGTAAACTGTGTCACGTGGAACAGCGGTTGGGGCTGAATTAAAATGTTAGGATCTGTAATCGAACAAAAACCACAGAACAAAGGGAGGAGAGAGACATGGAAGGGCTGATGAAAGACACTGTGCCGACTCCGGACTTCACTGAAGAGAGCCAGATAAAAGGGAGATTACTGCTTAAGTAGGTTAATATAACCCTGGTGTCTTCATTAAAATGTCTTTAACAAAAGAGGAGGAGGACGAGTACCAAAAGTTTGGGGAGGCTTCAATGAAAGAAAGGAAATTTTAAGAGGAAAAATAGGAGAAGGATTTAGGTTAAATATTGAGTCTAACTCCCTACGCAAAATAATCTTGAATTTTAGTCATAAAGGGTATTTAAAAATCGGTTAGACAAAGAAAGCAATCGACTTTGGCAGCCAGTGTGGGAAATAGCTTTCTAATTTTAGGATTTGCAGCCATGACATCAAGCAGTTAACAACCAAAAACAAAGCAAGTAGGTTAAAACAGGAGGACCAAGGATCTCAACAATAGACCAGATCTAGAGGATGCATCCTGGCGCTGTGTGCTTCCCTCTTCTTAAATGCAGGACTGCCTTAAATGTCCTCCCTCTGTTTCTTTATCTGAGACGGAACACTCCATCCCTAAGGGGAGGGTTGATGTCACCCCTGCCGTTGGGCAAGTTTGACTTGGGGCCTTCCTTTCCCTGGAGCATCAGAAGGTTCATTAGGGTAAAAAAGTAAAGAAGCACTTGGTTTTATATTTGATCCAGTCATACACTGGGTTTCTCTAACTTCATCCTAGAATAACCCGGTGACATCAGCCATCATCCCATCTCTCCTTGAGCTGGCACACGTGAGGTCAAGCCTCACTGCGGGGTGGCTGTGCCGTCCACACCCACAGCCCGTGCTGTCTGGTGCCAGTTAATGAGGCAACTCAGCTGCAAGGGAGAGGGGATAATGGGTGTCCCTTCCAATCTGATGGACAGATGCATTGGGTATTAAGTGAAACACAAGGTTTTTCTCTTCTCTGAGGTTGCCTTAAGGAGTGGAAAACAAACTCAGAAACTCTTTTGGAAAAAGAAGAAAAGAGATGCAATCAGCTTGCCATCTATTTGATGGCATTCATTAAACAAATATTTATTTATTAAATAATCTTTATTAAAGTTTAAAAACTGAAGCATGCATTTGCATACAAGTGGGACCTGGCAGAAGAAACCTGAAGTTACTAGAAACTATCCAGAAACCACTGTGTACCCTGAACTGAAGAAGGACACACATAACATGCAGTAGGCGCCTGTTGTGGAGTGTGTTTGTGTGTGTGTTTGTGTGTGTGTGTGTCTCTGTGTGTTAAGGCAGGTAGAGAGGACTACAGGTGAGTGAGAAGAGAAGAATATCCAAGTCAGAGGAACACAGGACAAATGAAGGCATAAAGTCATGAGAGGGCGTGGCATGTTTAGGCAAAAGCAGTCTGCTTAGAGCCATAGGAGTTGTGGCCAGAGGGGTGTGTCGGAACCACTGAGGATGCCCGGACACGGCAAGATCAGATCTGTTTCCAGTGGTGATGGAGGGGTTTGGCAGTATGTCACAGGTCCTGTAACATGTTCATCGACTTGACCTAGGAATCCCATTTTCGCTAGTCCATTCCTCAGGAACCCTTATTAGAGAAAAGCAAACACGTAAGCAAAGAAAACTACATACAATGATATTTTATTTGCCTTTTGATAACAGAATTGGGAGGACCTAAATGTATGGGTAACAGGGGCTGGTTAAATACATGCCAAAGCATCCACGTGGTGCACTGTGCAGCTCCCAAGATGATGTTTGCAGGATTTGTGACAGGGGAGGCAGGAAAGCTTATTTAGGTTTAAAAAGCAAGATGTAGAATTGTTCAGACCTGTCAGTTTCAACTTAAGCAAAAAGTCTATTAAAACCAGGAAGGAGGGACAATGAAATGTTTGTTTATCTGATACAGGGTTGTGAGTAAATGAATTTTTGTTTTCTGATTGTAAATACAGTGGGTTCATTCTAGAAACTTTAGAAAAAATACTAAAATACTACTTGCTTTCAACTTTTTATCTCAATGTCTGCTTCCGGGAAGCCCAGACTAAGAGTGCTGTGGCCCTGGGCGTTGTGACTGAGACTACTGTCCAGTGGGCTCATGCATAAAAGGGGACGGAGAGTCATGAAGGACCTGCAGGCGGGCTACAGTAGCAGGCAGAACACGGTGATCAAGGCAGGAGTGTGGTTCTGGAGATGGAAAGGATTGGAAAGTCCTGCAGGTGGGATCTTTAGGCGTTGGCATGCGCTTAAGAGTGAGTCTGGTGGAAACGAAGTAAACCATTCATAGATAATAAGTGTCTAGCCCTTTAACAGCTGAGAAGCGGGAGACAGGAAACCTTGTGGGTGTCGGCAGGAGCGAGTGGGAAGGGCAGGACTCAGTTTGGTTTAGGACATGTTGAGTTTGAGGTACCCGCGGTACAGTCACGTAGCATTTACTGGGAAACTTCCACGGGAGAAGCATCTGGCAAACACCCAATAAACACCCACTGACTTGAAAAGGCATTGTTTTTCCACGTGTGGGTTTTCTAACGGGCGCCTTCTCTGAAGGCTAATCATACATTTATGGGCTCACGCAGACCAGAAGGCATGGGACCTGGGGTCCGTGCTCACACACCTAGAATACATGCACGAATTAATGCAGCTGTTGAGGCGGACTACATACGTGTATTAGGAAAACAAGCCCATCTGTAACACTCGGCAAGATGCCTCCAGGTGCTCAGAAGTAGCTCGTTAACATGAATATTTTATCAATGCCAGAGCAGAGAGAGGAAAATTGTATCCATTATATCCCCATCACCGTCACGCGTGGCTGAGTGGACCTCTGACTAAAGAATCTACATATGTTTAAAACATTTTTCACCTCCAGTGAAACCAGCAAGTCTTGATCTGTGTTGTTGCTGTTCCTGCTGGATTCATGAAATATTTCAGAGGCAATTCTGTCTTGGAAGCGTGGTTTGGCAAATTTTCAGCCAAAGCCTTTGCTTTTTTTTTTTTTTAGATTAGCAATTCAAACATGGGGAAGTTAACATTTTAGAGCAAGTATAGAACATGTGTGTATGAGTGTGGAGCGGTTGTTTCACTTGTGCTTTATTTTTGAGTTCAACTTTTCAAATAAGGATAACAGGGAAGAAAGCTGTTTAAAAAAATGTGTTCTCGGGGACGGCCCCTCAGCTCTGGCCGGGCAGGGTCAAAGGCAGTGTGAGATCCCAGACTTTGGCTTAAAACCATCAAGGACTTCTCACAGTCCTCAGGACGCAGAACTGTCCTCTGGATGGAAGAGGTCTGGCCTCTTTTCCCATCAAACCTTTTTGAAAGCTTCTATAGCCCTACCCTCTCAGCCCCAGCCCTTCTGGTCTTTGGCTAGGCTCTGCCTCTGTGCCTTTTCACATGCTGTTCCCCAGGCCTGAAATTCTCTCTCCTCCTGGTTTCCCTTTACCTGGACGAATTCCACTTGGCCTGCAGGTCTCAGATCAATTGTCATTTATTCCAGAAAGCAACAGTCTTCTACGAGGTGGTCCAAGGGGTGAATTTTCTAAAAAAAATTCTATAGATTGAATTACTTCACAAAGCATTGAGCACCCTAGGATGAAAGAATCCAAACCTAGTATGGCAATTGTCGTGTAGGAACCATTTCTGTCTAGAGGAGGAAATCAATGTGGGATCATAGGCATCTTACTTATGTACTTGTCAGACACAACTGTGGGGCAAATGCTCTGAACCAGATACTAGATATGCCCGTTACCTGGATTATCCTAATTCTTACAATAACCTCATATTCACGTAATAATCTTTTATTTAATCATATTTTAAAAATACTTTTTGGACACCTGCTATAGGCCTGGCCCTATGCTGAGAACCAGGGGACATAGCAGCAATCCAAGAAGACGTGGTGCCTGCCTGCCTGCGCAGATGGCAGACATTGATCACTGACAGCACTGAATGGATGTAATTAATCGGGGGAGGGCTCTGGATGTAAAGGGCAAGCTGAGGGTCTTCCATACCATGAGGTGATATGTAGAACCATCGGACAATTTCCACATCACTCCGTTTTACTGTCAGCATCACTCTGTCCTCTAAACCTACAGCAGATGACTCAGCTCGGCTGACATTTGGCCCCTAGCATATTGGGGAAATAAATAGTTGGAAATGAAGCAAGTTGGCCTTCCCACCTCCTCAATTTGCTGCTGAAAGTTTGGTGTTTGTTGACTGTTTCTTCCTTTCAGTAGGCAAACTTCAGCCCCAGGAGGTAATAAAGCAAACTTTAAATCTGCCCCCAGGTACAGCAAAGCTGGCTGAGCATGCATTTGATTGCAGATGCCAGGCAAACTGAGTAGACTAGAATCCTCCTCCTGGCACCTTTCAGCACAATGGGATCAGCTGCAAGAATGGAATGAATTTGAGATTGAGTTCTGCTGTTCCATTCATTTGCAGATACTTGCAGACAATTAAGCTGTCCCCCTGCAGTTTGGGTGTAGCTGCTCCTTTTAGCCCGAGGCTGATGGAGATTTTTGACCTATCCATGGCAAAGCTTAGAGTTCCGATTCTCCAATTACCCTTGAGTAAGGAATGCTCTGCAGGCACAGCCCTGGGGAGGTGAATAGCATAGCATCCAGCTTAGAACAGGACGCTCTGGAGTCACAGAGGCCTGGGTTCCCTCTTTCACTTCAGAGCTCAGTGACTTTGGGTAAGTCTCTTACATCTTTGAACCTCAGGAAAACAGGCATTGTGGTCCTACCTGCAAGTCGTTGAATGGGTTAAATGAGATAATATTACAAGGTGTCTAGCATGGTACCTGGCACATAATAACAACTCAGTAAAGGGCCATGTTTCCTTTGGCAGACTCGGTGAGTCCAGGACCAGGATGCCAAGTAAATCCTAGGATTAGAAAGATAACAAGGAAACAAGCTGTGACCTTCAGACTTGAGTCTGAAACTCAAGCTTAGAACTCTTAGAAGGAATAAATCTCAGGATCCTTCAACCAGGCATGGAATTCAAATGCAAAGCATCATACCTTTGCATGAAACCAGTGAAGGCTCCCCACTGCCCGGGAAGCACATCGGACTGCTCACAGTCGGGCTGGGCTGGCTGCTTTAAGTCTCAGCTGGCTCTGCTCTCCCTGAACTCCCTGCTTCGGCCAGGCCAGAGGAATGCTTCTAGCTTCTGCAGTGCTTTTTCTTGTTAAAATAGCTCCTCTTAGCACATAATTTTGCCCCAGAGTTATGAAAGTAGGAGAAAAAAAGCAGGGACTTGTGGCTTCTTTATAAAATTGTGGCAATTTTTCCCTCCCATGTATTACCAAACATAAAGACAGGGACAAGAAGTGGGGAGGGCGGGGGAGGGGAGGTATGAGTTCTTTGGTTACTTCTTGCCCACTTGGGTGCTGGAGACCCTCTGACAGGTAGCAAGACAGACCCAAGCTGCTTTCTGGGCTTGTGTTCAGTGTGAGGAGAGCAGGCCTTTTCCTCTCAAATCTAATCACTCTCTTGAGGTGGCCCATGGATGAGATTAAAGTCCTCAGCTGGACGTGGTGGGAGGAAGCAGTGACAGCCAAAACCTAGAGTGTGGTCCAGGTGTAGAATGCCCGTCTGGTCACAACCTTTCTGTTCCCCTTCACTTCTGGGGCATCCGCCCAGCTAGTCTCTACTCTGGGAACCTTGTCTTGACAATGTCGTGGGTAGGTTCCCTGGAAACAAACCTTGTGACTCAGAGATCTGTGTGGAGAAGGTTTAGGTTTTTTTGGTGGTGGTGGGGGTCTCTGCATCCACCCCTATGCGGGGATGAGGACAGCAGGAGGGGCAGTGGAGGAGGTGAACTGAGGAGCCATCACCTGTGGTGACAGCAGAGGTTTTAGCCATTCTGAGACCAGCGGGACTGGTGTCCCTGAGTGTGGTCCCACCTGGAGGCCAGCGGGCTGGCCTTACACACCCCTTACCCATCACAGGAGGTCATCTGCACCCCTTTCTGCCTCAGAATCTTCAGGTCAACTCTGAAATGAGGCGGGGTCTGTGAAAATACTATGAAAACATATCATGGTTCCCTTTCATGAAATGTCCAGAGAAAATGAATGTATACAGACAGACAGACAGACACATGGTTGCCAGCAGCTAGGACCTGGAGAAGGGGAGTGAGCACGTGGACGTGAGGTTTCTTTGGAGGATGATGGAGATGTTATGAAACTAGTTTGTGGTGATGATCGCACAACTGGGAAAATGTCCTGCTATTCATTGCTTTGCACCCTTCAAACGGGTGAATGTAGTAGTACTTACATCACACCTGGGTAATGAAGTAAAGGTGTTGTGGGAAGTGGAGAAAGTACAGAGACTCCAACTAGGGAAAGCTGACCCCATCTCCCCTTCTCAAATCAAAAGCTCAGATTTGCATTTTAGGAGGAATCTTAGTGCCCTGTGAAGACAGGATTGGAAAAAGGAAGAAACTTAACAAGTAAACATGTCTTTACTTTGTGCTTTCAAATCTGTTCTTCCCACAGTGGCCAGCTTGAAAAAAAAATATATATATACACATTTTTTTTTAAATTTTAAGTGGGCTCATATTCTTCAGCTTAAAACCTTCCCAGAAAAACAAATAATGTGCTTTTAATGCACTGCCACTTTCTGCCACTGAGAAACACGGAGGAAAGCAAATGAGATTGTAAACCCTGGTCCCCTCCAGTATAGAGACAAAGGCCCGGGTCAGCCCCCAGGAGACCAGAAGCGTTAAGGTAAAGGTGACAATTCCCTGTAGTAAAACGCAGCATAAGTGAGTGTCCCCGCGGACCCAGTTCTGCTTCTTTGACTTAAACAAGATTGATTGAGGCTGCTGCAGGCCTCCAACAGTTCCAGGCCCAAAGGTGCTGGTGAATCATTGTTGACTTCAGAGTTGTAGGGAGGGTCTCACGGAGGGCACACAGCCAGTTGCTTACTCTCCTCTGCACATCTCCTCTGTGTGTGTGTGTGTGTGTGCGCGCGTGTGCATGCATGCACGCTCGCACACACAGATGCATGTCTGTCCTTCTGGCTGAGGGAACTGTTGGTTTGAAGTAGGAAGGTGTGCTTTATGTGTCCTGGGGTGTAGGCATGTGATGTATGTCAGTTGTATGTGCATCTGTTAATGAGTGTGTCAGTGTACGTGTGTGACAGGTGTGTACATGTGTGACAGGTGCGCACGTGCACATGAGTGTGTTTGCTGGGAGAGAATTTTGGTGTCAGAGTGCATGTGTCTAGTCTGGAATCTGGAGGTGGCAGCGTGTTTATAAGTGTCCATTTGAGATCTGGCCTCAGGCCATCTACAGCTGAATTACTCACTCCTAAAAGGCACTGAGTGGCTTGTCTTCATTTCCTCACTTCCGCTGTCCTGGTATTAATAAGACCATCCTTCACCTTTGTGCTGTTCTTTCAAGAGTGCAGCCCAAGTCCACGTGTGATTTCTCATTTCCTTCTGATGACCAGGAGCACAGGCAAGTCATCCTTTACAGATGAGAAATTCCTCTTAAACCTCTCCCTGTCCTCCTCAAGGAAAGTGGATTTGCCATCCTTTCCTGGGCTGATCCACTCGCTTCCCACCTCCTCTGGGCATCCACCTCCACCAGTGGTCCCTCCATTCTGTGTTTTCATTCACGCAGTGCTACGCTTCCTCCCCCTGGCCCTGCCTCTCGAGCCCAACATCCTTCCTGGTCTCCCTTTGCACTGGCAGACTTCTTGCTATTTCCTTCCTTTCCTTCCCCACCGAACTCCTCACTTCTCATCAACTCCTCTGACAGCTGCCCTAACACACTCTTAAGTTGCTCTTCTGAAAATCATCAACTGCTTGCTCATCGTCAAAGCCAGCAGTCTCCATGTAGTATTCAGCCTGTTGGTGGGGAAGCCTGTGTTGTATGATATGATATGATATGCCGTGCGCTCCCTCCTTGGTGAAATCTTGATCTCTTGGTCCTTCTGGTTTTCCTCCATTTGCCATCTAGCCTTTCTGTGCTCTTTGCTGGCCTTTTGGAAACCCATTGAATGGTTGAGTTCCTCCTTTTTCTTTCTCCACATAATTTGGGTGGTGTCAGCCTCTTCTTCATGTCTGTTACTCTTGTGCATGGATGATTGTGACATTTCTCTCCTGCATTCATCTCTACCTCCTGATTATAACTATTTATACACCTTCTAGAAATCTCTGTTGGATGCCCAATGGCCCCTCAAAGTCAGCGACTCTCTGGCACCCAGCATCAGTGCCAGACCTGCCTTTTCCCTCTTTCCCCACTATCTTGGTAATGGAAACACCAGAAGGCAGGGAGTCCTAACACAGCCTCTCCTTTTCCCTGATGTCCTGTTCTTTCCCACACCCATCTTCTCTTCTTGTATAAACATCTCTGAATCAGTCACATACTTTTTAATTCCACTGCTTCTGTCTTGTCTTTTCTTGAGGTTACAGCCACAGCCTGGTGGGTTCAGAGGCTTCACAGGATGGATTGACGGATACAAACACATACACACACATTCTCGGTTACACACACCTGCCCCTCAATATGCACATGGTGTATGATTGTCAGTCAAATCAGTTGCTGTGGCTCCTACACAGTCCTGGTCCCACAGAAGCACGTGGCTTCAGAGCACACAAACTCATCAGCACAGATTTTTTTTCAAAGGTAGACATTCGTCAACAAGCACACAGTTAATAGATAGACACATAAATCAGAAAGACAGAAATGGAGCCATAGACATAGAAGCACATTCATGAACAAGTTTTTGTTGATGTCCCTGCCATTGTAAGGCAAAAAAAGTTGAGTTGGAAGGAAAAGTCCTGCTGACCGTGGTGAGCTCAGAGTCACACGCACACAAGCATCACTACAATTGGTCACTCCCCTTCGAGCCCCTCCCTTCCAGGCACTGTCTCCCATCTTGAGACTCAGAGCCTCCTGCTACTCTCTACAAGCACTTTAGACCCAGGGCTTACACAAGTGTCCTTACTATGAGGCTTCTGGGATGTTGTGAGAGTTGAGGAAATGAACTTGCAGCTGCAGGTTTGACTAGCTGATGAGCTAGGAGGACACCAGAGGCAGAAATGGGGATTCAGGGACCTGATACTCTGGTCACCCTCGAGGAAAAAATACCACCCATTCACAGACATGCAAACAAAAATTAGTCCCTTACTGTAAACAATGGAAATGTTGTTACTGACAATGAATGTGCTTTTGATCATTTCAGATACATTTACATATACAATGTCATAATGAACGGATCCTACTCTTGCTCGGTTAGGGAGCAGAGTCACTGACCCATGCATTTGCATAGGACTTTACATCTTTTCAAAGTGTTTTCTTTCTTAGACATTCTCTCCTCTGAGTCTCAAGATGTTTTTTATTGTGAGTAAGATTCCTATTTTGCCTATATTTTACATATTTTTCACTTCTTTTCCTATTCTCTAATAAGCCAACAGAATTGTTATAGATGTTATACATCAGTGTTTATGAACATAGTCCACTCCGGCCCATTTCTCACTGTCTTCCATTCTCTTTCTCTGCTGTTTTCTGCATGTTTGGGCTGGGTTATTTATCTGTTTATTTATCTGGTTGATTGGTTGGTTGAGTTTTTGTTGTTTTAATCCTTCTTACTTTCTTCTCATTATCTTTTACATATGCACACTCCAGTTTTCTCTCTTTGCCTGAATATCGAGTCTTTCGTGTTCTTAGAGACCAGGCTTTTGTTTGGACTTATACATTGAGGTTTTGAATATGATTCTTCTGTGCTCAATATAGTTTATATAAAATGGAAGGCAACCAATATGGCATACTGTATTTTCCTACACAATTGACCTTATATATTATCTCTGCTAGCTAGGTGAATTGGAGCAACTTATATAACCTCTCTGAACTTAACATTCCTCATCAGTTAAGGAGGATTAAGACTTTCTTGGGAGGTTTATTGCTGATATCAAAGTGGATACATGTGAAGTGCCTAGCACATCACCCAATGCATGTTTAATAAATTGTTGTTATTATAGTAGTTTGTGGTGGTGACTTTAGAAGCAGTCAAATGATCATCACAGTGGTTAGAATGTGGTCATCACAATTGCCTTATTGGTGACTAACTAAGAGTGTCTCTTGCTGATGGACCCAAATTTAACCTTGTCCTGCTATTGAACACTTAGGCAATTTGCCATTTTTGCTGTTTATAAATAAAGTCTCACTTAATATCTTCTGGCATACAGTTTTATTCCTCTTATGAATTTAGTTCTTGGATGTCTTCCTAGGAGTAAAATTACAGAGTGAAGGGATATGTACATTTGTAAGATTCTCGATAAATAAATATTGCCTGATTGCTTTCCACAGGAATAGCATCAGTTTACAATCCCACCACAATCAAGAGAAGGACTGTTTACAGAAGCTTATAGCCTTAGGTAGTCTTGTTTCCTATTTGACATTTCTTATATAGAATTTCCTTTAAAACTATATATATATAGTTTATATATACATATCCATCATATATATGGCCTATGTACATATATATACACATATTTTTATGGAGCGCGGCTCAGTGATTTGCATAGGAATCTATTGTCCAAAGTTTGAGATGCTTTTTGTGACGTATAAGCTAATTTCAGTTAGTGTGTAGCAATGAATGCAATTGGTTTCTATATTGGAAATGATATCCCATTTTTAATTATGTTTCAGTCCTCTAATTGGATCAAGAAAGTCTCAGCTTGGTGCTACCAACCCTTTAAAACCCCTCTAGCCCTTTTTTAATCTCCTTTTCAAAAAGAAGAAGGTTTTGCCCCCAACCAAGCTTCCAGCTCAAATTTAATTAACATCATCTGGCCTCCAGTTTGTTTATTTTGATGTTTTCCCACTTTTTAATGGAAAGCCAAACTGGTAGTGTGTTTAAAATAATGACATGTTTCTTCTTTTGCACTCGTTTATTTAATTAAAAAGGTAAATTACAGATAGGACAGACATTTTCACAGTGCTGTTCAAGGGACTGAAGTCTGGAATGCACTGTGTGGGGAGCTTTGCAAGAACGTTGACTTAGTCTCCATAGTGCCTGACATAGTTTGCAACATTGTGCCTGTCCCTCATCCCTACTCGTTCATGAGTGTAAGGACCTTGCATTTGGCCATGAGGAGGGTCACTTTTATATCCAGCAAGTTCTGTGGGTTAGTGACCATGCAAGTGATCTTCTCACTTGGCAGATTAAGAATGGGAACACACAAGCACTGAAGGGTATATAAATGGAGACTGACAAAGTGAGTAGAATGATTCAGAAGATGGGATTAAATAGCTTAATGATAGTCATTGTGAATCACAGTGTCAGCTTTAGTATAATTCTAATGATGTACTTACTAAAGCTAATGAGGTTTGATAGAATAAAATTAACAATGTCCAAACAGCTGTATGCTTTCACAACAAAGGAACCATATCTCAGAGCAGACTGATATATCTTCTCCGTGGGGGATTTTAGTCAATTGATTTGTTTTTTCTCTTCTAGGATATATTTAAATTCGCAAGAACTTCTCCTGTCCCAAGACAAAAGCGGTCCATTGTGGTATCTCCCATTTTAATTCCAGAGAATCAGAGACAACCTTTCCCAAAAGATGTTGGCAGGGTAAGTCAGACAAAAGACAAATGTCAAATCATGTTTTTATTAAGAGATGAGCACACACGAGGCAAAGTGACTGTGACTGGTGTGGTGACCTGCTGGAACTGGCCTCAGGTCTTCTATGGTAAGAGGCCAAAAGGTTTTGCCAAGAAAAGAATGTCAAAAGATCATAAAAAAATGGAATTTATAAAAAAAATAACATCTTTGAACGTCATGATTTGGAAATCTGTGTGGTAGATAATGATGCTAAAGTGGTGACAGGAAGATGTCACCGGTTAAGAAATAGACTCACTGCTTTTACAGACAATGCCCAGGCAACCAGCCTGATGAGTCCCCTCAGTATAGCAGTATGATAATATATGTCCTTTCATTTAAATCCGTGGAGACTTCAAATGCGTAGGTCCAGGAGCACCACTGGTCAGCTCTCTGAAAACAAAACCAAAGGAACTGAAACATACTAACCAGATCCAGAAAGTACTGCTGCATCAATCAGAGCAACTACTTTTCCAGAAAGAAATGCTTCTTGTTAAATGGGCAGAAACATTGATGTTGTCCGGTCAACACACCCTCTCTCCATAGGAAAGCCGACATGGAAAATTGATTTTTAACCAGTTCGTATTTTTTGGCGATCTTGGAATTTGAACAGTGGTGGTTAGTTGAGTGGATGATCTGAATGGCTGGTGCTGTTGGACTACGTATTCATTCATTAAATAACCGAGAAACACTTGATATATGCCAGACTCCAAGATGGGAATTGGTGAATGGCTGGATGCGTGTAGGTGTGCACAGGCACACCAGCCCCTGTAGTGACAGGGCTTGCTTTCTGCTGTGGAGGCAGACTTGTCAATGGGTAAATAAGTAAACAAGAAAATCACAGAGGATAACAAGTTCTGTGAATAACACAAATAGGATGATGTGAGAAAGAGTAAATGGCAGGACCAAGGAGTAGAGGGAGGAGGGACTTGACCCAGATGGCTGGGAAAGGCTGGTCCAAGTCTCTGACGTTTGAGTGGAGGCAGGAAGGCGGAGAAGGGGACAGCTGTGGGAAGATCTGGGTAAACCACATTCTTGGCAGAGGGAGCTGTGTGTGCAAAGGCCTGGAGTGGGAAAGAATGAGGCATATTTGAGGAGCAAAGCACCTGGTTGGCAGCAATGCAGTGAACAAGGAAAGAGTGAGAGAGTCCTAGGGGCCTTGGAGAACATGGTGCAGAGGGGGATTTCATTGTGCGTGCAGCCAGAAACCACTGGAAAATCTCCCAGGTGGGGTGTGTGTGGGAGTGTGGGTGTGTTTTGAAAGGTCCCCCTGGCTGCCTATATGGAATGATTTGGGGGAGCGGAGTGGTAGGGAAGAGTGGACACAAAGAAACAGCCAATAAGGGGTTAGGGTGACTTGGACTATTGCAAATCTATTTCTATTGGAAATTAGAAACATTAATAATTCACTATCGTGATAAGAACCATAGTTGCGATTTTAAACTACCACTATGCCAAAGATGATTTCTTTAAGCAAAATCTTACCGGGAGTCCAGGATATGATGCAAAGGGAAGCAGGCTGTCCTGAGTGGACAATGGTAGCGCTGATGAGCCCTGTCCTTTGGACCACCCTAGCCTCTGTGATGGCCTTTGTGGAAGTTTCCCTGAAGCCAAGGATAGTACTCGCCAAGGGAACAGAGTCCTCAAATCTGCAAGGCTCTGCCCCCAAGCAGTTTCAGAGACACAAGTTGTATCCTTTTTCTGTAGGTCTCCTTTCTGTACAGTTGGTGTTTTCAGCCCTCCCTGGGTGTCAGAATCACCAGGGCAGTTAAAAACAGATGTCCAGTCTCCACCCTCAAAGATCAATTCAGATGGTCAGGAGGTAAAAAACCAAGCATCAGCATTGTTTAAAAGATCCTGGGTGTTTGTTTTTTTTTCTTTCTTTCTTTTTTTTTTTTTAGATTCCACATGTAAGCGATCTCATATGGTATATTTCTTTCTCTTTCTGGCTTACTTCACTTAGAATGGCATTCTCCAGGAGCATCCATGTTGCTACAAATGACGTTATGTTGTCGGTTTTTATAGCTGAGTAGTATTCCATTGTATAAATATACCACATCTTCTATATCCAGTCGCCTGTTGATGGACATTTAGGCTGTTTCCATGTCTTGGCTATTGTAAATAATGCTGCTATGAACATTGGGGTGCAGGTGTCATCCTGAAGTAGGGTTACTTCTGGATATAAGCCCAGGAGCGGGATTCCTGGGTCGTATGGTAAATTCAATCCTAGTCTTTTGAGGAATCTCCATAGTGTTTTCCACAGTGTCTGTACCAAACTGCATTCCCACCAGCAGTGTACGAGGGTTCCCTTTTCTCCACAGCCTTTCCAGCATTTGTTATTTGTGGACTTTTGAATGATGGCCATTCTGACTGGTGTGAGGTGCTACCTCATTGTAGTTTTGATTTGCATTTCTCTGATAATTAGTGATATTGAGCATATATATATGTTCATGTATAATTGAAAAATTGTGCTCTACACTGGAATTTGACACAACATTGTAAAATGATTATAAATCAAAAAGAAGTTAAAATAAAATAAAAAAAAAAAAGATCCTGGGTGATTGTGATGTGCAGCCGGGGCTGAGAACCACTGGTCTAAACCAGAACTACTTCGAGAGTTTTCGATCATCAGCATCAGTAGCTCCTGGCTGCTTGCTCAAACTGTCTGCTCTCCGGTCCCACCCAAGGACCATGGAACCAGAAGCTCTTGGGATGAAGCCAGGAACCTGTTTTGTTTGTTTTTTTTGTATACATATATGTTTATTGAAATATAGTCAGTTTACAATTTTGTGTCAATTTCTGTTGTACAGCACAATGCTTCAGTCTTATAGGAACATATGTATATTCGTTTTCATATTCTTTTTCACCATAAGTTACTACAAGATATCAAATATAGTTCCTTGCACTATACAGCATGAACTTGTTTATCTATTCTATATATATATCAGTTAGCATCTGCAATCTCTTAACTCCTAATTTATCTCCTCCCACCCACCTTCCCCTCTGGTAACCACAAGTTTGTTCTGTATATCTGAGAGTCTATTTCTGTTTTGCAAATAAGTTTGTTTGTCTTTTTTTTTTTTAGATTCCACACATAAGTGATATCATATGGTATTTTTTTTGAAGTATATAGTTGATTTACAATGTTGTGCTAGTTTCTGGTGTACAGCATAGTGATTCAGTACACTGAATACTGAATGTATATATGTAAATATATTCTTTTTCATTATAGATTATTACAAGTTACTGAATGTAGTTCCCTGTGCTATATACTAGGACCTTGGTGTTTATCTATTTTATATATAATAATCAGTATCTTTTAATCCCAAACTCCTAATTTATCACCCCCCTTTCCCCTTTGGTAACCGTAAGTTTGTTTTCTATGTCGGTGAGTCTCTGTTTTGTAAATGAGTTCACTTGTATCATTTTATTAGATTCCACATACAAGTGATAATATATGATATTGGTCTTTCTCTGCCTCCCTTCACTTAGTGTGATAATCTCTAGGTCCATCCACATTGCTGCAAGTGGCATTATTTCATTTTTTATTGTGGCTGGGTAGTTTCACATTGTATACATAGACCACATCTTCTTTATATCAGGAACCCTGTTTTTATTTGCCTTCCAGGTTATTCTGATGCACACTCTAGTTTCCAGAGGTCTGATCTAAAATATTCTCCTCCCTGCCTACCACTAAACTATAATACTTCCAGTATTGGAGTTTCAGTTCCATTGGTTAGGTTATGACAAGGGTGATAATACATCTCAGTTACCTGGAAATTTAATTGTCCTGGCATAATTATTATTAGAACCACTTTCCCCTTAAACATGTCCAGCTTTGGACAGTAAATTTGTGTTCATCCTAAAGCTTCCTTCAACCCCACACGTTTCTCCCCCTGAGTATATTTAGGGAGTTTTCACAAGGCTTATTCCTTGAGATACATAACGTGTCAGTAAGAATACAGCTAACAAAGGGCATTCTTTTGCATGGTTTCTTACTTGTTACAGCCTCAAAACACAAGTTGGTTTCCAAGCTGAAGGCTCACCTCTCCTTAGCCCCTGTGAACCACCCACATGGGCTTTCAACCTGGATTCTCTACAAACAACAGCTTTTCTTAATCTACTAACATCATGACGTGTGAGATCCTCCCAAACCTCCAGATGGCTTTTACGGAATAATTGCACTGCTTTGCAAAAAAATTATTTGTTTTCCCATGCTTCTTAGGCCTTTGAAAGAACAAATTTTCCTCTTCATGTCTGCTTGTTTTTATTCATTCCTCTTATCCTTGTCTTTATGTCTTATCCTAGTCAGCTCCACCAATAGCTGACAAGTGATGCTCTGTTGAGCTGTGAGAGGGTATAGGAGTCTTCAGGCAGTGCTGCGGAGGCTGGGAGAAGGGAAAAGAGACCAAAGAGGCAGGCCTCCACATATTTCCACGCTCACTCACCCAAACTGTGAGTGAAGAAAGGCAGCTGTAGTTTTATAAATATTACATATCAGAGTTCAGAGCAGAATGCCATTTGAAGAAGAGATTCTGTGGATATAAAAGTATAAGGCAGTTGTCTGTCTTTGGGTTCCCTGAGACAAGAATTCAGATGTAGGTGGTTTAGGTACCAGTAATACTGGTAAGAGAGTGAGGGGGTGAGGGAGTGAAGCAAGAAAGGGAAAGCAGCCAGTTAAAAGGCTGTTCACCACTGTGGTGACTGGATTGTAATCTCATGGAGAAAGGCTAGGAAATGGTGCAAGACACTCTCAGCGTTATCTTGTCCATAGGGGAGGGAGCTGGGGTACTTATATACCAACTCCTTCAGTCTGGTTGAGGGCTGCTCCCAGAGGTGTAAATTTTCCAGTGCACCTGGCACGCCCTGTCTGCTGTGTACAGGCACAATGGCCTTCTAGGGCTTGGGGGAGAGCTTTAGGCATTATGGCAGCTGGAAGTCTGCTGGTCTGCACAAAAAAGGTGATGTCCAAGGGACTGGGACAGGGCACTGATGAATTCTGCTCCATTACTAAAGTTCATATAGATGCTTCTGCTTTGCAAGCTAGGTTTTCTCTGTCTATATCTCATCTTCTGCTCCCAACTTAGCTCCTCAACTAACTTTCTTACGTCTTGTGTCTTTGAAGCTGACTGTACTTGCCTCTCTCCATTAATAAGTTCTCACTGCATTCCAGGAGGGAAAATCTCTGATATTCAACCCAATTCAAGTCAACAGGTATATTCAGAATCTGCTGTTTACAAGGCACTGAGCAAGGGGCTGCTGATTTAATGACAGAGGAAGCAGGGTCCTTGATCTCACAGGACTGCAGAAGAGTAGGAAAAAAGCATCACAAATTCATTATTTTCTCCATTATGGTAAAGTGTAAGCACTTTTCATCTATTATGTTGAATTTGCATAATAACAACTCCATGAGGATCATCTCCCAATGTGCCAAATGAGGCTAATGAGACTCAGAGAGATGAAGTCACCTGTCCAAAGTCACACACTTCACAGCAAAGACAAGCTTTGTGCCAGCTCTTTGATATTTCAAAGTCTGTGCTCTTAACCAACATGCTCAGGGCTACTAAGTGCGATCTGAGAATCCTCTTCCATGAAATGAAATATCCTTGCTGAAAATCACTTTCTTTAAAATATCATTGTAACTAAGTTTAACTCCTTGAAATGCACCAAAAAAATAAGATGATCAGAGGGATAGATCAATGGCTAGATATATGACACAGCAAGCATAGCAGAAGGTTAATGGTGAAGTCAAGGTGATGACATAGCTGGTCACTGTCAACACCTTTCAACTCTCCTGTGTGTTTTGAAATTTCATAATACAATGTTGGAAAAAATTAAGTTTAACTAAATATAAGGTTGTTTTAATAAATATAAATTATTATAATATAAAATTGTTATAAAATGTGCAAAGCTGGCTCTGGCATGCTGGCACGAAAGTACTCTGTTTATTTGTCTAACAATTCAAGAGGGTGAACGGAGACTAGCTATTTCTTTATTTTCTTTTTTGTCATATTGTATCACAATCTGAATTTCTTTTAAGAAAGAAGACCCATATACTAAAGGGTAAAGATGAAGATATCAAAAGCAAGGCGCTGCAGCAAACTCGTCCTCCTTAGGGGATTTCTCACAGTCGAGGGCCATGCCATGCAGAATTGCATATTCACAAAAAGACTATGCAGGCAGCTCTAGGCATCAAAGTTTAGACATATACATGTTTTATCTGTCTGCCAAATAATTAATTAGTGGGTAAGTAGCTAAATTCCTAGAATTTGGAGGCTGCTTTTCCATCATATTTCTCAATGTTTCTGAAAAAAGAGTAAAACACCCAGTTGTAAACATACTTCCTCAAAGCAGTGATTTCCTCCCCATCTTTGAATTATAGACAGCAGGGAGGATCTGGGAGTATGTGCCCTAGAGAAAGAAAAGTAGTTCCCAACATGTACTTTTTCCCTCCTCCCCCTTCAAAGTCTGACTGTTTCAAAATTTGGATCATAAATAATTTCTCGGTTTTACCAATTTTCACTGATAAATATTTGATTGCATCTTTAGAGATTTTTGAGTTCTCAGGCCCGATTGATTGAGAGCAGGGGACTTAAATCTGTGAGGCACCAAAGAGGTCTTTGGGAGACGTATTTTATTCTGTTTTATATTAAGTTTGAAAGACAAGTCATTTATGAAATGCTTATTAGAGATTCTCCTTCTATCACAAACCCTTTTCATCAAAACCAATGAAAGTACATTTTACTGAAAATCCTTTTTTTATATCCCCTATAAATTGGTAGAATGGGCCTTTAGAAGGACATCTTTAACCCAGGATGGAAGAAATATGTAGTGGGACCATGTGCTCTTCGTAAAGGGAATCAACATAGATCATTAGACCAAATCATGAAAACCACTCAGCCAGGACTCTGCTTTGATTGTGTCATGAATGTAGGTCACACATGAGGACAATTTATGGCAGATCCTAAATATTTCTCAGAGTTCTGGATGCACGGTTGGTTAGAGGTCTTCCCGAATCCAAGTGCTCTGTATCTACTGTTTAGCCCACCTATGCAAACAGATGCTAAGGACTCTTCTGATCTTGGAATTGAATTTGTTTTACTCTATTTAGTAGTCCTCTGCAACACTTTGAGAAACCAGGTGGGTCAAGCTATCTCTCCAGAACCTGGACCAGAAAGCTGATTCTAGATCCATCTCCATCCAGCACTGCTCCATCTCACCTTTCTACTAAAACATGGACTTAGGGTGCCTCACTCTATCCTATTGCCTGATTTGTTTTATGTAATCACCACCAGCCTTTTAAAATCCATTGTTTCACACCTTGTATTCATGTCTAACTGCATGCCTCTTCTCAGAAATTTACATCTGTTTAATTTCCTCCTTTAAAAACAACTCACAGTTTTGTTCAATGACTGAAAGTCACCTTTGGTTGTTGCCTAGGAGAGAAATTTAAATATAGGTGATCTAAGATGTCTAGAAGCTCATTACTCAGAAATTCTTGAGGAGATGAACAGCAGAATTTATTTCTACATTCAGCAACCCTAGTTGTACACATGCCTTTCATATTTCTATGACTTTGAACTCTTTCCTCTTTCTGGAACACACCATCTTCATCGTCTTCATCCTCACTCCATAGGGCTGCCCCACTTACATTCTAAGGTTGCATGTCCACTGGAACATTCACACCACTGAAGAAAGTTGCATGTCTGCACTGTCCAACATGGCAGCCTCTAACCACCTGCAGCTATTGAGTACTTGAAATTTGGCTAGTGCAGTTGAGGAACTGGATTTTTACATTTTATTTAATTTTAACTAAATTTAGTTTAAACTTAAAAACTACTTGATCCAACTATTAAACAATTTGGCATGTGAATCTGTCTTTTCAACTGTACATTTTTTTTGAAGTGTAGTTGATTTACAATGTTGTGATAGTTTCAAATATATAGCAAAATATTTCAGTTATATATAGAAATTTTTCAGGTTGTTTTCCATTATGAGTTATTATAAGATATTGAATGTCTTGCAAATTTTAATGTAAGTACATATTAAATATTTTTGTTGAAAATGTAATGTCCAAATTGAGATGTAAGTATAATATGCACATATGATTTTAAAACTTAGTACACACACACACATGAGTGGAACATATCTCATTAATAGTCCTTATGTAGATGTCATGTTAAAAAAAAGTTATTTTGGATGTATAGTTAATTTGGATGTATAATTAAAATTAATGTCATGTATTACTTTCTTATGGGGCTACTAGAAAATTTAAATTATATATATGGCTCACATTGTATTTCTATTGGGTAGTGTGCTGGGATAAAGCCAATTTTTTCTTTTTCTTTAAGATGAATATTCTTTTATTCCCAGACTCTGTTGTGAGCCTATTTTTGATACAGTCTCCTGTATAGAGTTTTTGTTTGATCTCCTTTACACATTGTTTATACCACTTTGACAACACTTAACACATTTTGAGCAGCAATATAGTTTCTTTTGTAATTTTCTTATCTTCCCATTAACTGTAATTTTTCAAGGACCAGTTAGTGATCCAGCACAGTACCTGACACATAGTAGGGATGCACATATTCTTTGATTTGAATTCTAGCCAGGTCTATGGCTGGTCGGCTGAGGCATTCGGTGGTTACTAATTTAAGTGATCATAGCTGGTTTGTTGTTAGAAAGGAATTAACAGACCATTATATGATCAGTCTGGATATTTCTAGTAAATTTTAATTTTGCACAACAGCAGTAGGGGTACCAGATAAATTGCTTGGCAGTCAACCATTGTGTCAGGTCATATACGCGTCCTTAGCAGATTGTGATAGATTTGATGCTGATGGATTTGTGTGTGTGTGTGTGTGTGTGTGTGTGTAGAAAGAGAGGGAGGGAAAGGGAAAGAGTAAGGGAGGTGTAAGGGGGAGAGAGAAAGAGGGAGAAAGAGAGAATGAGAAAAGAGGGTGCCTGTATTTCTGCATTTGCTCATACATGCAATAATATTTTAAATCTACTTAAATAAAAAACTCAAAACTTCTATTCACAGCTGAACAGAGTTTGTTCCAACTTATTTTGACTAAATCTAATGAAAGCTTATGTTAACCATTAGCAAGTGTTGGCCTCTTTCTGCAAAGTTTAATTAATGATAAAGCATAATTGAGTTGTTCTAGTTCTTTGCCAAATACATATATATGCAAAAATGCCCTTCATGATATACATCCAGCAAATAAAGGCATCTGAACCTATAGAGGAAGCAATAATTTTAGCCCTGAGTTTATCACCCTTTCAGTTCTCAATGTGAAGGCTTCCCAGGGCTTTATTGTCATGTACATTTGGCCTCAGACTGAATTTATATTTAATTATTTGTGAACATTAAAGGATCTGGCATTTCAGCTTGAAATAGCACCCTGGGGGAGGGAGAGTTGAGGAATTTTCAAATTTATCTAGAATCTCTAACCTCTACTGAGTGTCGGGATCTAAGCCAGACATGACTATCTTTGTTGTCCTGTTCAGGTCTTAAAACAACCCTATAAAATATGACACCCACTTCTCAGCTAGGCAAACTAAAATTGAGAGAAATTAAGTAAATTGCCCAAGGTAGCTCAGTTAAAAGAGTGGCAATACTGAAACATAGGACTCTTCAACAGTTTCTGCCCCACGACATCCATGAATGTTTAGTTTCCAGGGGTCTGTGCTGTTTGCATAGCATGAGTACATGCATGGTCATTTGAGTGTCACACATGCGCTCAGAAACAGTATTGTGTCCTCATTGTACCATTGAGGGAACTGAGACTAGAGCACCGTGCATAACAGTGTGCTTGTGGTACAGACTGAGTTGTTGTGTAAATTGAGTTCCTTCGGCGTTGCCACCTGCCATGCACCAGGGCTCTGGATGGATTTTTAACAGCATGCAGCATGGGTTAAGGTGTAGGCTTTTTGGAGATAGAGGGCACGTGCAGGGCAGGGGCAGCCGAGAATGAGCGGCTCTTCTCTGCGTTCTCCGCCACCCTGCAGAGATGTGCTGGGGGCTGATCAGACAGCTAAGCCCATCAGATAGTTTTGGTGGAAGAGGCGTTCTCCTCCCAGAGTTCTCCTTCTAAGTTGGCCAGTGAACAGGCAACAGACTTCTAGGGTGTCTGGTGGCCTGAGTGCAGGTACCCAGGTGTACAGGGGTTGTCTGACATTTCAGATGCCTAAACCAGATGCCTGGGGGCAGTGGTATATTGGTAAACTGGCTCTTGGGGGTGAGAGGAGCCCTGACTTGTAGTGTTTGCCACATACTCTGGTGTAAAGGCTCCCACAGTGGCCAACTACAAGCTACTAGCTTGCACAATTATTGACAATTTAACAGTTAGCTTTCAAGAAGCAGTAGGAGCAGGCTCCAGCTCACCTGTGACCTTGGGACCCATAGAATGTGGCACTGGATGGGGTCAGGGGACGCAATGGCCCCTGGGGAGCAGTGCTTGAGTGGATCCTCCAGGGGGAGGGGCACCTTATCCATCCACCCATCCACCCCAGGTTTTAGCTTATTTCTTTTGGGCACCAGGGGTGATTTTTGGACACCTCTGCTCCTTCATCACATGAAGTGACTTGTCTAAGGTCACAGCCAGTGCATAGTAGAAGCCAGCCTTGAACCTGTGCTCTTTCAGCCTCTCCACACCGTGCCTTCTTTACACAAAAATCCCAAGTCTGACAAATCGACAAACCCTGTGACAGTTGTCCCAGTCCTACCTGGAGAATGAAGAAGAGAGGGAGAAAATTCTCGGCAACGTGAGGAGAAATGAGGTTAACCTCACAAACCTTTCCTTGATGTGCGTGTTTATGCACGGAGTCGAGGCCAGAGGTCACGTCTTAGTTTGACAACTAGACCATGTGTTGACGAGCAGGAAGCGGCTTTCTTCACTGTAAGGGAAGCCACTTTCTCGCTTCAGACCACACATTTTTTTGTTGGTATCTCTGCTGACAACCTTGTTCAAAGGGAGCCACAAGAAACAAAAGTGAAAGCAGAAAAGGCCAACTTTGGTGTAATTAAGAGATATCACTGCTCATTTTTCACAGCTGACTCAGTCAATAGGGCTGAAGGAGCAGGGCCTCCGGCGCTGTGGGGAACGGATTGGCCCTTTTGTGGTCAGACCTCCACTCCCAGCTGTGAAGAGGATTGAGGCAGAAGGGGTTGGAGACAGAAACAGGCCAATGGACGGTTTTCTGAAGAGGGCGAGGGATGCATGGAAAACCCACACTTATTTCTTGTCTAGCTTGGAACGAGCCCTGGCTTCCAAACGGAGGTGCTGGGCAGAGACTTCCCCATGGGGCTGGGTCACCAGGGACAGGGCCTTCCCGTCATCTGGGCTTGACCCGCCTCTGTGAGCAGCAGTGGGGGAGATGGTGGACGAAAGACCCTTGTTGCAAGTTGAAACGTTCCTGTCTGTGGATGTTTCGTTAGGGATGTTGGTGTTTCCACAGTTATATTGGGTGGCTTGGATCATAAGGTGAAGAAAAGCCTCAGCTTAGGCCTCTGGGGCAGGCCGTATTCTTCCAGTGCTGAAAAATCAGGCCTCATTCATTCACTTATTCATTCATCCATTCATTCAGAATCTATTTATCCAGCAACTACTATGTGCCAGGCGTTGCACTGACTACCGCTCATAGATTTCCCTCTCCGAGAACATCCACTCTAGGGGTGACACAGACCTCTAAACAGGCAGATAAGCACTAGGAGAAGGAGCTGTGGGGTGTGGAGAAGTTGAGGGGACAGAGAAAGTCACTCCCAAAAGGATTCCTGAATGAGGGGCACCAGTAGGCAAGGTGACGGTGGGGTGGAAAGACAGAGAATCCGGATGATCCATTGTCTAGAGGCGGGAGAGAAAACAGTGTGTCTGGAGAGCTGAGAGTAATTGGACATGGCTGTGATTCGAGGAGGGCATCTCACACATCAAATTTGAGTCATAATGAAGGGCTAGAAGACCAAGGACCATAAAAACGACCTCAGGGAATTTGTACCTTAGTCTACAGGTGACAGAGTTATAAATTGGGGAATGGTGTGACCAGATTGGTATTTTAGGAAGATTAGTCTGGTTGTGGTGGGTCGTACCCAAGGGCTGATCAAACCAGCAACAGGGGAGAGACCCAGCTGGAGGCTGTGACAGCAGCCCTGTGGGCAATGGATGTCAGCCAGGCAGGGACAGGGGGCACTAGAAAGAAGACACGGGGTCAAGAGCTCCTCTGGGGAGACGAGGTGGCATCAGTGGGTGATTGTGTGGTAGGGGTGACGGGAGTGGAGGAAGAGCGCTCTTAGCTGGGAACATTACGCCTCCATAAGATGCTGAGCAAAGTCCCCTGGAAGAAGAGTGTAGCTGTGGGTCAACAGACCTTTTGTGAAGCCAGAGGGAGTATTTTATCCCTCTCCCCAAATTTATTCTTCACTGAGTCTGCTGTGCTGCCCCTGTTTGACATAAGAGAGCCCTACTCCCAGAGGGATCAGGTGTACCTGCATGCTGAGAGGTAGATGTGCAGACCAGGAGGAGAACCGTGCTTGGGGGAACGAATTCATTTTGTACCAGCAACAGGCTTGTGGGAGCATCAGACTCTCAGTTGTCGCTTCCCCGTGTCTTCCCAAATCTGAACACAAATCCTTCCTGGTCCATGCCTCGGGATTTTAGTTTAGTCCTTCCTTGCTGTGGATTTAAAATCTTTTTTTTTTTTTTCCCTGCTAGCTCAGATACATATAACAGCTGTGTTCACTGTTGGCCTTCTAGCCTCAAATTCATTCTAAATACATTTCTTCTTAGTAATTTCTTCTTTGAATGCTGATGTTTGGCTGTGAATTAGTATACACAATTCACAGGCTCTGTGTTGCTCAATCTTTAGTTTATTTATTTGACAACTTGAAATTCCTCACAAGTGGTGCCTTTATTTTGTTATTTGCATCTGGAAATCATTCCTAACATACCACAGAATAACTCTGTCTTTTCCTTTTCTTTTTAGTAACTTTTCCCCTTTATTATAGGAATAATAGATTTTCATTGTAAAAACTTTAAAGAAAACCCCCCACATATTTAGCAATAACAATATAAAAATCTCCCCAAGTCCCCCGACCTGAGATAACCACTGTTGCTATGCCATGGCAGTGCTTCTCAACCTTTCAAGTATGTACAAATCTGTGAAAACACATATTCCTGGGCCTCATCCCCAGAAATTAGGATTCCATGAGTCTGGATTGGGCCTGAGAGTTACCATTCTAACCAGCACCTTGGTTCTACGGATGTTCCCAGTTTGGTGGCCCACACTTTGAGACGCTCTGTCCTAAACATACAATACTCACTCCTGACCATCTAGCATTCAGTGACTTTTCAGTCACTAATGTCTCAGAAATACCAGTCATGTCCTCAGATGTCTTTCTTCAACGTCACATGGAGAGGCTGAGTGGCGTGGCATGTGCCGTCCTTCAGTTCCAGGGGTTCTTAATGTGGGGTCTACAGACCCTGGAGGGATCCACAGATAAATCAGTTCCCTTTGTAATCCAACGTAGCTTTAAAAATTTGTTTTCACTTAAATTATTCTGAGAAGGACACCACCAACTGCCACAGAAGTCCTTGACTCAGAAACGGTTAAAACCTCTTATACTCTCCCAACAGATGGCGTTTAGTTGTTTCCCTCTCATGTCTTCCAGCTGTAAATTACATCGCCGTGAACATCACCATTCTTTGCATAGATATATACGTACGCAACCTTGGCGTAGTTCTATATGTACAAAGGCACATATGCGTGTGTGTGTGTGTCTACATATATATGATAACAGTGGTTAGTTACCTTATACGAGACTTCAACCTGCACACAGTCAAGAGCTAGTCTAACAGCGTGTCTCAGGGAAACAGCAGGCTGACTCATTCCTACACGGGAGAGGCGTAAATCCTCGGTGTCCATGTTCTGATAAGTCCCTTGTTCTCTGCTTCCATCTGGCACCACCTGCCTCCCCTCCCCACCCATCCCATACCCCCTATGTCTAGAACATCTTTGTGCTCATTATGCTACGCATTTGTCATCTGAGGCAGTACAGCCTCAGCCCTGTTGAGGATTAAAAAAAATACCGCTAACTGGATATATGCATCCCATACATTCTTGGGACTGTGAAAGAATACACCTGCAGCCTTCCAGTTGTACCTCTGGTACCCCTGTCACTCTCACTCACATTCTCCTTCTCATCAGTAGAAACATCTTCGTCTGCATAGTCTCCTTCCTGCCACTGAGAATCTCCCTCTCTGAAAAGGGCACTGTGCTCAGTGCTATGCAAACTCCATCACTGATTGCCCCAACAGCCATTCCAGGAAGGTGTTTCACGGTCTTTACAGAGGAGGAAAGAGTCATTGGTGGGTGTCTCTGATGCCTTGGAGTGGTGAAGCTGGGATGCTTTCTTGGAGTATAATATATGGCCACAAAAGTGCAAAATCATAAACATACAGACTGAATACACCCATGAGATCAGCACTCAGTTCACAAGATGGAACAGACCCCGTCCCCAGAGGCCCCTTCATGTCACCTTCCAGGCACTAAGTGCACATCCCCGAAGTGTAATCAACCCTGGCAACATTTTTTCCAGATAAAGGAAGACTTGCTACCTGGTAAATGACCCAGAGTCCTGGCCTGCTCATGTACAACTGTGGAACGGACAGTTTGCACACCCATCCTCATTTCACATCCCCAGTGATCCACTGAGTGTCTGAAGTGTCCCCTAGTCCTTTTCCTAAGTCAGAGGGATCCACCTTGATGCTCTTGCTGCTCTTTGGTTGTGTTTGTATTTATTGGTATTTTAATCTTACCCCTTTCTCAATTCAGAGAGATCATAGAATATTACAGCTAGGAGGAACCCTGGAGATGGCCTGGTCCAAACACCTCACTTTATCAATAAGATGGAAAATGACTTGCCCACCACCAGCAGGTGGGAAAAACCCTCATCTCCTGCCGCTCATCCTGGTGCCTTTCTGCCTACACCTGTACTGAGCCTTCCTTGTGCTAAGAATGGCTGTGCCAGCTTGGGGACGTCCCAGGTCTTTAGGAAGCTCAACACAAGCTCACCATGACTAATGTCGGGTGTTCACAATTGCTAGGATTGTTTTTAAGACTGATCCCCTATCTTTTCACACTTTTAGCAGAATTCTTAGAGGGTGGTCCAACTTTAAGAGCTCAGCTGATGTCCGCGACTGCCCTTGCAGGGTCAGAGAACTCTATAGGACTAACTCGGCCTTTGATGGGAAAGAGCTCGCTGAGGAACTCCAGGAAGTGGGAATATAATAGTGCAAGATCCCACCTGTTGAGCACCCTGTTTTTCTGAGGAGAGCCACTTATGTAACCCCAGCAGGATCCTTTGGAAAGCATAATTCTTGCATTGTTTGTTTGCCCATGTAGTTCCTAATTTTTGTCCTCAACATCTAGCATATGTCCAACACAGACTAAGCTCTCAGTAATTATCTGTTTAATGAATGGATGAATGAATAATCAGAAAGTGTCAACTCCAGTGGTCTCTGCACATTAGGTTAACAAAGGACACACCTTTACCTCTGCCTACAGGTACTCGTATGCAGAACAAATGCTATGAAGTTAGGGATTAGTAAAAATAATTTTTCTTTATTATATCAGTTAAATAGGTAAAATGATTAATTTGGTAGAAGTAAGGATATATTTGGGGAAGGTTTCAGAAATTTAAATGAGTATATGAGTATGCATTTATAATACACATATTAAATAATTCATATTGTGTAACATATTGTGTAACATGTTATGTAAAGTACATTTTGTGTTGTGAGGTGACGCTTGTGATATTTAGTTTTGTGTAGAGAGTGGTTCCTTGTAGATAAATATTAGAGGTAACTGGAGCAAAAATGTTTTTAAGTGTGAACCACCTGGATGCCAAGACCTCTTTGTAATGTTTCACACAGTAGTTCCCTTCCTTAAAGAAAACTGAAGTTAACATAGGGAAACGTGGCATCGATCATTCTGGCTGTGCAAGTGGAACTGTGTCAGACTCTCCGAGGCTGAGGAGTGTGGAAGGGGTCGTATGCTCCCACAGTCACTGGCTTCATTCTGCTGTGTATTTGTGTGTGTCCTGTTTATCCTTTCCTTATCTCCTTTGCCATTTCCCGACTCTCTCAGTGGCCACTCATCTTTGCTGTCCTTCTGCCCGCTTCTAACAAAATTAACTAGTCCTTGGAATTTGCTGCTTTGAAATTGCTGTGGTCTGGGAAACTGGCATCCATGCATGACCCAGTCCTGTGATCTAGACTCAGAAAAATGGAATGAGACAGACTTGCGTCTGGTTTCTGTTCTGCTGGTGACCAGCTGCTTGACTCTTAGACAGCCACTGACACCATCTGCATTCCCTTTCTTCTTATATGAGACAAGGCTAGTAACACCTACCATCCACGTTTGGGGCAGGATAAAATAAAATCATCTTCTTGATCATGCTGAGCAGATAGCAAGTGCTTGGCCAACATGTCCCTCCTTTCTTTCTCTCTCTTCCCGGCCAAAATCAGCCTACAAAGGTGTTGAGTGTCTGTGAAGATTTCTTCCATGAGGAACTGAAATAGGCTTTTACTTATTTAGATGTTGAAGGTGTCTTTTGTTCCTACCCTTGCAGAAAGTCAGAGTTACCGTATAGGTGAACACAGTTTAACCAACATGATAAACATGATACTTTATTTATAAATGATACTAACTTGATTAAGCATTGTCCAGGCAAATTTTTTTTTAAATTAAGACAATAGTCTAGTTTGCCCATCTGCCACTCTCTATGTTCTAGTTGAGGAGATGGGAACACATGTTCAGCAATAAATTCAAATATAAGATGAGATCTATGAGATCTGGGCCTGGAACATCGTAGACACATCATAATTTTTTTGACTTTATAAATAACTATTTCCTGCAGTTGTTACATTACTTATAACTGCGCCGAGATCCTGCCAAAGGAAAAATACAAGGCAAAAAGAGAGCCACTTAGACCATCTATTTGTCCATTTTTTCCCTGAAAAAATCACACAAGATTCCAGTTGTCAGAAAGAGTTCATTACTTGGGTTAGCAATTCCAGCTTCTGTGAACAGAAGGCTCCACCCACCCAGGTGTCCGTTTCAAGAACAGCATCCTCTTTTGCAAAACATTGGAGAAATGGTCTTCTCTCTCCACAAACAGCAGCTACAGAGCCTGCTTCCCCTGTGCCACACAGAGTAGGTCAGTGGAGGTAGGGAAGCCCACGCCCTGCCTGGGGAACAGTGGTGGGAACAGGATTCACTCTGCTTGGGCATCATGAGGTTTGCCAGACAGATGGCCCGCTTGCAGACAGTGACACCGTGGATGTGCTGCTCTTTGCCCTTGGTAATATTGTGGGGACATTATATTCAATTTTTGCTCTCCATCCATATGCTGCTCCTCCAATTTATTTGTCCACATGAAGGAAGACAGAGCAAAAAGCAGTAGGATATCCAGTTCTGCTGTAATTACAGCGCTAAGCTGTTTGTCCGGTGCCATGAGCTGCAGCACTGCCTTGTTCCCTGACAGACTCAGAGCAGGGTTGACGCCGACCCCCTGTCGGCCACCAATCTCAGCAGCGACAGCATTTGGTTGGATATTTATTGTTTGAAACCCACCACTTCTGACTCTGCCAAGCTTAATGAAAAGGAGAGAGTTACTATCAGAGAGGGTACAATTTTGAAGATTGGGGCTTTTGAACAAAGTCACATTGCTGGGAGCATTCCTGACATATCACAGGCAATGTTGTCATTAGGAGCAGCGACAATGCAGTCATTATTTTCGCGGTGATTTAATTGTTCAACAGACACCGAAGGCCATGTCAACACAGGTCAGCAAATGGAAGGAAACATACCGTCATTCAGGGTCCTGTTGCCTTGCTGCTCTGCATCTGGTTTATTTATTTTTTCTTAAAGAAATTACTGCAAATTGAAAGAATTATTCCTGGATCTCTTATTCATTTTAGACATCATGCTCTCCCTTATTCATTTATTCATTCATTCAATATTTATTGAGTAGTTATTATTCTAGATCTTAGCAACATAGCAGCTAACAGACTGACTTGTACTCTGCCCTGAGGGCTACCACTCACATTCCACTGCAGAAGACCTCACTTTTAGACTGAGTGATCAGAGAAGGTTCCTCAAAGGACATGAAATTGAAACTGTGACTCAAAGGATGAAAGAAGCCAGATTTGTAACCAACAAAAGAGTGTTCCAAGTCAGGGGACAGCATCTGCTGAGGCCTCTATGGTTGTGTAAGACTGTGTAATAGAAAACTCAACCACTGTGTCTTATAAAATGCAGGGGTTTATTTATCTCACATCGAAAGAAGCTTAAATGTAGGCAAAGATTACCTGTGCAATTATGTCAGGGCCAGCAAATCTGCAATTCTTTTAGTCTTTCCCTCATGGTCACAAGATGGCTGCAGAAGCTCAGGCCATCATATCTAAGGTCAAGTAAGGAGAACGTTATTAAACAACCATTTGTGTCTTTTTTTTTTTAATGGAGGGAAAA
The DNA here is from genome assembly GCF_048564905.1 of Vicugna pacos. Classification (NCBI taxonomy): domain Eukaryota; kingdom Metazoa; phylum Chordata; class Mammalia; order Artiodactyla; family Camelidae; genus Vicugna; species Vicugna pacos. Next base: position 52,443,184 of record NC_132995.1, read on the forward strand.
ACAAGTGTTTTCCTAGAAACTTCAATTAGATATCTGCTTATATGTCATTGATCAGAATGGTATTCCATGGGCATCTTGAATTATAGGGGCAGCTGGGAAAGCAAGAGTTAGCTGGGAATACTGGCATTCCAAACGAAATTGGGATCTGGTTATTAAAGAAGAAAGGAGAAAATGGATATTTTTAGAAAGTATTATATTCAAAGTATTAAGAATAAGACTGAACTCCAGTAATGGAGAGACGGAATACTGTAAGCTAAGATTAGAGACATGGATAGGAGTCAGATCCTACATAGCCACAGTAAGCAATCACTACATGCATTTAATCATGGATTAAAATTTGCTTGTTCCACCTTTTAAATATTCCTAATGTCTCCCTGCTGTCCCTTCACGCTGCTTTCTGACAGTCCGAGTTTAAGGCACAGTCTTGCCTTGCTGAGACTTGCGGTGGTTTCTAACTGGGCTCCTTTGCCTCCATTTCCTGCCTACTTCAATTCATTTACCTCCAGTGGCCTTTTAAAAGTAAATTTGCTGGGTAAACTACAGACTTTGGGTGATAACGATGTGTCAGTACAATTCCATCATTGGTAATATGTGTTCCACTCCAGTAGGGAAGGGACTGTTTATGTCTGGGGGTTTGGGGTGAGTATATGAGAAACCTCACTACCTTTGCTTAATTTTTCTGTGATGAACCTAAAACTGCTCTAAAAATGAAATCTGATTTTAAAAAAAAAAGTAAATCTGTTCAAAATTCCATAGGGCTCCCTGCTACTAAGTTCTGAGCTTCTCCATGTGAACTTCAAGTCACTTCTGACCTGGCCCCTTGTACCATCCCCTATCACCTCCTCCTCCCATGGTTTGTCACAGCCTTCCTGTGTTGTGTTCGAGAAATATTCAGGATGAATTTTCGCCCCTCCCTCAAGTACTTTCCTTCTGGGAAATTCCAGTCAGAACAGCATCCTCTACTCTGAGTTTTACTTGACTTGTTTGCTTAGAGGGAGTTTCCCTCCCATCCCACTTCGTGCTCCTCCCCTGGGTTGGTACCCATCACACTAGAGCACTTCTGTGTGTTCACTTGCCGTCTCCTACCTGCTGGTCTCTGAGGTCATGGAGAGCAAAGATTTTATCTTATCCATCTTGGTTCTCTGGCTCTATGCCCAACACCTGCACACCAACATAAGCCATGGCTATGAATTCAGTGGAATTGACATGAAGGTCCAGAGCCAGTAGGCTCTGGTTACTCCTTGAGGCATTACTCTGTCAGGGACAGAGAGATGGTTATAGCAGAGGCGCTGAGAGAACATGGCAGCATGTAGACTCGGAGTCCTGTGCGGCTGGCTGGCAGAAGAGAGCAGTAGGAGCAATGGATAAGATCATGGGCTGTGGAGCAGGACTGCATGGGCTCTGTCCCACCCCTGCTGTTTGCCGGCCAGATGACTGGTCAAGACAAGACATGTAACGTCTCTGTGCCTCAGTTTCTGTACCTGCACAATGAAGGTGATAACAGTACCTGCCTCTTAGGATTTTCCTGAAGTTTTAATAAGACGGTCATTGAGAGTATTCTGGAATATGATAGATTCTCAAACCATATGAACTTTTATTGTATAGTGTTATTATATGATATAGTTAATATCTTCAGACTTAGGACTTATAGTGTGCAATGTGAATGTCACTTTTGAAGACCTCAAGATAGATTTACCCTTAACCTGTAATATTTATCCTCAAAGACACTATTTGACTCATTCAAAAATATTCATTTTTAAAGGCCCTTTTCAAGTCATTTTTATACAATAAGGAGTTCTATTTCAGTTCTAACAAAAATGCCCTAAAGAAAATCTTATTATAGTCATCATCTTAAATTAAGGTAATTGAAAACCACTGTTGAAAAGTAAACCCCAAATGTATCAGGAAATTAATTCAATTATAAATAACAAGAATTGACTGTACTTGAATGGGAATGAAGTATAGAATCACAGTTAAGCATTAAGGAGTATGTCCTTATCTTGTTACTATGGCTACAGGTGACTCCAAGATGCAGTGGTTCTGTGGTAACAATGGAATTACATTATTTCCTGTCCATATTGAAATATTCAGCAACTAATTTCCTGTAGCTTCATAATAAATCATGTTAATGACCTGAGAGGTGGAAACCAAGGTGGTGAGATCGTCTCCATGTTCTAGGATTCTTCCATTAAAACAGAAAAAGCCCGTTTATACTTATTGGACCAGGAAGTACAAGGAAGCTTTTAATAAGAGATGGCAGTGACATCTCATAGGGAGATGCTAACTTTAACTCAAGTGTCCAATATTACTTATTCATTGGGCCCATGATGGGAGCACAACTGTGAGAAAATTAACTTTTTATGGGGAAAGACTGAGAAGGAATATGGTAGAATTCAATTCAATTCCGCAAAGAAATAGTGGAGACCTATTATGTGCAAGGTACATGTTAGGAAGGACCTGCTGCATAGCCTATTCTTCATCTGCTAAACATTTCGTGGTAATTTTTGTGTACCACCAAACATTCAGAACAGTAGGAATCATGAAGAAAGCAAGTGTAACTAAGGTCTAAAATCCCTATTATCAGAATCCGTTCCTCCAAAGTTCCTCGTACAGTCCTGCAGACACCAAATGATTGAAAGCATCGTCATGTTGGAGCTGTCTCGTGCCAGCTTGCAGCAGCTTGCGTCTGTTCCCAGCTCTGTGTCCACTGATGTCATATTAGCAGGTTGAAGTCAGCTATCATGGGAGTATTTATACCATAGAAATTGGTCAAAGACCTAAATGAAAAATGCAAAACTATAAAACTTCAGGAAGAAAACAGAGGAGTGTCCCAGGTGACCATGGGTTCAGCCATGAGTTTTCAGATTGGATATCCACAGCATGATACAAGAAAGAAAAAGCTAATAATCGAGCTTTATTAAACCTGCTGCTCTGCAAAGGACACTATTCAGTGACTGAAGACAACTCACAGAATGAGAACACATATTTGTAAAACCCATATTTGATAAAAAGTTCTCTTCAAAATGCATAAGGAATTCTTTTTGCTGTTGTTGTTACTTTTTTTTTTCTTTTGGAGAGGGGAGGTAATTAGGTTTATTTATTTGATGGTGGTGCTGGGGATTGAACACAGGATCTTGTGCATGCTAAGCATGCACTCTACCACTGAGCTATAGCCTCCCCTTGCATAAGGTATTTTTAAAACTCAACAACAAAAAAACAAATAATGGGCAAATTAAATAATGGGCAAAAGATATGAAAACATAGTTCATCAAAAAAGACATACAGACAGGAAACAAGCATATGAAAAGATGTCCAGCATCATTTGTCATTAAGGAAATGCAAATTAAAACAATAGTATGCCACTACATACCTATTAAATGAGTGGTGAAAACAAAAAACAGCAGCAACAAAAACAATACCAGTGCTGGTGAGGACACAGAGCAGGGGGAACTCTCATTCAGGGCTGATGGAAATGCAAAATAGTACAACGGCTTCGGAGAACTGTTTGGTAGTTTCTTATAAAGCTAAACATAATCTTACCATATGACCCAGCAATTGCACTTCTAAGTATTTACCCAACTGATTTGAAAACTCATGTCCACACAAAACCTTGCATATGAATGTTCATAGCAGCTTTATTCTTAATCACTAAAAACTGGAAGCAACCAAGATGTCATTCAATAGGTGAGTGGATAAACAAACTGTGGTACCTCTGTACGATGGAATGCTATTAAGCCATGCCAGCTTGAATGAATTTTGAATGCACATTTCTAGATGAAAAAGCTGTACGCTGAATGATTCCACTTATAGGACATTCTGGGAAATGGGACACTATTGAGGCAGTAAGAAGGTCAGTGATCTCCAGAGGCTTAGGGGAGGGGGTGGTAAGGTTTGAGTAGATAAAGACAGGATTTGTTAAGATGGAAGAACTGTAAGTTACTGTTTGATTCGGAGTGATACTGCAACAGTGGATACCTAACACCGCGTCTGTCAATACCCCTAGTGCTTGACATAGGATCTCAGGATGGGAAGCAGAATGTGGCAGAAAAATCTGTTTCACAAATACATGAAATGACCTCACAGAAGAGAGTAGGGGAAAAAAACGATGACCTAAAGAACATTGGAAATGAGTGAAGCACCTAAGACTAAAATGAAACAAAACTGTGCTGAACACTATACGCAAGTGATTAAGTTCTTTCCCATGAGGGTACAAGTTGCCAGTTCTGAAACCATGAAACACGTATACTGTAACTGAACCTTTAAGCACATCAGCCGAGAGCAGTGGGAGTCAGGTTTCTCACAGCTGGAGTGGTTTACAGATGAGCTAGGGGAGGAAGCTCAAATGAGCCACCTGGTAAAGGAAGTGCTGGAGACCAGTATAAGTGATGCCTGGTCTAATGCTTCCCTGTTGCCATCTTGAAATTCTTAATAATGTTTTAGCAAGGGGCCCTGCTAGCTCATTTTGTAGTGGGCCCCCACACGTTGTGTCACCAGTCTTGCAATTAACAAACAAGTTCTAAATGTCAGTATTCCTAGGGTTCCAGATGAGGCTCCCTTTTTCCTTATGTTCTATCCTCTCTCTGCTCACCCTCACCCATTTTCATGACTTCAACTTAACCCAGGGCCCTGATGACTCACACATCTATGGCTCTACTCACTTGGGCTCTCCTGACCCCCAGACTTGAATTTCAACCACTTGCTTCATGTCTCCAAGATTTTCTCCCGATCTCTTTACTCACTGGATCCTCAAATGAGCTCACAGACTTCTTTCCCTAGCTCCTAAATCTGCTTCTCTTATACCGTATCATAGATACATAAAAAAAATCCTGAATTGCACAAATGAAAAATAAATCTCAGAATCACCTTGAAACCTGTCCTCTCCCTTACCCACATTCAGCTATCACCAAGGCTCGCAAAGTGTGGCTGAACTTTCTCTGCATCAGCTCATACTCCCCTTCTCCACTGTACTCCACTGTCTCCCCTCCAGTCCACAGTAGGAGAGAGAGACCCCCGACCTCCTTTCCTCCTCTGTTCTGATCCAAATGTTCTCAGAATTTCCCTCAGAGTAAGTTTAGCAAAACGCAAATCAGGTAATACCAGTCTCCTGCTTACCACCGCCTTACATGGGCTGACACTAGGTCGGGCTGAGGTTTAAACTCTTCAGTGATCCAGCAGCCTCTCAGTCTCACCTGGGCACCCTGCCTTCCTGCCACCTGAGTTCCTAGCATTCCCACCCTGTCCTGCAGGGATGTGATGCCACAGATGCACTCTCCACTGGGGATGCTGCCGCATGTCCATACACATGCTCTGTTTTCCTGGAGGGTCTATGTCCCTCTTCTCTACTTGGCCTGAAGACCCCAGTGTAGGGCTGTGAAGAGCCTTGGAGCCTACACTTGATCTCATCTTCCAGCTTTGTTCTCCCTGGAATCAGTTCCCCACCCAGCTGCCCGATGGAGCTCTCCACACCCCAGATCTGGTCCCATCACCCTTCCTTGAATCATTCCACTAGCTCCGTGTTGCCCATAGGAGAAAGACGGAACTCTTAATGTGGCTTACAAAGCCCTCATTTTCTGATCTCTCCTGCCTCAGCATCTCTTTCTCTCTCAACCCCCTGTTTCCTTCTCTTCCCATCTCTCTCACTCTTTCTGTCGCTCTCTTCTTCCCTCTTACTTTCTCTCTCTCATTTATTTCTTTTCCTTTGTCTTTTTAGTCCTGGTCTTTCTCCCTTTTCCTTTCCTCTTCCTCTTCATTCTTTGGTCCTTCTCTTCCTGTTACGCCCACATCCTCTGTCTCTGTCTCTGTCTCTGTCTCTCTCCATATTCCCTCTCCCTTGTCTCCCCCTGCCCTCATAATTTCAGTTCTCAAAGTGTGTCTCCCCAGGCCTCACATGGAGAAGTTTTTGCCTTTGCTCCTCCCATGTCTGGAAAACCCTTCACTTCTCCAGTGACATCACTGTCACTTTCAGCTCCAGATGTGCTCCCAAACTCACATACTGACTCAACCTATGACTGTGACTCACACCTGCCTATATCTTGTTGACCCAGGACTCAGCTATGAAATTGCTTCCTCCACAATGTTGTCTCTGAACTTCCCTGTCCTGTTCAGACACCTCTTCTTACAGAGCTGCTTCTATCCCCTACAGCTTTCCACACTGCACCCCCACTCAGCCACCAGAGGAATTAAAGTCTTTGTAATACTCCTTCATAACCCCTTCCCATCACTCCCCTCCAAGTCAGTCAGTCACCAGTCCCTCCAGCAGGGCACACACTCCTGTAAAGTGCATCACTGGGGTGATGACCATCATTGCCTAAACCTGGAAACAGATTATTCTAACCCATCACATGTAAAACGAACTGGAATTTGGACAAGTAATTCCAAACAGTATTTTCTAAGAGATGTTACTGTGTTGCAAGGAAGCAGCCACTTTTTTTTCCAGTATAGCCTTTGAAAAATAAAAGCTCAAGCTACTTAGTCTGCTAGAAATAAAATCAGTAAGAAGCTTTTTGCAAGACAAAAAGAAGATTTGTCATTCAGTCTATAGCAGTAGACTTTTGGAAACCCCTTCCTTCCTAAGGAAAAGTAGACCAAAAAAGAGCTTAAGTTCCTTTGTAAATGTGCACGAGGAATAGCACTTGTGATTAAACCGTTATGAGAAATGTACTCAGAACTGTGGGAAATTCTTGCCATGTCTTTCTAAAATTGCTGTTTGATGTTTTATACGCCAAAAATGACTTTGTGAAACAGTGCTCTCTTGGAAACCACCTAAATGGCCCACAATAAGGAAGTCATTAAATAAATTACAGGGTGGGTAAGATGGACTATTATGCAGTCATTAAAAATCATGTTCTCAAAGAATGTTTTAAGGAAAAATATAGGAAAATGCACAAAATAGTATTGAAGGAAAATACAGGTTACAAAGCAGTATTATAACATTGTTCTGTTTTGTTACAAAATTATGTGTATACACCAGAATGTTACTAGTAGGATTTCAAATGGACTGGTTACTTAAAGATGAATCCTTTAACATTTTCTACTTTTACTGTTTCTATATTTATTCTAAGTCTCTGTAATGACCATGTATTATTTTTAGGGTAACCATTTAATTGACAGTGAAAGAAGGATCTCTAGTAATAATGTCATCAGGGCCACTAGGAAAAGGGGCTGTTCTGAATGAACATGATATGTGGTAGTTATAGGTTGAACCACTCCTGAAAATCCATATGTTAAAGTCTTAACCCTGAGTACCTCAGAATGTGACCTTATTTGGAAATAGGATCATTGAGGACATAATTAATTAGGATGAGGTCAGACTGGGTTGGCTTCTAATCCAAAGTAACTGATTTCCTATGAAAAGGAGATATTTGGCCATGGGCATACACACAGCGTGAACAGTATGTGAATGCAGAGGCAGAGACTGAGCCGAGGAACACTGGACATTGCCAGGAAACCACCAGAAGTTAGTGGGGAGGCATAAAGCAAAAACTCCCTCCAAGTCTCGGAAGGACCAATCCTGTCCTCGCCTTGATTTTCAGAACTATGAGACAATACACTCCTGATGGTTAAGGCACCTACTTTGTGGTATTTTGCGTGTGTGTGTGTGTGTGTGTGTGTGTGTGGTTTTCTTTTCTTTTTTTTTAACATTTTTTTATTGATTTATAATCATTTTACAATGTTGTGTCAAATTCCAGTGTTCAGCACAATTTTTCAGTCATTCATGGACATATACACACTCATTGTCACATTTTTTTCTCCGTGAGTTATCATAACATTTTGTGTATATTTCCCTGTGCTATACAGTGTAATCTTGTTTATCTATTCTGTCCTGTATTTACGCTTTGTTTTTGTTTGTTTGTTTGTTTTTGTTTTTGTTTTTTAGATTCCACATATGAGCGATCTCATATGGTATTTTTCTTTCTCTTTCTGGCTTACTTCACTTAGAATGACATTCTCTAGGAGCATCCGTGTTGCTGCAAATGGCATTATGTTGTCGGTTTTTATGGCTGAGTAGTATTCCATTGTATAAATATACCACATCTTCTTTATCCAGTCACCTGTTGATGGACATTTAGGCTGTTTCCATGTTTTGGCTATTATAAATAGTGCTGCTATGAACATTGGGGTGCAGGTGTCATCCTGAAGTAGATTTCCTTCTGGATACAAGCCCAGGAGTGGGATTCCTGGGTCATATGGAAAGTCTATTCCTAGTCTTTTGAGGAATCTCCACACTGTTTTCCATAGTGGCTGCACCAAATTTGTGGTATTTTTTAATGGCAGCCCTAGAACATTAACATGATGGTCACTGTCATTATTTTGTATTTGGAAATCAAGAGCAATCCCAGGGCAGGTAGAGTAGAATGAAGTTTTACACAATTTAAAAAAAAAAAAGTTCACTTAACTATTACTGTGAAAAATTATATTATTATTCAGAAATATTTGCTCCTTTTCCTTTCCTGGTCCCTCCCTAAGAACCCCTGCCCTAGTGATGTCATGCTTGAACGTGTGACTTGCTTCAGCCAATGAAATGTGAGTGAAAGCAGTACGTGTCACATAGAAGTGGGCGTTTGAAAGGCAATGCCACGAGTTTGCCGTCTCTGCCCCTTGCCATGAGACTAGCATGTCCTAGAGAGGAGCTGCGTCTTTAACCTGGACCCTGAAATGCAAAAGATCTAGAACAGAGTTGAAACTGATCTGTAATGGACCTTTAACATGGGATTGGAACGGATGTTGGCTTATTTAACTCACTAATGTTATGAGATTATTTGTTACCCCAGCAGAATTTAGCCTAAGTTGACTAATAAAACATTGACTGAGCAACTACCAGGTACATGCCAGTGATGAAACAAATTATACACAGATATTGCTAGACAGGAGCTAATTTTAAAATGTATATCATTTGCCTTTAAAATATGATCATTTTTGGCCCCAGGTGTGTTCTATATATATATATATTTTGGTAACACCTGCAAGTAAATGCTAAATCATGTTATTTCATTTGGTTTTTCTATAGGAAAAAATCTTGAAATGCTCTCGTATTCAAAGTGGCTCTTGGAATCTTGAACTACATGTACAGATATAAAGTTTGCCAATTAAAATTTTATGATTTAGGGAAAGAAACTCCTGTGAAAAACCTAAGTTAATTAGTCAGTTATTTAATTCTCATTTGGAAAATGAGATGTTCAGATACTATAAAAGTTATATTAAAGGGGTAAAAACCACTTCTGTGAAAACAGTCAAATTTACTTACTGTTCAAGAATATTAATTCAAAGAGCAAGCTTTGAAAGCAACCAAATAAGTTATCAGAGGCAAGTAATCACTCACTGAGAAGTGCCTGAAAGCAACAGATTGTACAAGGAAAGCGCAGAGGGAGACCTCTCAAGTGGAGGTCCAGGCAGAGGCAGAAGGGTCAGGTTCTAAAGCCAGCACCGTACAGCAAAAATTGCATGGTGTCAACTTATCCTTGAAAGTCCCTTACATGGCACTTAAAACGCCAAGACCTGAGCCTTTAGAAGTTCAAAAGCCAAGAATTAACGTCTTTTGTTTCTCTGGAGCAGTGAAGGCCAAGGTCTAATTTGAGAGGGGCAAAGGACAATGGGGAAAATAAAGAGTCTCCATTTTTCTTGGTTCCTCTGTCGGTCTTCCGTTCTTTTTCTGGGTGACTCTCCCTCAAGCACCTCTCTTCTGACTCTTCCTCTCCATAGTACATGTTGCTGAAGTCAAATAAGTTATATGTTATATGCACGTTAAGCAACCCCAGTCTTCATTACAGTTTTAAAATGTAGAAGGAAACATATTAAGGGCCCATTGTGTACCCTGCCCTGAGGTAGATGCTGAGGAGATAAAGGATAAAACAACAGCAACAAAAGGGGACCTTGAAGGAGTGGAGGAAACTGAAATGCAAACAAAAAATGTGAATACAGAGTGGGCCGGTCCAGGCAAGAGGTCAAATTAAAATTGCACCCAACAGAGTTAAATAGGCAAGGATGACTTTATTTAAGACTAGTGCAATAGAGGAGAGAATTTGAACTCAACTTCACTGAACAAAAGGTGGGAGGGTTTTAAGCATTGGGATGATCTGGTGGAAAAGTCCTGGAGAACATTAAGGGATGGGTCAGTCAGTGACTGGCCCATCTGTGGTTGCTGATTGGCACTATGGGAGTTCTCCCTCGGGGACAGAGGGATGCGGTGCAATCCCCTTCTACGATTACATGTAAACTGAATGGTTTTTAGGTTTTTACGAAAGAGATTCTTGGATAGTAAAACTAGCAGAAGCAGGGAGAAGATTAACATTTAAAAAGGCAGAGAAAGAATTATAAGTTTTCTAGAGTAAAATAAGGGAGGATAAGGGAGTCAAGGCCCATAGGCAGGAGGAAACCTGATTATCTTGGCTATTCCTTAGGATAATTTGAGCTTCCACAAATCTCAAAGTCCACAACACATCCCGGACACACTCCAATACCAATTGCTTGCAGATCTCTGGGGGAGACTCAGGCATCAGCATGGCTGGAAGCTTCCTGAGTGAGTCAATGCGCAGCCGAGGCTGAGACCAGGCACTAGAGCAAGGAGAAGAGCGTCTGATATGAGTGTGGAGACTGGGTTGAAACTAGCCAGGGGGGAAGAGCATTCCAGACTAAGAGAAACTCCATTAGCAAAAGGTTTTCAGTATGAAGTGATTTTGTTTGTGCTTTGAACACAGCGCTGGTGTAAATTAAAGAATTACCAGGCCCCTTGAGTTGAATCAATACACAGTCATAATACATCGGCCTGCTTCGACAAGCCAAGACCTTTTCATCTCTCTTTGTTAAGGGTCACTGGTTCTTTAAAAAATCACGAGTATTAATGGATTCTGACTGATGATGACTCACTCCACAGTTCCAACATGCATCCCTAACCAGTATAATGAAAGCGCCTTCCTTTCAAGGGTGTAATCCTTGCATCTTGCTGCATCTATGTCACTGAAGTAAGCACAGATCTACAAAGGTGACCTGTCTTCTTACAGTACAAAGCCTTTCCTTTAGGGGACTAGTTGCCTAAGTGTCCAAGCTGATGAAGGGTGCTCTTTTAAGCTGAAGAAAATTGATTTTGTTGTGGTTGTTGCACAAAGGTTGATGTTTTCAAAGACTCCAGATAAAAGGCGCCACAGGCAGCTAACAAGCTCCTAATAGGACTGGATCAAGTTTTACTTGCCTGCTTCTGGGGCTTGACTTCAGTGTCTTGGTGACAGGAAACTAAGCTATGACAGTGTTCCTTTTCGTTGCCTCCTTCCATAAATCCTTTGCTACTTTATTCCTTATTCATTCAGCACAGATGTTTTTATGGCCATAATATATTTATACTAATTCAAAAGCTTGTCATCCAATAGATAGGCACATCTCTCTGATCTAGAAGGCAGCAGAACCTCTACTTCTGATACTGCAGGCAAAAATAAAGGCTGCTTTTTCCCCACACTGCTATTTAAAGGAGCAATTTTCTAAAATTTGAACAAGGGTGTCATAGTTAATAAGGTGGTGTTTTCTTTTTCTTTTTCTTATCATCTTGTCCAAATCAAGGGCAGTAGATGCCAGAACTCAAATGATGTCAAGCACTGCGGTTCCTTCAAAATGTTCCCCTCAATCAGTTTGCTTATTAGCTAATCTTGATTCCATAGATTGTCACAGAATTGACTTTTTAGATTAATCTGAGTCTTTTTTATTGCTTTTTAATAGCTAATTGCCAACAGTCCATCTCATTAACAGTATTGTGATTCAGATCAACCGTTGAGATGATTACAGATAACAAACCAATGTTATCAGTTGGGTATTCTCCTGGAATGATCACCAGCCACATAATGAACCATTTGTGGATTCACTGGGCAGGGTGTGGGCGGCTGTGAGATATTCAGGATGCTACAATTTGGTATCTCTTCCCATTTTGAATGAGTCAGAGATTTTGGAAACATCTTCAGGCTAACCCATTTTACATTATAGTTACATCTTAATTGCATTTTATAGTCTAAATGCAGTTGATTGTGAAAACTGTCCTATCATTTAAGAGAATAAGAGTTCTCTTTTTATGGAAGTGCAAAAGGACCCCTCAGGATAATACTACATTACTTAAGCAGCAAAGGAGAGAAATCTGGCCTCAGCGGCCTCTCAGATTTTTATAGAAAAGGTTACCAGCAGCCCCCAGCCAACACACGGGGTGGACTCATTTCAGGCACCACACACCTTTGATCTTTTTTTTTTTTTTTACATTTTTTATTGATTCATAATCATTTTACAGTGTTGTGTCAAATTCCAGTGTTCAGCACAATTTTTCAGTCATTCATGGACATATACACACTCATTGTCACATTTTTTTCTCTGTGATTTATCATAACATTTTGTGTATATTTCCCTGTGCTATACAGTGTAATCTTGTTTATCTATTCTACAATTTTGAAATCCCAGTCTATCCCTTTCCACCTTCTACCCCCCCCCCCCCCGATAACCACAAGTCTGTATTCTCTTTCATTCTTTCGTTTAATCAAATTGTTATAAGGTGGGTTCTCTATTCCAGGCTATGAGCTGGGTAAATTCGGGGAATATGATAAGACAGAGGTCCTTCCTTAATTCTGGGAGCTCACAATCTCTTTGGGAAACAAACAGGGAAGAGACAAGTCCAAGCTCCCATCCTTCTCATCTTACTTCAGAGAAGAATTTCTTGTTGTTGTTATTCTTTGCTTTCTGCTTCTTCACCAAGGTGATCTCAGGCTTCCCCCTCTGCCTCCTGAATGTTGTTTCTTCTTGTCCCACTCTGCTGGTTGCCTTTTTGCCCCGGGATAATCGACTGTGAGGCTTGCTGTGGGTTTCTTCCCAGGCACTGCGTGTCTTTACTTTGCTCACTCCTGAATAACACCATTTACTCTCAGGCCCTTCAGTACTACCTATATGTCAATAATTCATGAATCTGATTCCGTCCTTCGCCTCTCACTTCAGTTCCAGCCGTATTTTCACCCTCAGTCCCTAGATAGTCAGATACCTTGAACTTAACATGGTCCAATTTTGATTCTCCATTTTCCCTCCCATGTCTTGTAGTCTATTTTTTCTGTCTTGGTGAAATCTCCCATTTGCCCAAAGTAGAGGACTGAAAATAATCTGGCTTTTAAAAATACCCTGGAAAAAAATAGACCATTCATCAGTTTGCTGATTCTATATCTCTAAGCAACACTGAATTCCTATGACTCTAGTTGAGTTAAATTTATTCCTAGCTTTTTAAAATGAAGCCAATGAAAGACCAAGAAGATTATTACAAAGGCTGCATTCTGGTGAAGTTGCTGAATTGATGATTTTATTTTAGTCAAATCACATTTTCATATTTCAGAAATACTTAACTAAACCATTAATGGATACCATGAGGTCAGTACTGTGGGGTTTATGATTTTGCAACAATAAGCTAAGGTCTGCATGAGAAAGATAATCAGGTTGATTAGAGCACCACACTGATCAAGAAGTAGGCATTGATGTCTGAATCTCTTCTATGAGAGAGTAAGAAACATAGACTTTTAAAATGTTGGAACACGTTGGTCACTAAAAGGGATGTAACTTCCGTTTCTTATTTAAACATTCATGACATTGATTTAACCAGTTCATTAGCAGCATGGTCTATCAAGCCTGTAAAATCACGTCAAATTGGGCTGGATTGGTTTAAGGTCCTTATGTAAAACATGTTAGCACACGATCTTAGATATGTCATAATTTAAATGAAGAATTCTGTAAGAAAGCTATATTTTTAAAAAGTTTGATCAGTGTGATTTTTCAAGATAGCAATTAGGATTGTGGTTGTCATAGGGACAGATCTGTGACAATGAAGGTGAAGGATGACAGCTTTGCTTTATCAGAATGACAATTCTTCATTTTTGTGAATGTCAGTAAATGAGTTTGACCCACCACATGTGGACTTAGGTCAAAGGTCACCTTTAGCGTATGGTCAGTGTGACATGTGACCTTTCAAAAGGCCAGATCCACAGTGATAACCACCGTTGATAATTCTGTAAACTCTCCTAGTTGCCTTCAGTGATGTGACTTATGATCAGGAGGGAAAAAAGAGGGGTGATATTTTGTAAATACCAATTTTCAAACATTTCTGATCTGTTAGTATTAGCTGATGAGATCAGAGATGCTTAGAAACCTCCTTGTCTGCACAACTGTAACTATGGCAACCTGATTTTTAAAGGATGTCGAAGATGTTTTTAAACATAAGGTGAGAAAAACAGTTTCTATACAAATGTTTGCCTGGGACCTCACGTCTAATTCCACCAGTACACTTGCTTTTTCTTTACTGGGACTTGATGCAATGCCAGAGGCTTTCTTGTTGGAGGAAAAAATTGTCAATCCAGGGTAGTCATAGGCAAATCCTGAGACCACTGCATTGCTATGGGAATGAGACTTGCCTTTGTGCCAATGCTCAGTGTCAGCACGCCTAGCATTCCTATATATTATACATGAAAAAGATCGGCAACTCTGTCTGAAAGCTTTTGAATTTTTGATGTCATTTGTTCCACTGATTTTTAACGGCTATGTTGGACAACACTATATTCTAGATCAAATTAACTAAGAAACACCTCAGATTTCCAGGGCAATGTGCTAATATCTCCATAAAGTTCTGGATTTCAGTAGAAGATTGTGAACAACAGTCATGCAGTGTTCAGTATTTGAACGCTGAATTTCAATACTGAAGTAATCATCAAATGAGTGAATCAGGTTTTCTTAATAGTCAAATTTAATTTTATGTTTTAAACAAATTATAATTCTGTCTGAATCGCGTAGAGAGAGGGGCCATTTTAAGGAGGCAGACTATAATCGAAGATTCCTATTGACTTCTTGGGGCTTGAAGCAGATTTAGTTCCAATAAACAGAGATACTAAGCAGGCAAACTGAGCATTATGGGGGTTTTGTTCCGTTTGCCACTTATTCATCCCTCTGGTCTTGGCAAACCACCACCATTTCTCTCCACACCTTGACTCTGTGGTTTGCATATTTATAGAGTTAAAAGGGCCGCCCACCAGGGTTCCATTTCTTGTCCACATTCTTTATTTCTTACCCATCCATCTCTGTCACTCTCACAATGTAGCTCTCCCCAACTAATTACATTAATCAACAGCAACGAACATCAGCTCTAAAAATCTGCCCCAGATGGGAGTTTCAAAAGCCTGAGATACTGTGGGTTTCAAATAACCCATCATGCTTGTTTGAGGACATTGCAACTCAAATGAGGAAGCAATCGAACCAGAGAACAAGCTGATCATTATTAATATGACTCTAAACTTAGGAATCCATATTTTTCTCTCAGAGCCAATTTCTCTCTCCACTTTCTTGGCTCTAATTCAGATGTAAATAAGGCCAGCTAGCCCTCTTGTTCTGGGATTAGGTCTGTTTTACAAGAAATAAAAGGAAAATAGAACCAGCTCTGGTTAGACATGAGCTATATCTCAGACATGACATTACGCATACTCCTAGGACTGCCTTACCCATCATATAATCAAGTGCCAAACTCCATTTTATAGACAATGAAAAGTAATTGTGTGTCCCACCTGTTACACATGTGAGGTCCAGCCAGTGACCAGAAGATTTTCATCACCATTGTCATCATCATCGTCATTTTTTTTTACATAATATCATTGAATCATTTCCAAAAAATGCCAGGCTATTTTACTGCACACATTTTACAGATGAGTAAACTGAATTTCAGGACTGCTGAGTGGCTAGCTCAAGAATACACAGCAAGTAAACAACAGAGCTGGAAACTGAATGTGGCTTTCTCTAGTGCTCAGCCTCAGTGCCTTTCCCCAGCATCAGGGGTTGGACAGAGCATGGTGTTGAAGGGGCACCCTGAGTCTGAGAGTCAGAGGTGGTGCCCATGGGGAAATTGAGGGCAGGAAGTATCCGTTTGCATGGTTCTCAAACTTCAGATGACCTAAAAGTCACTAGATGAGCTTGTTAAAATACATATTGCAGACTATACTTCCCCTAGCCCTCTGCGTGCGTGCGTGCGCGCACACACACACACACACACACACACACACACACACACAGATTCTGACTCAGTAGGTTTGAGACCAGTCAGAAATCTACATTTGTGATAAATTCCCCAGGTGATTGCTGTGAACGTTGTCTGTGGATCACACTTGTGGAGAAATGATTTTATAGATGGATTGGGGAGCTTTGAGATGCCTGCTTCCCCACATTTTGGCCTAGCTGGGCAGTTTCAGAGTCCAGCTTACTCATCTACATAGGGAAACCCCTATTATTTCTAGATTCAGTGCAGAGACCAGCTCTTCCCTCTGGGCCACTCATCTTGTTACCCAGCCTGTGACCAAGACTTGTACTCAGTTAACCTATGATAAAAATAACAATGGCTACCAGCTATTAACTACCTGTTGAGTCAAGGTTCCAAGCTGGAGTCTGATCACCTTGTGTAGTTGTCTCTGCTGTTATCCATGTGCTCACCCACATCCAGCCCTCATCACCTTCTTGGATACACAGAAAACTGTATTTTCCAGCTCCTTTTTTGTCTGCTGGAGCCACGTGACTGGTTCCGGCCAAAGCAGGCCATTTGCACCCTCTTTCTTTCCCTGCTGTGGTGGCCCTGGACATATTTTAGATGGTGCCAGCTACCAGATGGTGGAGCCTTCATCAGCCTGGGTTCTTGAGCTGTTGTATAGCATGAAGCCCTGACCAGCCACCCCAAACTCACAACATGAGCACGAGATAAATAAGCTGTTGTTTGGTTAAGCCTCTGAGATTTCATTTTGTTTTGTTCTGTTTTTATTTCTATAGCCTAGCCTAGCCTAACCAATAAAACCAGCACCACCACCACCATCACAATAATCACATCATTAATGTAATGTATTATATGATAATAAATGCATACTATGTGCTGAACGTGATGCCAAGCACTTAGAGAACATCTAAATTAATAATCACCCAGCACTATAGTATCTATATTTTATAGTCACACAACCAGTAACTGGTGAGACACAGATAAAAACTCACTCTGACTCCAGAGCCCATGTGTTTCACCAAAACACCGTAATGTAAGTTCCTTTAGTGCCAGGGTTGGTGCTTTAGGTGCTTATCACATCTGATCCTCTGCCAACCCTAAAAGGTAGGCATTGTTGTCTTAGTTTTCCTGTGGAAATACTGAAGACTAGAGAGTAGAAGTGTCTGCCCAAGGCCACATGTGGTGCAATCAGGTCACTAACCCAAATCCCTCTCACTCTTAAATGAAGCATCACCCGTGCTCAGAACTGGGGTGTCTAAGCAGGTGATTTTGACCTTGTGACAGAAACATCTAGGGGCCCCACACTGTATAAAGTAGAGTATTTAGCATGGGCGGAGGAGGGTGTCAAGATTTCGGAAATCTGAGTCAGATTTTCCAAGTCAAACCACTGCTCTGCCATGCACCCCTGTGTGACTCTGGGTAAATTAATTAGCCTTTCTCTGCAAAATGGATTGAATGAGATAATTCTGGTTAAGTCTTGCAGCAGACAGAGGCAAAGCACCAAATGGAGGCAAAGGAATATTGTGACTCGAAGACTGACAGACAGCTCTATCTGGTAGGGTTAGCGGTGGGCCCCAGAGGCAATCAGTCTACCTTCTGGACAGGCCCTTGGATGTTTTTCTCCTGTAAAATAAGGCCCATGCAGCTATGCTTTGTGTTTCTTCTAAATCCCTTTGCGTAGGGGTGGCACCAGGTCTGCACTTTCCAGCTTCTAATTCAAAATGCGCAGTAAATGATGGCTATTCTAAGATCTACTGCAATGAAGAGACTAGTTTGTGTGCTTAGTCCTTCATTTCTAGTTTGCTTTTGGCTACAACACCCTTTTCATTCTGCAAAACCTATCAACCTCTCCTAGATGAAAGTTTGGACAGCTATCAAGAAAGGCATTTGAGGAAAGAGTCTTTGAAAGCTGCAGAGCAGGAAGCCAGGATCTGTGGGAAGACAGTTTGTGGTGAGGGATGCAGTGAGCACAGGTTGGGGGAGCTGTTGGGAGGCTAACAAAAGTCTAGGTTCGGAATGGTAAGACTCTGCTTGAACTGGTGATCACAGCAGAGAAGGATAAGGGAATGAATATTGGTGACATAGGCATAAATTAAAGATGGAGGCAAAGCTAGTTTGCAGGAAGGCTTAGAAATAAGCATCAGGTCTCAGTTTGGCCTTAAAATAGACATTACAGCCCTGGAATTAAGAAGAGAAGTCAGAACTAGAAATGAGACTTTAGGTCATTGCCTTCTCCTCCTGGAGGGACTGTGGAGAAAGGTTAACAACAAAGATGACTTTGGAAAGAACCATCTCCAGATCTCTCTACAGAAAGCAGAGAGCAGGGAGGAGCCTGACATAAGCAGTGATGGGAGAGGAGGGAGATCTGCAGAGAACCCAAGGCATGAGGGTGGTTAGCTTTTAAAAGTGGAAAAAAGTGAAATTGTGGGGAAAATGAAGAATGTGCCCTGTTTGCAGACAGATCAAATCCCCCTCAGTCAGAAAGCATCTTGCCACTAGCAGCGGGCAGCGATGCTGACCATTCTTAGTGGGTGACCAGCTCTTAAACTATATTTGGGGCAAAAAAGGGTGTTTAACAAGCCGATTCACAGCAGATGTTCCCTGGCATTAAGAGAGTGAATTCTTCCCATTGTAAATGAATAACCAAGTGCTGCCCAGGTTCAATGAGGAGTGAAATAGCAGACCTGACTGTTTTATGTAAATCTCCAAGGCAGTGTTTAAGCGGAGGGAGCAGGAGGAAGAAGGGTCTTCAGCGGAAATGGATTTTGAGGACCTGTCAGCCTTGACTGGAAGAGTAATTGGGCTAAGGTGCGAGAAGAGTAAAACGAAGCACACCTCCAGAGCATCCAAGTCAGCAGATAATTAACCTCTGGATTCCTCCCTCCTCTTCTTCCAAGATCAGATTTTTATTATCTCAGAAACATTTAAACTTCAAGAAATTGTGAAGAACACAGGTTTTCTGAGCCGACTTCCACTGACACGCCATTTGGTTAATTTATGTGGTTGGGCGAGCAGTTCAGACAGATGTAGACTGTGCCCTCTCCTAGCCTCATTTCCATACTTAATGTATTCAGGTGAGCTTAGGATAGAGCATCCCATGTTTATACTCAACTTTGTGTCTTTTGAAGTTCACATTTCACTTTGAATTGATAAAACACCACTTTCCAATTCAGATTTTTAAAAAATGCCCATTGGGCATCAAACAGTATTTGCGGAATGAGATGTTTTCAGGTTTACTATGAAGCAAGAACAAACATGTATTCTTCCCGCTCATGAAACATTTTCGCATTGCAAATCCCTCAACTAGTAAGAAAAAAACAGAGAAGTTGCCTCTTGCACCTCACAATTACCTCCCTAAGATTTTATGAAGGAAGCAATTGGGTTTTTATATTTGAAAATGTCTCTATTTGCTGCATTTTTATTTTGAGAAGTGGGAATCAACATGAAAATGAATGCACTAGGTAAGGAAACATGGCAGATTTTTCCTAGTGTTTTAATAATCCCATTAAGGTTTACGAATATTTTAACTTACTTATTGGCAAATATATTTACAACAGTTCGTTCCTCCTGTATACTTAGACTTTGATTGGGTACTAGATTCTTGTCAGGAGATACAATTGGTAGTCGTAAAAGAAAAAAAAAAAAAGATGTTAGGATTTGGAAAAACCTGGGCTCAAACATTGGTTTTATTACTGAGCTGTGTGCGAATGCACATTTCGCTCAATCTTTCTGAGTTACACTTTATTGTGCCCCTTTTTCTCCTCTCCAAAAGTCTCTTACCAAACTTTATCAAGCCACCTTCATGTTTTATTCTTTTTTCCTGATTATAAAGTTTTCAACATTTGTCTCTCTCTCTCTGATCCATTGTCAAATAGCTCAGCTGGGCATTAAGCACCATCAAATGGATAGTGCTATCCAAAAAAATAAAAATAAAATAAAATAAAAAGCTGTGAATGACTATATTTCCAGCAGAAAGTCTCAAATGTTTCTCCCCTCCCTTAGCCCAATGTTAACATAAAACTAGCCATTGCATAAATATTTATAAAAATATTTATAAAGTGACAGAATCAACTCTCACTGCCCATACTTCCTGTTGACTTCAGTATTTTATTCTTAAAGAAACTTATTCTGATCGTGAAAGCAATCCCTCTTTATTGTTGAATGAATGAATGAGAGAATGAATGAATAAAAGAGGAAAGTAAAATTAGCTTGTAATTTTACCACTCAGAGACAGCTTCTGATAACATTTTAGTGTTTTGTATCTATTTTTGCTATCCGTAGGAATATTTGATACACACACACATATACATATATATATATGCACATACACACACACACCTGTGTAGGAGTGTGTGTACGTACAAATTTACATATGTGTGTGTATGTAGGATCAAATTAAATATATTCAGGTTGTATTCTGCTGTTAAAATTTCACTTTATTTTGTGGGAATGTTCCTGTCACTGAGTTCTTCAAACTGTGTCCACATCAGAAAATTTCTTATGGACTACCAATTTGTTTGTAAAGTTTCCACCCATTATTGGTTATTTAGTTTCCCATCAAAAATTTATTATTTCAAGTGATTCTGTGATGATGATTTAGGTATATGCATGTGTGTCCATAGTCATCTAATTTCTTAGCACTGATCTGTAGAAGGTGAAGTTTGTATTAGAAAAAATAAAGTTCTTTGACAATTAATACATAAATATCAAAATGCTTTGCAAAGGAATAACACTGAACTTTAATCTCACCTACAGTATATGAAAGTCCCTGTTTACTTTTTCCTTGCCAGCATCAAATGTTAAGGTTGGCTAAATTTCTCTGTTTGGTAGATGAAAATGATAGAATACTGTTACCTGTGTTTTTTTGTTTTTTTTGTTTTTGTCATTTAAAAGTACTGGTGAATTTCTCTCTCTCTCTTTCTTCCATGTCTTGCGAGGTAGCTGCCTTCTTGAGCGCTGGTCCCTCTCCTATTTGGGTATAAATAGTTTCCCTATTGATTCTTAAGGGCTTATTACTTACTGTGGGTATTAATTTCTTGCCTGTCATATATTTGTTGCACCTTTTTTTGTCAGCTTGTTATTTGAATTAATTTTGTTTGAGATTTTGAGACATCAATTTTTTAAACCTTTAGTCAGACAGAATATCATTTTTCATTATGACTTATTCCCTTGTTTTTGCAATTAACATCCTTGGCTTATTCCAAAATTAGAGTCTTGCTAATATATATGTTTTTCCAAAATTTTATGGCCTCATGTTCACATTTGATTCTTCAGCCCATTCTAGAAAGTATTTTTTTAAGTTGAAGTGTAGTTGATTTACAGTGTTTTGTTAGTTTCAGGTATACAGACAAGTGATTCAGTTTTTCTTTTTCAAAATACATTTCAGAATGTATTTTCATGTATGCGTTAATGTAAAGGCTTATTTTAAATTTTCACCCTCCAAATTCATTTTCCTTCCAACTACTTTTTTTTAAAGTTTCCACTCATTTTCTGGTTTTGTGATATAGTCTGTGTGATATTAAATTATAATATACCAGAGTTAATTCTGAGATCATCTCATCTGTTAAATTTTGGAGTAATTCCACATTGTTCTAATACTCATAGCTTTATAATGTGGCTTAGTACATAGTAGATCAGGCCCTTCTGAAAATGTGCTGTTGTCGAAATGGCTTTAGTTATTTTTGCATTAATTTTTCCTCCGGAAAGAAAAACCATGATCATTTTGCAGGTTCCTACTGTCACTGACTGTTACTTGTTTTCTCAGAGCTGATGTCATACTTTGACACAGAGGCGGTCAGGGGAGGTGAGAAATCAGGATGAACAGAAATGTTTCCTTGACTCTGAAAAGAGGACTGGGCTTCCCGATCTGGAAAACAGACATACATAGGACAGGGCCGTGGCATCTCTGTGTTCTGCAGTTGGAGATGCAGCTCTGCTTTATGAGGCAAAGGATGGAAAAGTCCTAATTCATTTTTTCCCAGTTCCATTCCATCTGTCGGTGAGATTCTCCTGGTAACTGTCAGTCTTAGTACTTAAAATTGTTGGAATTTTGGACATATTCTATTTCTTCAAAGTTGTTTTAGTGAGCAATGAGAGATTGTGCTTTGGAGAATCCTGGATAAAGTCCCTAAACAAAAAGCACTTCTAAGCACCCGTCTCTGTAATATATCTAAATTTTAAAGACTTATTGTTGCTGGAGTAAAATTAAAAGTCCAAGAATTCATAACATTATCTGGCCATAGTGTGGATGAGAAGTATAGGAGACACAGCAGGTGCCCATTTCCTGATTGGACTAAATTTTTCCAGATCAATGGAAACTAGTTTCTTGAAAATTAAGAGAGAACAGGGGCAGAATCAACCAAAATTACAAAAACCTATTCCTTAGCACTCCTTCCCCATTTCTGTTTCCTTTCCTACCATTCAGGGTCTCCCCTGCAGATTTACTTCCCTGTTTGTATTAGGAAGGTTTTCTAATAAGGTTACCCATTCCATTAAAATAAGTTACTCATAAATAATCTGTCTCCTGGATTAAGGTTTGACAAGCCCTGTGCTCAGCAAGATAAGTGCACAGTAAATTTTGAAATATCTCTGCCTCTATCTGCATTTCCCTATCGGTCTCCAATTTCCTATGTGCCATCAGGGAATTTAGGGACACTGCAAATAGCATGCATCTCCCATTTCCTTAGAATCTGTATGTGTTTCTGAAATACACATGGCTGTATGTTTCCAGGCAGTATTGTGGGATGATTAACAGTTTCCTGACATCTTTCTTGCAAAGATTTGAATACCATTTCTAGTGCAGGTCAACATATGGAATTGCAGGTTTACCTTGCAGCTTTGTAGTGCGATCAACCTTCTCACAATCTGCCCCCCTACATTCTCTTATTGAAGTCTCATTACAGTCCTGTGTGGTGAGAAACACAACTGGTATCATCCCCATCCGATAGGAAATCTGTTTTGGTTTAAGTTGTGCTCTCCGAAACTTCTTATGTTGAAGTCCTAACTCCTAGTACTCAGAGTGTGACTTTATTTGGAGATAGGGCCTTTAAAGAGGCAATCAGGTGAAATGAAGTCATTACAGTGGGCCCTAATCCATTATGACAGCTGCGCATGTAGAAGGGAGAAATTTGGACACAGAGACAGACACACACCTGGGGAGGATGCCACGTGAAAATTAGAGCAAGGGTCAGGGTGATGTGTCTACTCTCCTAAGAATGCCAAAGATTGCCAGCAAACCACCATAAGCAAGGTGAGAGGCTTTGCACACATTCTTCTTCACGGCCCTCAGAAGGAACCAACCTTATAGAAAGCTCGATTTTTCACTTTTGGCCTCCAGAACCGTAAGACAATAAATTTCTGTTGCTTAAGCCTCCCAGTTAGTGGCGCTTTGCTGTGGGAGCCGGAGGAAACTAATACGGAAGCTAATAAAAGACAGAGGAGGCTAAGTAGCTCCCCGTGGCAGGGCACCGTTTCATTAGACAGTTTGATTCATTGAACCTTCTGCTGCCCCAGGAATTCCCGTTTCATCACCTACAATGAGCACAGTGAGTTCAAGGCCAGCCAGACTGCCAGGGAAGGAGATACATTCTGTGCTGGACCAACCCAACACTCTCCCTGCCCTGTTTTGATCTACCTTCAGCATGTCCCAGATTGTATCTGCTGGTTCCCCTGGATGTAAATAGCCAGTGTCGTGGAAGGTTCCTGCCGCCGACGTGACTGTTAAGGCTCCTGTTCATGAAACAGTTACCCTGCTCCAGGCTCACACTGAATGCTTTATGCTGATTCATGTGCTTCTCAGTCTGGGCCCGTGCCGGGGGGCGCTGTGACTGTTCTCGTCTACAGATGCCCAGTCCCAGGCTCTCCTTGTACCTTATCCCTGGTCATAGAGCCACCACTGTGTTGTGAATCCAGCACTTGAACTCAGGCAGTCTGACCCTGGAACTGCCATTTAAACTACTTTAAGCACTGAGCAATATGTTCTCAAAGTTTGGAAAGTGTTGTATTAAAGAGAGTGAAAGTATTTGCTGTAGAACTTGTTAGAGCTTTTAATGTGCTATTATCTTTGGGACTCTCCAAGAGGGTGACAAAGTTAGCAGCGTTTTCAATGCATAGTTAGCTATGGGGTCCTTTTTGCCCCACCCCGCTCCTTAGGCAGATCTCTTGGGACCGTTGTTTCAGGGTTAGAGTTGCCAGATAAAATATAAGACTCAGTTAAATTGGAATTTCAGATAAACAGTGACTAATATTTCAGTATGTCCCAAATATTTCCCTGGGACATCTTGTAATTTTATTTGCTATATTTGGCAACCTATTTGAAAGATACTTTGAAAAATATGTGGTACACAGCCAAAAACTCCACAACTCTCCCTATCTTCTGGTGACATCTGTCTTTAGGAAGTAAGTAAAGAAGATCTGCCTCAAACTGAGGTTCTGCCCTGTTACCTTCCCAACATCCATTTCATTACTCCTCATGCTTCCAGCAGTGGAGTTATGGTTAGAAGCTGCTCCTTGTCTTCTGTGACCTAGGGCACACTACCACAGACCCAGGGAACAGGCACATCCTAGATTATCCCAAAGTGACTATCACAACAGCGCCTAGAGGGATGGCCAGAAGATCACAACAATCATCCAGTTTCACCCCCAAAAATGGACTTCTGGGGGCAGAGGCCCATAAACCCCAAATCTGGTGCCTTGAGGTTGGTTGGTTGGTATGAAATCTCTCCTACACTCTCTCTCTGTTGTATTTCCATTCCAGGGGAGCTGGAGGCTTATCGAGTGTAGGAGGAAATGGGTTTCTGGAAGAGATCAGTTCAGCTCAGTGTCTGTCAAACCACTGGAGCGTGTCTTGAATCCTGAATCCTCTCATCCATCTCATTTCAGAATCCATCTTTTCTTATTAATGCTGCATGTAGTGGTACCGCGCATAAGTCACACTTTCTTACTTGGCATTGCCTTTTTTTTTTTTTTTGAGAAAAAAAGATTCAGTTGTCTTTCTGATAGGTTTCAGTTATCTTGACCAATACTTCAGAATTTCTTAAAGCTTAAGAGGTCGAAGCAAAGCAGAAACAAATGACCGCTCGTCTTTCAGAACCTCTCCAAACCAGATGAAGTTTACCCTTCCTGACCGTGAAGGGGGCTCTTCGCGTTAGTTTGCAGGAGCTCAATTCACACTCCAACTCTGCACGGCCAGTGAGGTACCCGCTATCCACGTGCGCCTACTTAAATTTATACTTAATTAAAATTACAGAAAGTAAGAACTTTAGTTCCTCAGCCACACTAACCATATTTTAAGTATTCAAGAGCCGCATATCACTATGGCTCTTGTATTGGGGAGCTCCAGTAAAGACTTGTTTCTATCATCACAGAACGTTCAATTGAGTGGCCCCTCTTCCAGAGTCTTGCTTTGTTTTTAAAATTAGCAAAGAATAACGCCTCTGATTTTTTATGAATACCAATTCTGTTTGGTTTGGGCACAAGAAATTAGGACAGATGTTTCTAAAACAGAGAGAAAATTTAGATTATTTTATATTTTATATGGAGCTGTTCAGTTTATTAATTCACTAGCTTAGTCAAACATGCCAAATTAGGTTCTTAACTTCCACTGTAGCCCACTGGTGAAGGCAGCTCTCCAAAGACACCATGGATTTGTTTCCATTTCCATAGAAATTACCTTAGGTCCCAAACTATGAGCAGGAGAATGTCCCCCTGGGCACAACTATTAAGAGGCCCCTTACCACTGTATGCTACCCCAAGTTCTAAGGCAGCCGTGTGCTAGAGCGTTTTGTGCTGATGGAAATGTTTTGTGTCTGCACATCAATATAGAAACCACTGTAAATGAAATGGTGGAGGGGCACCATTGACCAATTCAGAGATCGTAATTTGAGCTGGATGACCACTGTGACCGAACAAACCCCTATCTTGCTGATCATTCATTTTGAGAATAGCTTTAAACAAGTACACTTGTTCACTGAGAAAGTGTAAGAGTGAAGTTAAGGAAATATATGTATGTATAATTCTTACCCTGCCAGCCAGATGATTACAAATACACCAAATGTATTAGAGATCTCTACAACTTCCTTTATGCATATGTATATATTATAGTCACAAAATGTGACTGCAGTGTGCATACTGTTTTGTCACTTGCTTTTTAAATTAATATGCTCCAGTACCTTTCCAAGTCAAGATGGTATGTGCAGCATTGGACTTGGAGGCATGCGTTAGTCTGTTCTGTAAGGGTTTTTAACTATTGTTATTAGATATCTAGTGGGTTTGCAGTTTTTCCCTAATTGTAAATACCATTCCACTTAACATCCTCAACTTTATGCATAGCCCTTATTGTTTCCGAGGAATAAATTCTTGGAAAGGAAATTATTGTCATAAAAAGGGATCCAGAGGTAGGTGTATATTATTGATGTTTGGGATGTGTCATAGTTGTCCTTCTATAGTTGTCAGAGTCCTGGTTTGTAGCTTTGTTGCCGTTGGGGATCTGAGTATGAGCAAACCCTTAGCTCCCTTCTTCTCCAAACAGCCTGACCTAGAAATAACCTTAGGTCCCAAACTATAAGCAGGAGAATGTCCCCCTGGGCACAGTTATTAAGAGGGCCCTTACCACTGGATGCTACCCCAAGTTCTAAGGCAGCCCTGTGTGTTCAAGCTTTCTGTACTGATGGAAATGTTCTATATCTGCACATCCAGTATAGTAACCACTAGCCATATCTGGCTGCTAAGCACTTGAAATATGGCTGGTGTGATCAAAGACCTGGATTTTTCATCTTATTTAATTTTAATACCTACATGTGGCTCATGGCTACCATTTGGACAATTCTAAGGACATGCTTCTGAACCTGAGATATATACTAAAGCCTTTCTCACTTTGTCTTATTTTAAAGATGGCAATTGATAACATTGCTCATGCATCCATGTCATACTAGGTTGCTTGCTTTAAAAATACCTTTACTTCCCCAGTGATTGATTCCTCAAGGGCAGGCACTAACTGACTAGCCACCAGTTATACCCCAACCCCCCACCCAAGTCTCCTACATCACAAAGGAGGTCCTCATATAATAAGTCAAAGTCAGTCACCTCCCTCAGAGTTTAACTCAGCTATGACAGACTGAGTCACATCCCCACGCCAAGCTACTCATTGAAAATTACCTGGGGATTGTGCTGACAGTAGTACCTACCCATTAGTGTTGTAGTGAGGATTAAATGGAAGGAGAGAATTTAGTACAGTGCCTGGGCATAGTAAATCTGCATTGAGTGGTGGTATTACTATTACCGCCAACCCTATTGTAAGGTTCCCTCCAAGATAGAGGATTACTTGTCAGGACCCATGCCTGGTACCCAAAATCTCTTTCAAGGCTATTTGAATGCATGGTGGAGTGTTTGCCTTAGGAGACTTGGCTTGAGAACAAGGAGATATCAAAGTGAATTGGGTTCCCCTGGTTGTGTGCTCTCCTATGGCACTTATCACAATGATAGTTCTTTGGATGGTTATCATCTGCCTTTCCCACCATGCTATAGACACAAAGGAGAAAGACTAGGTTTATCTTGTTCACTGCTGCATTCACTGAGCCAAACACATAGTAAGCATTTAATAAATCATGGATGATACATTGAGGTTAAGTGGGCAGAGGCAGGAAGGAAGGAACTATAAGAAACCTAGTGGAGGGAAAAAAAAAGCACCTGGAACCCTGAAATCTAATCAACAGCTTACCCTTGGTCCATGGTCTCAGCTTCTCCATTTTGCAGAATGAAAAAGTTGATTTACGTTCGGGGTTTCTAACCTCAGCACTGTTGACATCAGGAGCCAGATAGTTCTTTACTGTGGGGCCCTGTCCTGTGCATTGCAGAATGTGTAGCAGCATATTTTGCCTCAGCCCACTAAATGCTGGAAGCATCCTTCCTCCACTTGCAACAACCAAAAATGTCTCCAGACATGGCCAAATTTCCCTGAGGGGGAGGGGAGAGGGTAGGGTAGGAGGAAGGGAGGAGGGAGACAAGATACCTGCCAGTAGCAAACCACTGATTTAGATCACATCTGCTGTTGATAGTCTAAGATTCTGCTTGGGACGATGTATTTCTGAGCATGTGAATTTTCTGGCATTTCATAGATCGTTATAGAATTATAAGAATATTTTCAGCTACTCATGCAAATCACTGTGGCCTGATTATCAATTTAATATTTGGATCACTGGGCCATTAAAGTGCTGATTTGAAATTCAATTTTCTATTTTTAAAAATGATCACTTTGTGAAATTATATCTGTTATGTGGTTGGTTTTATTTAAATGGATTGTATAATTTTGCCCACTCTGTGTTCATGAATAATGCTTTATAGTTGAATCTCAGAGTGCCTGCTAATGACCCTAACAATCATAGCTCATGTCTATAGAATCCATACAGTGACTGACAGGTTGACTTGATTTTTTTCATCTTCTTCTGTGTTTCCTGGAGTATGACCTTTAATTAGTGCTTATTAAGATACACAAATTGCCTGGTTTTGGTCCCTCTTGCCCTCTGCATGTATAGTTTACTCCCTTCTAACTTACTAAAGTTTCTTCTGGAAACCACAAAAAGACATGCACTTAATTTTCTGGAACAGTATGTTCATACATTTCATTATAGAGGGAAAATATACCTTGGCCAAATGTGGAAGTATATGTTAGCAGAAATATTTGTTGCATAGAACCTGTACACATGAAGACTCAATAAATGTGCCACTATTTTAGTGATTATGGAATTGGAACCTCACATCAGAGCTCGTGTGGCAGTGGCCTGGCAGGGCTTTCAAGCCTCTTCATTGGAAAACCACCTTAGGAAGGGGGTTAGGGAATCCAAGAAATGCAAGGGGCGTCTGGAATTTGTACATTCCATTGATATGAAATCAACACTTTCTGTGAGACTGAAGAACTTAGTCTGTTCCAGGCGGTATCCCAAGCACTACTTTCTGTTTATCTCATGAATTCTCCCAACCCTGTCGGATGAGTTCTGTCACTACCGCTATTTGACCAACAAGAAAAGGGAGTCTTACTGGGAGATGTTAAGTAACTTGCCTGAAGTCACAGAGCTGGTATGCCACTGAGCCAGGCTATGAATTCAACTCTCTATATTTCTGGAATCTGTGTAATTCTCCATAATATTCCTATATTGCCTCTAGACTTGGGATAAAATGGAAATCACTTTTTCCACTTAAAAGAAGCATTCCTTAGCATCAGAATTAGCTTAGTTCAATATATATTGATAGCAAAGCAAGGTAAGTTTTTTTTTTTAATGTGAAAATGCTGATAAATGGGAAATTATTTGAAAATAACTAACTTTTAATGCTTTCTTTGGGCACAGGACTTTAATCCATGTATTAATTGTAGTTTACTATTTATAGCTTTGAGAGTATGATTTCCATCCCTTAAAAGTGATCTTTGTTTTGAGGGAAGGGTAT
This sequence comes from Vicugna pacos, assembly GCF_048564905.1. Classification (NCBI taxonomy): domain Eukaryota; kingdom Metazoa; phylum Chordata; class Mammalia; order Artiodactyla; family Camelidae; genus Vicugna; species Vicugna pacos. The sequence continues at coordinate 52,472,639 of NC_132995.1, forward strand.
AGCTTAGTGGTTAAGTATGTTTTTAGCATGCACAGAGTCCTGGGTTCAATCCCCAGTACTTCCATTAAAATAAACAAACAAACAAACAAACCCAATTACCACCCCTCCAAAAAAGTAAGTTTTTTTAACATTTTTTATTGATTTATAATCATTTTACAATGTTGTGTCAAATTCCAGTGTTCAGCACAAGTTTTCAGTCATTCATGGACAAGTTTTGTTTTATTTTGTGAGAAAACACAACTTTACCAAATCACAGTGACTTTGGAGCATGGTGATTATGTATTTTTAAATTTCATTGGGTTCAGGGTAGCTTAGAAGTCAGGTTTTTATATGTGAAAGCATTCTCTTCATCACACAGCACTGACTCAATCAGAATTTTTAAAGAAAATTGAAATAGTCTTTAAGTGAGTTCATATTTGTTGGTGTATTCTTTGGGAGAAGTAAGTGCAAATGGAAAAAACAGTTAAAATCAGATCATCTATGTATTGCCCTTTATGTCTTTTCCCTCATGAAGATGTAATTAGGGGAAAAAAACTTGCTAGAAACATTCTTAATAAAGAATATCATATTCTGTTTTCTTTTCAAAAAGAGTATAAAGAAATGAAATCAATGTAAATGACTTGGAGCATCAGACCCTTATTCCGGGACCCACAATTTGAGGGTAGCCACATGGATGCCAAAAAGTCATCAGAGCTGTAGAGAAGTGTCCCATCAGTAAGTTTCCTACAGTTATATTCTGAAAGGAGTCATACGCAGAGTACCCCAGAACTGTCCAGATCCCTGAGAACGTGCCCCACTTTTCATATGCATATTGGTTAGACTACGCATGCCAATTTTAATTCCACAAAAATGGTCACTCTAGATAATGGTTTCTGTACAACAAACAAAGGCTGCTTAATCCATGTTGTTGTCTGTAGTCATTTGTCGGTTTGTTTATTTTAATCCACAATTTGCAATAAAATGTGGTTCTTTTTTTTCTTCTGTTAGAGGAAACACAATGCTATTAAAAGCAGTCTTCCTCTCTAAAATGAAGCCATTATAGCAGATTTAAATTCATGCATTCTGGTGATTTAATAAGCATCCTATTTGGGGACATTAGTGCTTTAAAGAAATAAATTACAAACATTTCATTTCACACTAGCATTGAGTATTTCAAATTCATTTTCTCAACACAATGACGTGTTTAAATAAATTGTTGTATTGACTGAATTTTGATCACACTTTTGGGTATCTGAGATAAAAATGTGTGAACGGGTGTCAGGAGTCATTGCGTCTTGGCCTGGCTCTGCTGCCAACCAGAAGGGAGACCTAGGCAAGTTATTTAGTATTTGGGTGCTTAGTTTTTCTCTGTCAAAGGCGGGCTCCACTGCAGTGTGCCCTGAATTGACTAAGCGGTTTTGTTGGCAGCTTGAGTGAGCCCCGCCATCACCTTCACATTCAGATTCAGTAGGTCTACTGTGGGGTCCAGAGATCTTGACAACAAGCTTTGGGTGATTCTAGCTCACGTGCCCAGGGACCCCATGTGGGAACCCCTGCTGTGGACAGTGCCAGAGCCTCCTCAGGCTCAAAGCTTCTCTGACCACCTTTAGGATGGTAGTACTTGGCACGTGTGCTTTTCTTCAGTGAAGCAAAAACACCCCTTGGTTATGTCACCATTAAAATGAATGTAAGCTGGACTCTTGTGTCTGGCTGGTTCTGTGAACCTGTGATGGGTGAAACTGAGGAAGGTTGAGTTGAGCTAGTTGTTAAAAAGAGGGAGGAAGAGGTGAGGGCCACCAGGAGCCAGTAAGGTTTGTGGAAACAGTTTTTAACCTGGTGTGTCTGAGCCTTGATCCATGGATGGATGTTAGGCATCTGAACATCAGAAATGATACACTCTGTGTGTGTGTGTTTGTGTGTGTGTGTGAGTGTGTGTGCGATCATGTGTGCATTTACCTGGAGAGAGAAGGATCCCAATTTGCATAGATTCCCCAACAAGATACTGACTCCTGAATGGTTAGGACCATCCTCCTTACTGTGTAATGGCTTGGATCCCAGGCTTTGGGCGTAGAAACCCTGATTTCAGGCCTGTCTCTTCTAATTATCAGCTGGAAAAGACCTGAGTCATCCTCTGAGTCCACTTTACCAACATCACAGAGTTGCTTGTGGCTCTGCATAAGAACTTATGAAAATATGTGTTCCCTGGTACTTAGTAATGGCTCAATAAATATTGGCTATATCCTAATTAATATTTTATGGAGGCCTGTAAATGGAGCAAAAGCAGTTTGTGTGTGATGCAGTGAGAAAGGAAGTGATGACTAACTAGTATCCCGCCCACCTCCCGCTGGTCATGCTGTATGTCACTTTATAATCCTTTTCTCTTGACCCGGAGCTTCTGCCAAAGAATAACAAGTAAAGTTTGCTTTATCCTCATGCCTCTGGTCTCCCACCGAAGCCATAAAACTGTGTATTGTCGAGGCTGCAAGAGAGACTGAAAATGTTATAATGCCAGGTTTAGACCTGTAGGTCTTCTCTCTGCCACGGGTTTGCTGTGCTCTGCTGGGAAAATAACTCATCCTTCGGACCCCCCTGGGATATTTCTGTGAGTTTCAGTGAACGGTCATGTCTGTTTACTTTATGATCTCCACATGAAAGGGGCCAGAGCTCAGGGCCGCCACTGATCTCCATGCTTTGTCAAAGTCTGTGGACACTTGAAACCCTCAGTCAGTTCTGCCCAACTGTGACCAAAAGGATTTCATTTAAGAATTTATACTATGGACGCTAATTGAGATAGCTAACATTTGTGTAGCTCTTTGAGGTTTACAAAGTACTTTTCTTATGTTTTCTCATTTAATTCTCACATAGGACTAAAAAAATTTAGTGGCACTAATGGGAACCAGCGGAAACCAATTTCAGAGAGTGTTAAATACACAGAATTATAAAGTAAAATGAGACTCACTTTCTCTAGTCATAAGGAAAAATTCATCTCTAATTTGTGATCTTTCTTCATCTACTAAAGGTGTTTACATTTTCACTTTTCTGAATTTTCTGCCTTGAGTCTGCCCTCTTACTTTAGTTTCTCAATGTAACTGGCCAATTGTGGCAGTTTTCAGCCTGATTCAAGACAGAAAAAGATCTTTGACCTGCAATGTCCAAGTGATTAAAATTAGCTTGGATTTTTCACATAATGTTCCCTTTTTTAAATTATAAACACAGCCTTTTTATTTTAACTGAGCAGGAAGAAACGTTTAAGGAAACTTCCCATCTTATTTGTATTTCAGCCTTAAAAAAAGGAGAAGAGATATAGTGGAAATTTTCAATCGTTTAAATGGGAAGTGCTTTATTTTAGATAAACACAAAAGGTTTTAAGTATCTTGATATTCGTCAAACACAGCAGCTCTTGGCTATTGTCTGAAGAGTTCTCATCTGCTGAGTTGCAGACCTGTGACCTCTAGATAAAGTTTCAAAATGCAGAAAATATTTATCTTCTGCTATGACCTTCCATGCACAAGACATGAGCCATGGATTTGTTTCCTAGGGAACTAGTGACTGAGGAAGATCTATAATTAAATCTGTGAGTTATATGCTACACATGGGAACTGGGTACACACCAAGTCCTTTAGAAAAATCCAGTAATATTACTATAGCTTCAGCTGGTGGCATTAAAGTCAGCTTTTTCTGGGATGTCTTTAGCGACATCGTTTAGAATCTAAATATTAAGGAGCTCTGTGCTTCTCTCAAATGTCAGTGTGGATTCAGGCTGGCTTCCATTTCCTCTGGCCCCAATGTCCCTCCCCCGTAGGACAGCAACTGTCACTGTGTCCAAGAGGGTACCTTGTGTAGGAGGCTGGGACATGTCAGAAGCCAGTCATCTGATCTTAGAGCATCACAGTGTCAAAGCCAGAAGGGATCTAAGCCAGTGGTTGTCAGACGTTTTCTAAGCTTCAACATTTGTTCTTCAAATAAAATTCTATCCCCAAATCCAGTAGGGACAAACGGATACAGGTGAATTTGTTTTGTCTGGAAGTAAGGGAGGAAGAAGGGTGGAAGAATCCTGTTAGGCCTTTTAGCTACACACCCAGCCTCCCAGCCCCAAAAGTCAGGAGCAAGACATCCATCTCTCATTTTGAACATCAACATCCAAGCCAAGTCACGGATTGGAGAGAGGAAACTGAGATCCAAGATGGGGAGATGTTTGCCAACTCACTGGTTGGACACCTTACAGCTTCTACAGTTCAACACAAGTCAAAAAGAAAATAAAAGAAAATTAAAGGTCAGAAAAATAAGTAGTTTTCAAACCTGGCCTGAATATCTTTTCAAATTGAAATTCCCTGACTGGAGGCTCATGAGAGCCAAGCTTTCACTATGGTGCTTTTATTTTTCATCTGTTAAATCCAATAATAGGTCTTTTACTGTAACTCCTTAAAAATAAATCTATTGACTCCTTTTCTTTTGGTGGGATTGTGTTCCCCATATCACCCCATAACCAAAAGGAGGGCCCTTTAAAAGTGAAGGCAGGAGCATGAGAGATGATATTTGTAGATATCAGAGGCTGAGTGTGAATGTAAAGACAGAGGATATTGACGATCATGGTAGTAATACTTGACACTCAGAAACCTGCTCCATACTGTACAGATATTAACTCATCTAGAGTCTGTGGTGTCTAAGCACTTCATACGCCTGTGCATTTTATACATTTATATATGTATTTACATATATATAAGTTGTACTATAGGGTGTGTATATAATTATCTATCTACCTATCTTTCCATCTATCTATCTATCTCTTCCCAATAACCTCATGAGGTAGATAATACTATTACCCCATTTTACAGATAAAGATACCAAGGCACAGAATCCTAACGATTCTGTAGCTGGTGGTGGCACAGCTGAGGTTCTTGTTCAAGCAACCTGACTCCTGAGTTTGTAGCCTTTGCTATGCAATATTGATTCCCTTTTCTTGGAGTACAAGCTGGGTGACCTTGAGCAAATCGCTAAACCCCTATCAAATTCATCATGAGAAAATGAAATAAAAATAATAGCACCTCAGAAGCTTGCTCTGAGACTAAAAGGAGCAAATGGGAAGCACCTAACCCATTGCCTTACACATAGTAATTTCTCAGTAAGTTACTGTGTTGCTGTGTTGCTGTGGAAATCATCCGCCGTGTGCCTAAAGACATCTTCCAAAAAATTCAAAGTAATGTAAAGTGATAGACTTCAGGATCGGCTTGTCAAATTTGATGCTAACCACAATATATTCTCTTGAGAGTGTAAAATTCTGCAGGTAGTTTAACTTCCCTCAATGGTAAATTATGATTTTTCATATTTAGAAGTAATCACTTCATCTGAGGAATATTCCCGAATGCAGTACATTCCCACCAGTGTCCTGTAAAGTGTTTAGTTAAATCTGTTTCTACCACTAACTTGTTGACCCAGCCTATGTCTGGATATGTTTTGTAGGTTATCATAACAAGAACAGGAATAATCAATAAAATAAACAGGCACAGTTGTTTGGTTTAATCACCAGGAACAGGATTGTAAACGGCAACAGTTCAGAACAGAAGAATCCTCATGCCTCCCCAACACTGATGGACTAATTCATGCATCTGACACATTTGTTGCTAATTTCCTGGCACCGCTCATTTATTTCCACCCTGAGAGTGTCTACCTCTTATCCATGGAAAGTATCTGGAAACAATTAACCATGTCCCTTCTGCTACTGCACTGTCTTGTGAAAGAAAGGAAATTATACTTTAGAGAAGTTTTTTTTTAATAAAATAGAATTTCGTCATGAAATTAGTGCTTTTAAAATTGTACTGTCTTATTTTGAAAGGCATCCTAGTTGGACTCTCATTCTGATCAGCCTCTGGTGTTTCAGTTTCTCTTGTTTTATTTTTTTTTGTCGGCATTGTTTTGTCTTTGCTTTTTTGTTGAGTGCTATTTAGGAGTGTATACTTTAAAAAAAAAAATCCATGGTACATCCAGAGGGGAACAACAACGTTGGGAAAATATTGAGCACATGCGTGTCTCTTGTGATTGCATGCATGTCAGTGTCACATTTACACAAGCACCCTGTCCCAGGCACACTCTTGGGGGAAATGGGTGGAACAGGACTCCTGGTTTACCTTGAGCATCCACTGTGAGCCCAGCTCTTTGCTCACTGCCCTTCTGGGTGGTCGGTGTGAATCCAGATCTCATTAAGAGGCTCAGATGGATCTGTTGACATCAAGATAGACTGCCAACACCAGTGTGTCTCCATTATCGATCCAGCTTTTGCTTTCACAGCTGCGTTTGCATGTTGATAGCTGGACAAGCACAATTTGGGGAATTTTTGAATGAAGCAGAAAAGCTAAGCTGTCCCAAGGTGCCTTCAAATTTTCGCTTTTGGCAAAAGTTCTATGTTAAGGTGTCTTATCTCCAAGAAGCCCAATTTACATCTGAATACCTTTCCTGGAAGGGTCAACACCAGTGGTTCTGAACCCAACAGTACCTGAGAGTCACTCAGATTCTAGAAAAATCCTGGTACCCAAGCCCCACTGCAGCCCCAGGAACCCACCTGTGTTGACAATCTTAGTATATGATCAGGGTTGAGAACCACTGGATTCAGAGATAGAAAAAGTCAGATTTCCCATGCTAAAGTTATATTAGAGAAGCTCATTGTAACCTAGGAAAATCCGGAGCTTGACTTGCAGAATGGGACAAGGGGAGGATGCGTTTGGACGGGGCGTGTGAGCTAGAGGAGGTGATGTCCGTGGAAGCAGGGGGCCGTCCCCAGGGACGGAGGGGAAGGACAAACGGGGAGGCAGGGATTTTAAACGGACGTTGTATCCTACTATTTCCAAAGCCTAATTTTATTTAATCCGTACAACAATTCTTTGAAGGAAGAAGGACATTTCACATCACCAGAGCACCTTCATGAACCTGTCATTTCCGCATTCCTCATTAAATCCCCTCAAATGCCAGCTTTCTTAGGTTCCACTGCTTCTTTCTCAGTGATGAAACTGTGGCTTACAGCAAAGCTGGTCACTCAAACCAGATGCTCTGATTCTACCAGCTTATTCTACTATCTGGACATGGTTCAGCCTGGAGCCTCAGGGCCTTTAGGGTGTGCTGGCAGGGGAAATCTTGGAGAGGGTGCTCTTTTATGGGACAGGTTTCTGTAGCTCTGGAGAAGCGGTTTGCACCCAGAAGCTCCAGAGTGACCCGGGGAGTTTGGCAGCTAATTCCTCCACTCTGCAGAAATGTTCTAAGTTCTGGTTACGTGATAAGGATGGTTGTACATTGTACAGGTACAGCAGCAAACAGAACAGACCAATTCTGCCCTCTTAGAGTCCACCTTTTAGAAAGGGAAGCTGATAAATCAAAAGTTAATAAAGTAAAGATCACGATCAAGGATATGGAGAAACAAGGGCTGGAAAGTGGGGGCCCTCACTGAGAACACCTGATGAAGGCATGATGCAGGGATACGTCAACCTGGGAGGTGAGCATCCTAGATACAGGGAACTAGGAGAGCAAAAGCCAGAGGCAGGTGTATGTCTGGAATGTTCTGGAGACAGCAGGAAGCCCACGGTAGGGGGCTGCGGCAGAAAGAGCATGCAGATATGAGACAGGAGAAGTGTGGCCAGATCATGGAAGGCCTTATAGGCATGACATTGCCTTTTTTCTAATGGAGAGAGAAAGCCATGCTGTGGTTGGGGAGTCGGGGTTGTGGAAAAGAGATGTGATCTGGTTTGTGCTTTTACAGGACTGCTCTGGCTGATGGCGAGAGAGCAGACTGTAGGGAGAGGGAGACGAGGTGGGCAAGGGGGAGCAGTTGCAATCACTCAGGTTCTAGAAGTGATGGGGGCTCAGCCCAGAGGTGTCGTGGTGGGAGCGGGGATCAGTGATGGTGATCAGATTCTGGGTACGTTTGGAAAATGTTCTAGAGTGATGATTACAGCTCTGCAGGCCAGGCTGTGTGCCCCTGTGACCTTTCCTACATTTTTCTCTAGTCCTTGTTGTGGTTTTGCAAGGAAGCTGGCACCATCCTGTCTCCTCATAAGGAAATGAAAGCGCAGAGAAATTCCATTACTTGCTTAAATCCCCATGTCAGGCTTTGGCCATGCATCGGACTCGCACCCCTGTCCTTTTTCTACTATAACAGGCTGCATCCGCTCCAAAGTCTGCAAAAAAATTTAAGACTTTTGGAATTTCTTATTGCAGCAGTGTGATTATTAAATTTCCCATAAACTCGAATTGTGTCTGTTTAAAAGGACCACAGGTCTTTCTTTTTAGAAATTGAAGTGATTAAGATTAATGACCAACCATAAAATTTTACAAGCGATTACTCCGGTTTGCTGTGCCTCCTTCAGCTGCCTGCCACCACCTCCTCTCCTTTCCCTTGTTAGAGTTCCACATCACTCACTAAGACTTCAGGATGGGGAGAGGTGGACCGAGGCCATTGATGAACCCAACTTTAGCTTCTGCAATAATGATGGGCTGGGGGGAGGGTATGGCTCAAATGGTAGGGTGCATGCTTAGCGTGCACAAGATCCTGGGTTCAATCCTGGTATCTGCTCTAAAAATAAATAAATAACCTCTTCCCGCCAAAAGGAAAAAAAAAATGATGGGCTCTTAGTCAAATAAGTTCATTAGCATTTCCTCACCTTGCATTAGTGATACAGCATGGGGCATTTTCTATTTTCGTTCACTGTGTTTGATAGAATCTTTAGAAAGGAACTCAATTCTCTGTTTCAACAAAATTAATTCCGTTTTTTTTTCTTTGTGACAGATCATGTAAAAGCTTTTTCTATTGTGTGTGTGGCCCCCATCCTAATTTGGGACCCCTCCCTGGCTTTAGGACTCTGGATTCCTGTTTCCTATGTCCTTCCGGCATCCCAGGCGCTCAGCTGCAAGTCCACCTCTTCAGGTCCTTATGTACAGTCATCCCTTTTGAGCAGGGTTGCTTTGCACCAGCTTCTCTGGGATTCCCCACAGTCTCATTTCAAAATTTTAACCCCCCTCTACAGCCTACCTCCTAATTCCATTCTCAACCTTTAGTTCTTTCTTTTTCTGATTGCCCGATATTAACAAACTGAAGCAAAAATAACTGTAGCAGTTGGAAAGGGATTCTCTTAGTCAGGACTTGGAGATTATATGTGATGGAAACACATACACATAGCTGAAGTAAAAGGGTATTTATTACTCCCATAATCAGGAAATCCAGGGGTGCATCTGGATCTCAGAATCAAAGAATCACTCTTTCTGCTCCTCCTTTGAAGGTTGGCCTCATTGTCACCTTTTGAACATAGACTTTCTCCAGGCAGCACAAATGGCCTCCCTCTAGCATCACTCAAAGGCTCTCACAGAAAAGCCCTGGGGATAACATAGTCTGGTCCAGCTTTGGGCATATACCCAATACTGGAGCCGTCTCTGGGGAAGGCCAGAGAAACAGGTTTGGTTCGGCCAGGAGTACATCCCCATGAGACTGGGGTGGATGGAAGTCGTGACAGGATGATTGTGGCGCTAGCTGTTTGTCATGGGGCAGGTGGGAGGCCTGATACCAGAAGGGCTTAGACAGCCTGCTAGCTAAAGAAATCTATAGCTACCACCCTTCACTGTATTTACACCAAAGTCAAATCACATATACAGCTCTAGACCTCCGATTCAGGGAACTCGGGGTTGGGAGGACAGACCGCAGCATTGCTTTCCAATATTAATTCAATTTAGCCAGCATGTTTTGAGCACCTACCCTATGTCCCCACACCGTACGAGGTACACACAGATGATAAAATGATGAATGGCATGTTGACTCTGCCTCAAGGCGGTCGTTCATTAGGAGGGGGTCTTCGTAGATTATAGGGATTGATCAATTCACATTTCTCCCTTTGAAGCTAACTAAGACAAAGGAGAAATAGCCCCAAGTGTTAATACTCCGACTTTTGAATTGAGTTATTTTTCCAAGGCAATAAAATTTGAAGATTGCAATTAGTTAACCATTATGAAGACAAATCTTCAAATATTTCTCTCACTGTGGTGACATTTAAAATGCTTCCTGCTCTACCAAACAGTCAATTGGATTTTTTTCCCCCATCTTCTCATAATGGCTAATTGCTAAGCAATTGATTGACTCCCCTATTGTTCCTGTGTAATTACTAAGCTTGCTGAAACAGCTGTCCTGACCATGTCTCGGTCTGCTCGTTTTGGTCACCTAAAGGGCAGGTTTGGGGTAGGAATGTTCTTATTTGGTTAATCTCATTGCAAATTATCGATCTGATTGCTTAATGTAGTGATTCAGAGCAAAGGTTCAGTGGGCAGAAAGGTTTAAATGATCCTTGGGAAAAGTTTCTTAACCTAAGCGTCAGTTTTTTTAGCCTGTAATATGGAGAAAATGAGTCTACTTCCTCAAGTTTGGGGGAGGGTCATATAAGATAACAGATTTAGCACTGCTGGGATGTGAGCTTGTGATAAATCATGAGTGTTCGTAGTTCATCTCGGAAGCTGCTGATGCGTACTTATGGCAACTTGGTCCAAATTCTTAACCGTTCCGTGCCTCAAGTCTCTCAATCTGTAAAATGGGGCTAATAAAGCCACCTGTCTCCTGGAGTTTCTTTGATGATAAAAAGGGACAGAAAAGCATACAGGATTAATGTGATAGTAAAGGGTATGGTGAAGGCACCTAAAGCACCAAGCCCAACACCCATCAGCACTGACACCTTAGCCACTACTGCATTAATTATAGCACCTGGCACTGTACTCGCCAAGGGAGAACCCTTCCTCTTGCTCCTGGACCCTTGGAAACACGTGGTAAATACAGGGCAGCTGATGCCTGTGTCTACGCAGCATTCCTCCATGCACGTATGCTCACAATATCCAGTAGGTAACTGCTAAGTGCCAATTACATGCCAGGGCTGGGCTGTGGGTTCTGCTCTGCAGAGAATGTGGGGGAAATAGGGAATACAGGGTCTTCTTCCTCAAGCTCTTTGGACTTGTGGCCTTTGGAAGAATTGCTTAAAATGATCCCAGTGCGTTTTCGACATTTCTGGCCATTATCACCAGATGAATTCTTGTTCATGGTGCTTTGTGTGATTCCCGACCCTCTCTCCACATAAAAGGGACATCATGCTCTGAGAAAAGTTATTTCCCCAGAACCACATCCAAAGAAGAAATGGAGAAGAGGGCCTGGCAGCACCTGAACCTCCCTGGTTAATTGCAGGGACGTAGATCTGGCTGCTCTAGGCTGCTGCCTATAGCAGGGTGCTTGAAATGTGTCACTAAGCAGGCATTTGCCTGGGGTGTCATCTGAGCCTCCCCAAGGCTGTAAATTCCAGGAGATTGATGGCGTTTTCATTTCTGGGTGGCCCCAAATGTGGACCTCAGTGCACTCTTGCCCTGACAAGTGCCCAGTAAGTAGACAAGATGAGAATTGCATTAAACACAGAGGAAACAATGCATCTAAAAGACGAGGGTCTGACTGTGCAGAGTTTAAATGGTACATGTGTCTTCACTCCAAAGACCACAGAAACTATGTCTCTTAAAGAGAAGAAAGGATGGCTTTGTATGTACTTGGGCTTTGTAGAGGGAGATAGGCCAAAAGGGAGGCTTCTGTGGTGGGTATATGCGTCAGAGGACACAAACCCAGGGCACCTGGGTCACCTGGTGAGTGGAGGTGCTTCTGCCCTGACAGGCGGCACTGTGACCTGGAGGCCTGTGCGCGTGCAGATTAGCGTGGGAGCTATACTTGAAGGAAGGCAGCGGGGCGTCCGTGACAACAGCTCCCTTGCTAACTGGTGCTGAGCCACCCCAGTGCCAGCTCTTTACCTGCATTACCTCATCTCCATCTTTTAAGCAAACCTTCAAGTGGGGATTAGCCCCATTTTACAGTGGAGAGAGCTGAGGGTTAGAGATTTTGTAGTGTGTTCTTTGACACCCAGATAATTAAATGGGTGAACTTGAACTTGAACCCCAGCTCTGCATGCTAGTTTGCACTCTGACCCTGCCCCCTGAGCACCAGACAGAGACCCTTTGTATTTTCCTCTTCTCCACTGGGGAAGACGGGGCTCTATTCTTTCAGAGGAGACCCGGGTCTCTGCAGGATGGGTAGGTAGACGAGACTCCACTGCCAGTGGAAGCAGGCAGGTGTCCCTGAGGCCCTTTCCCACAGTCTCTGAATTCCATTCATTTGTGCAGGAGTGACATTCAAAAGCAGAGAGCTTGAGGGCTCCTATCTTTGTTACTTCTTTGATTTATTGTTGTATCTGCTCCTCTAACTCAAATCACTGGCTTCTTTTCTATCTTCCTTTGCCTTCTCACCAAGGAGCGGTAGAATAAAGAACTCAACCCGGCATCAGACCGACCTCACTTTGACTGACAGCTCTTCTTGGAAAATTCGTTCCAGCTCTTTAG